>NC_057730.1:17632405-17752877 GCF_004010195.1 Chiloscyllium plagiosum
ACACACACACAAACACGCGTGCACACACACACATAAACACACACACACACACACATAAACACGCATACGCATACACACACAAACACACACATACACACACAAACACACGCACACACACATAAACACGTGCATACACACACATAAACACACACACAAATACATGCACACAAACATGCGCACGCACACACACAAACACACGCACACGCACACACACACACACATACAGGCGCATGCACACAGACACACACACGCACACATACATAAAAACAAAATGCTAGAAGAGATATGGACGGCACGATGACTCAGTAGTTAGCATTGCTGCTTCTCAGCACCAGGGTGCCGGGTTCATTTCCAGCCTTGGGTGACTGTCTATGTGAAGTTTACACATTCTTCCCGTGTCTCCATGCGTTTCCTCCAGGTGCTCCAGTTTCCTCCCACAGTCCAAAGATGTGCAGGTTAAATGAATTGGTCATGTTAAATTGCCCTAGTGCTAGGTGCATTAGTCAGAGGGAAATGTGGGTTACTCTTCGGAGAGTTGGTGTGAACTGGTTGGGCTGAAGGGCCTGTTTCCACACTGTAGGGAATCTAATCTAATCTATAAGTGAGGTCCTAAACAAATACTTTGTGTCAAGTTTCACCAAAGAGAAGAATTAGTGGATGATTGTCTCAGGTAAGGGAGTCTTGAATTTCTCAGCCAGTTACTATTAAAAAGCAAGAGGTGTTGTGTGTCTCAAAAAGTATTAAGGTAGATAAGTCCTGATGGGATCTATCCCAGAATATTGAGGGAGGCAAGAGAACAAGTTGCTAGAGCATTGACAGATATCTTTGGTTACAAGTGAGGTCACAGAGGACTGGAGAATAGCCAATGTTGTCCCATTGTTTAAGAAGGGTAGTCTGGATAATCCAGGAATTTACTGGCCTATGAGCCTCATGTTGGTGGTTGGGCAGTTATTGGGGAAGATTCTCAGGAACAAGATCTATGCACATTCAGAAGCAAATGGAATGATTAGTTACAGGCAGAATGGTTTTGTGCAGGGGAGGTTGGGGTCTCGTTAACTTGATCCAGTTTTTTGAGGAGGTGACGAAGATGATTAATGAGGGAAAAGTGATTGATAGTGTCTACATGGACTTCAGTAAAACCTTTGACAAGGTCTCTCATGCCAGACTGGTACAAAAGGTATAACCACACGGTATCGGGGGTAAGCTGGCAAGATGGATACAGAACTGGCTTAGTCATAGTAGGCAGAGGGTAGCGGTGAAGGATGCTGTTCAGAATGGAAGGTTGTGACAAGTGGTTTTCCACAGGCATCTGTGCTGGGACCTCTGCAGTTCATGATGTACATAAATGATTTGGAGGAAAATGTAGCTGGTCTAACTAGTAAGTTTGTGGACCTTGCAAAGATTGGTAGAGTTGCGGAGAGAGAGAGAGGTGTTGAAAGTGCACACCGGGAAATAAGTAATGGATGGAAAAATTGGGTTAAATATACACAATAAGTGTCCAGATGGAACTCTGATCTAAGCATTGGCTAATTGGTGGGTTTGTGTTCATATCATTTTAAGGCTGTTCTGCCAATGTTATTAGACGATCAGGAGAGAACTGTTGCAGAGATTTACCTTTGTAATTGAACTGGGCTTGTTTTGACTCTCTTTCTGTTGCAATTTTTGACATACTTTCATTTTCTTTTACACGGACGTGACAGCACATGCCTGAACCTGAGTTTCTCACTGAACTTTCTATCTTTTGTTCTGTCAAAGTGCTTGTGTCAAGCCCTCCCTGTCTGAGAAGCTTGATTGAATGAGATTTGTTTTCCAGATACTCAGTTTATGTGCTCTGCCAAGCACAGTCCACCAGATGAAACTTTCGACCTGACAGCAGACAGAAGAATGTTCTTATTCCTTGTCTTTTACTTAAAATTTTCCCTGCTCTCATATAGAAAACATCCATTAAAATCCATGGGATTTACCCAGCACATTAAAAGGCTGAAAATGCAGAATATTTATTGGTCACTTTTTACTGGAGATATGTTAGGCTGAATCTTATGATATTTTGGCTATGTGCTAATTTGCTGAGTTTCACAGAAGGCTCTCCCCAGAGTCTCCAGTTCCGTTTTACTCTGCACTGCCCAGTCTGCATTCCCACTGATTACATCCAATGGACTCCCACCACATAGATCTCTGCCTGCAATTTTCCCTTTTGCCTCTGAACCCCGACATTATACTTTAATGATACCCGGCATGGTCCTGTACCAGAGAGGCCATGATTGTGGTCAACGTGAATCGCGTACCTGCACATAGACTTCATGGCTTCCTGTTCTGTGCTGCTTACCTGCCTCATACCTCAACCTTTCCCTGCTCACTATCCTTGTCCTGACCTCCACATGACCTTCTGATTCCCATCCCTCCTTTCGCTACAGTCCATCCCCGCCGAGCCACCAGATCCCTTATGCCCCTCATCACCATTCAACATATGGACCCCTAGGATTGGCTTGGACAAACAGTGTTCAGGAAAGGATTGATCAGATCCCACACAAGTGTGCTTGCAGCTTGTCGACTGGTGCTATGCAATTCCCCTAATTGGTCCCTCAGGCCTGACTATCGGCCAACCACCAGACAGCACTCAGATGTGTTCACCGCCTCAAGCGGATGAGTGAACGTATCCCAGCCCCTTGACTGTTCACAGACTCCTCAATTGACTGATGCTTCTGGGATCCCTTCTGAGTAAGAATAGACCTCCCCCTCTTAGACTTGCTGGATGACTGCGCACCCACTGTGAGACCTGGCCATTTGGTAGGTTACCCGTGCTTGCTGTGCAGATGGCTGGCACATTCTGAAGTTTTTCCATCTTGGTGTGCCATGCAGCTACATGTCCATCCCCTGGCCTGATCACGAAAGACAACCATGACAAGCAGCTTAGCTCTGTGCTAAGGAACAAGTCCAGATGTCATGAATTGTGAACCTTCCAGGTCTGGCTGAAGTTCCATTTTGCTAAAAGGCAAAGCCATGCAGGGATGCTGTGTGCATGCAGGTAGGCACTAAGTGAGCAAGCACTGACAATGCAAATGAGCAGCTCTGTGGTATAGCCTGGTCCAACCTGTGGGCTGGATGCCTGGTCTATCTGCAAAGTGTCCTTGCAGCAGCATTGCAATACTAATTGCTGGTGTGTCCTGAAGTGCAGCGTTAAAGTGCAGAGACCTCATGCAAGTGAACCAGAGATGTGCCATGAGGGTTCTGAAAGGCAGGCAGTTGCCAGATGCCAGGGTCCATGGATATGCCTGCAGCCCTGGATTGTGCCTTGCGACGTTGTTGCTGACTGTCCAAGATGGCACTCTAGAGTAGCAAGTGGGGAACAGAAGTCACCAGGTACACATTCTGACTTTCAGTTCAGGTAATGTTGATGTCTAGTTTCCTCAATGAAGATAGTAAATGAGAAGCTGCCCATTTTTAAGGTGAGATTCGTCATTACTGAGGCTGTTAATATCCCCATGTATAGACATCTTGCCGTTCCCTAATGCAAATGAGAATCTCTTTCTGACACCCAGAACTCTGGTTGTAAATGCTCCGGGTTGGCCCTGACCTTAAGGAGGCCTGACACAACCTCATTTCTCACCATAGCCCATGGCATTCAGGATCCTACAGGATTCAGCTGATTATTAAAGAAATCAATATATTATATTTAGACAAGCATCTGTTTTGGATGAAAACATAAAGAAATCCCTGCATTTTTATAGTACCTTTTCATGATCATTGCGCATCACATAATGCTTTACTAATGAAGTACTTTACTTTCAAAATGTAATGCCTGTTGTAATGTAAGTCAACGTGTGTACAGCAAGCTCCCACAATATGATAATGACCAGGCACGCTGTCTGGGAAGTAGCTATCGGCCAGGATATTCGGAATAACGCCCCTGCCTCTTTCAAATAGTGCCATGCTGTCTGTTATGAATAGGCAGACTGGGCCTTGGTTTAAGATCTCAGGTACCAGCTAACAGGTCAGACAGTGTGGCCTTCTGTCAGTACTGCACTGGAAAGTCAGCCTTGACTTTGTACACACATCCTGGAGTGGGACGTGAATGCAAAGTCTTGCAAGATTGCTACTAATTGAGCCACACTGATAATTAAGGGAGGTTGACAAACAGTAATGACTGACCACTGATCAAATTGAAAACTGTTTTATTTTTACAACGTTTTCATCACTTGCCTTATGATTCATGATTGTGGACTTCTCTTACCTCCCTGGTGTCTATTTATTGTTGGCCAGTCTCATTATTGGGTGAGGAGTTGACTAACACTATGATGCTCAATACTGACTACCTACATCACGCACTTAAACTGACAAGGATGCGAGACTGCCACTTGAGCCTGGCCCATTAAGAATTGGCTCACCTGCCAGCTCTACCAACTAGCTTTGGTTTGAAAATCCTCTTTATCTTTCCCAACAGATACTTAACAATAGAAAGTGCTGGGAGTACTCAAGTCAATGGTCTTTCCTAATTGTGCATAACCAGCATTTATTTTGTCTTGAATAATAAAAGAAAATATCCTGTATGCCTTCTTAACCACTTTATCTACTGTCATGTTCCTTTTGGAGTTATATGGACATTCCCTTCCACAGCTCACTGCTCAGTTTCTTTCCAATCATTGTTGAATCCCTTGCCTAGTTTGTCCTTGTCAAATATATTACTTCACACTTCTCTGGAACGAATTCTGCCTGACCAGTCCATTGCTAAATTCTTGCAGCCAACAGCATTTTTCCTCATTATCAACCAAACTGCCAACTTCTGCGTCATACCCACAAACTTTATCCACATTCCTTACATTTAAATTTAATTCATTGACTCCAACCACGGAGCCAATCCCGACCCCGTACCGAATCCAGTTAAACCAATGAGAAACACAAGAAGACCCGTCAATGATTGCTCTTTGCTTTCTGCCACTGATTCAATGCAGATCTGCCATTATTTTAACTCCTTTGGTCTCCCATCGAGCTGAAACCATCAGTGCCTCAGAGACCAAATTTGTGACCATTGACTTATACCCATACAAAGGATCAACTTTCGTCGTCCTGATGCTCTGCTAGTATGATCGCAATGAGGTTGAATTGACAAATTTGAAGAAAGATCAATCAGACACCTTTCAATGGAAAGCTTTTTTTTTCTGAGGCCCATTTCTTCCTGATGAAGACCTTTCTCTAAAATTAAAGAGGTTCTCTACAAATTGGCAGACAGAGCAAGTTAGCACGCAGTGTTCTTACCAATAATAATCACATGAGTACAAATCATTTCAATTAAATGAAGATTAAAGGGAGAAATGATTTGTGTTTAAATTTCTTTATACTAAAATATCTGAGCTTAATTGCAGCAACCATGTCTTATATTATCATCTGAGATTCTGAAACAGCTACATGTCATTTCTTAAAATATTGCTGCAATTCAAATGATCAGAGCAGTTTATAATTGACTGGAACTAATGGCAGTCTGGCTGTGTGGGACTGCGCCAGGTGGGAGTTGGTTAAACTCTTTTCTTTAACTTGGAATGATTAAAACATTTTGAAATAATGTATGCGAGAATAAGATGTCTCTTTAATTTGACGAAATTGTGCCTTTAAATTAAACATTAATGTCAGCAAAGTGATCATTCTAATGTGTTGACCAGTGATCTTAATCATGCTTGCAGCCCACATCAAATCTCTGCTATGTATGTACCGACATGCAAAAATCATATCATCTTCAGCATCATTCTATTATGACCAAAATCTTTTAAGGGAGACAAGTCAGATAATTATTATGTTCAGGATCTGACCCTTATATCTGCAAATTAATATTGATGACACACATTATAGATTATCTCACTGAGTACATTTCAGAACATTAGGGACAGGATATTCAATCACTGGAGCCTGTTCTATTATACTTTCAGACTGCGGCTGATCTCCACCTTGGGTCCATTTGACTTACAGAGGTTTATAAAATCATGTGGGGCGTGGCTAGGGTGAATAGCCAAGCTCCTTTTCCCAAAGTAGGCGAGTCCAGAACTACAAGGCATAGGCTCAAGATGAGAGGGGAAAGATTTGAAAAGGATCTAAGGGGCAACTTTTCACACAGAGGGTGGTATGTGTATGGAATGAGCTGCCAGAGGAAGAGATGGAGGCTGGTACAATTGCAACATTTAAAAGGCATCAATATGGGAACATGAATAGGAAGGGGTTAGAGCGATGTGGGCCAAATGCTGGCAAATAGGACTAGATTAACTTAGGATATCTGGTCGGCATGGATGAGTTGGACTGAAGGGTTGATTTCTGTGCTGCACAACTCTATGACTCTATGGCACCATTGCTTCATATTCCTTGATGTCTTTACCCAATAAAAATGTTAACTGAATCCCAATGATATAACAAAAGGTGCTCATCCAACACCATTAATGTAGCACACAGGGAGTGAACGTCAAGATAGGCTTAACATAAGGAGCCCAGGTGCATGAGTGAAGCAATAAATTTTAAGCAAACTTTTGAAAGCTGAGGGAATTGGAGCAAAGTAGGTGCAGTTAGAGAAGGGAGAGAATGGAATGCCAAAGTGGTGAGTAATAATGGTCTAATGTTGTGTTCATCTAAATAATCCTGATGGGGATTCTGAGTGCACTATAACTGACGTTATTGAAAGAGGGGAATTTTCTACCTTTACTGCCTGAGTGGTAACTGATCCCTCCATAGCTGAATACTTCATATGGAATGTCATCAATTCCTTGCAAATTTCTCACTGAAAATTGCTCTGCGGCCTTTGTGACCTCTGCTTGAGGAAGTTTGAACGTGAACTCTTCACACCAGTGGTGCTGTGCAAGTCTCTTTATTTTGGAGGCAAGGAGGTGTGTTCTCCATGGAGTTCTGGCCAATAGTTATCCAGGTCTTAAAAGCAGTTATTGAGTCTTTATCACTTTGGTGTTTTTGGGATCATGCTGTGCACCAATTGATGGCTGTGTTCCTTCACTGGCTACACTTCAAAAATACTTCTTTGGCAGGAAAGACTTTTGGACACCTTGAGATAAAAAGAAATGCAAGTCTCTTTTTTATTTATTTCCACTCCAGACATTCAAATAACCATGGTGTGGCACGGTGGCTCAGTGGTTAGCACTGCAGCCTTGCAGTACTAGAAACCTGGGTTTGATTCTCACCTTGAGTGACCATCTGGTGAAATTGGACTGGACTAATTATCTCGAGACAAGGGTTCAACTCTCACCAGAGCAGCTGGGGAATTTTAGTTCAATAAATCTGCCATAAAAGTTACTAATAGTGATCCTGAAATTACCAGATTGTCATAAAATAAAGGGAGGGAAAAATAGAGGTAAACCTTCAGCAGCAAAGAACTGCATTTATATAGAACCTTTAACATTTTAAACTTTCCCAAGAGGACATCAATGGCCTCATTTCACATGAAGGATTGTTGATTTAGGAGATTGTTGAAGTGCTCCACCCAACAAGTGAGAAGTTCAGACCTATTTTCTAGGAGCTGATGGCTTTCCGCTGAGCGGATGAGTGTAACACTGTAAATCTTTGTACATCGGGAACACCCTTCAGTCTGGTCTCCCCAAAAGGCAAAATCACCTGATAACAGACACCTGTCCATTTTTGGTCTCTCCAAGACTATTCTTTTACCACCATGTCACAGAGTCATGGAATTAGGCAGCGCGTAAGCAGACCCCTCAGTCCAACTCATCTGTGCTAACCAGATATCCGAAACTGACCTAGACTCATTTGCGAGCAATTGGCCCATATCTCTCTAAACCCTTCCTATTCATATACCCATCCAGAGGCCTCTTAAATGCTGTAATCGGACCAGCCTCCACCACCTCCTCTGACAGCTCGTTCCCATACGTGTACAACCCCTTGCGTGAAAAAGTTGCCCCTCAGGTCTCTTTGAAATCTTTTCTCTCTCATCTTAAACCTAGGCCCTCTAGTTTTGGACTTTTCTGCTCTGGGGAAAAGACCTTGGCTATTCACTGTGTCTATCCCCCTCATGATTTTATAAAGCTCTATAAGGTCTCCCCTCAGCTGTTTTGGAAAGCAGTTTGAAGCTCTTTAAGGTTGACTTTCAGCTTGTCTTACTATCCAAGCTGGGGGTGTCCTGTGGTGTGGGTGATTGGGTTCATCTGGCTGTAGGTCATTGACTTTGGTATCCAGGTATCCTCCATGTCAACCACATGACGGACCCAGCAAAGCTAATGAACCCATGCTCGAGATACATGCAACATTTGACAAGAACCTCAGGCCTGATGTTGCAAATAGATCTCAGACAGTGAAGATGGAATGCTTCTAGTTGCTTACTGTGATACCAGTAGGCTATCCAAGTCTCACATCCTTGATGAAGGGATGTAAGAGCCATTGCTTGATATACTGTAACCTTTGTTCTGGAACAGGCCCTGTTCGCTTTCCAAAATCTGTGAGAGAACCTGCCAAAGGTTGAGCTTGCTTTTGTGATGTGGTGGTTGATAGTATTTTATTCACTCATGGCACATGAGTGCCGCTAGCTGGACCATCTCCAGTTGCCTTGGAAGGTGATGGTGAGCTGCCTTCCCAAATGGCTGCAATCTACGTGCCCTGGGTGGAGCCACAAAGCCACTGGGGAGGGAATTCCAGGATTCTGACCCAGCGACAGTGAAGGAACGGCCATGCATTTCCAAGGATGGCAAGTGGCTTCAGGGGGAACCTGCGGGGCGGGGCGGGGTGGGGGTTTTCCCAAGTACCTGTTGCCCTTGACCTTCTGAATGGCAGTGGTCATTCCCAAGCCTTGGGCTGTCAGTGCCCCCATTCAGAACATCTGTGCAGATGTGGGGTGAGGAGAATCTCGGAGTTCAGCTCTCATCCCCTTCTCAAAGTGGAATACTTTGCAGGCATGGAATAAAGCACTGAAAATATCCAACAGGTCAGGAGAATTTGTAGAGGGAAAAATAGAGGTAAACCTTCAGCAGCAACAACTTGCATTTATATAGAACCTTGAGCATTTTAAATTTTCCCAAGAGGACATAGGCTAAATTGGACACTGAGCTGCATATGGAGACAGGCAATCTAAAATCTGGACAAAGAGGTTGCATACAAAAGAGCAACTGGGAGGACGAGAGCAATGACAAGAGGGTTGGAGAGGAAATTCCAGAGTTTAGGTAACCGAGGCATCGCTGCCAATGTTGGAAAATCAGGAATGTCACCCAATGACCCTGAAACATGCGATCTAATTCCCTCTGCACAGATGCTGTCTGACCCGTTATGCATTTCCAGCCTTTTCTGATTATTTTTCTCCCGGGCTCGAGAGACAGGACCATATGGGGAAAGCTCTCTGAGGCTGTGAAATCAGCTGACACTGTGTCTCCTGTGAGGGAATCAGTCAACAGCCTCTGGATGAGCATTAGAGAGAGGCAACAACAATATTCAGAAATTCTTGAAAGCAAGATGTACAAGCTGGTGCCTGTGCCAGGCTCTTTAAATTATTGATACACATGAATCAAAATAGACTGTTGGAGAAATAGAAACAGATCATCTTAAAGTAACGGGTTTTCATAGTTACATTGGGAGGGAATGGAGAGAGGAATGCAACACTTTCTATTTTACACCTAGTGATGATATTAAACAGTTCAGAGTTAAGCATAACTTGAGCCATGTCAGATCACCTCATTGGACTGTATTTAGGAAATATTTGTGCACAATTACTGAATTTTCTAAAACAAATAAAAAGGCTGGCAATTCTACAAATAGTGTGCTATTTACAAAGCTTTTGCTAAAACGCTGCATGTCCAAATTCAAACAGAATTGTGTTAGGACATGTCAGTGTCAGGTGGACGGTGCTGAGGAGCAAGAAGGGAGGAGGTGCTGTTTAGTCACACGCTTAGTTATGTTGTCGAACTAGTAATCCAGAGGACTGGACTAATTATCTCGAGTCAAGGGTCCAACTCTCACCAGAGCAGCTGAGGAATTTTAATTCAATAAATCTGCCATAAAAGTTACTAATAGTAATCCTGAAATTACCAGATTGTCATAAAACACATCTGGCCTACTGATGCCCTTTAGGGATAAAATAAATCTGGCCTGATGCAGTCCCACAGAATGGTGATTGACTCTTAACTGCCCTCTGGAATGGCCTAGCAAGCCATTCAGTTGTACTCCAGATGGCAGTTCACCACTGAAATAACTCCACAGAGGCTGGTGTCCTGCCTCCGAGTCACCCCTTATTTACACACGGAGAGTCCTTGACACTGATCCAGCTCCCGCAGAACCAGCTCCCAGAGTGAGCAGGAGGTCTGACACCTATCTGTCAGTCAGAGCTCCCTGATTGGAGGCTTAACAGCTCCAATCAGGAAATTCATATTCTATGAGGTCCACTTGGCTACAACCATCACCTTCTCAAGGGTAATTCTGGATGGCAATAAATGCCAGAGGTACCCAAACCTGTGAATGAATTAAAAAAAACTTTAAGCACAGGAAATCTGGAAATAAGTGCTGTCAGTACATTGCTGGTCATGAGGAATCCCTCGCTAAGGGCATTGTGACTCTGCAGACAACACATGGACGGCAGTGCTTCAAGAAGCCAGCTCATCACCATCTTGTCCCATGAGTGAATTTTTAAAAAATGTCAGTAGCAGTGAAAGAATATGATATTTCAGTCTCTGTTAGAGCTGTTGCCCATCCTTGGGCTTGTCAACTATGTCTGTGGGTACCTGCCTTGCCTGGATATGAAAGGAGTTGTGGGTTCTAATCCTGTCCCAGGATCTTGTGCTCTCAGTTCCAGGGTGAAGTCAATTCTGCACTATTCAAGGAGAATCTGTCAAATGGAGATGTTAAAATCAGGCCCTTTCTGGATTATCTGGTGCAGAATTAAATAATTGTGTAGCTATTATTTGAAGAAGAATTCTCCCCGTTGTCTCACAACCAGTACTGCAAGAGTGGTCGATTTAATTTCATGGACATTTATATGATCTTGCTCTGCACAAACTCACTGCCACATTTCCTGCATTATGAAAGTGACCACATCTCAAAAATATTCAATTATGTGTGAAGCGCTTTATTACGTTTTGAGATCTTGAAAGATATATAGACACAAGTTCCTTCTTTCTTATTGACCTGGTTGGCATTGTTCAGTGCTGTTGCATCTGAGTGTTCCTGTATACATATATATATATATATATAAGGCTATGGGTTAGTGCTGGTGTATTCACATGTGAGGCTGATTGCAGATGAATCAGCTAAGCTTCTTGTAGAGACGCAGCATGAAGCTATTTTCAGTTGTTTTTAATTGAAGTTAGTGCTTCCCTCCTGACGTGCTTCTAATTGTAAAATTGCAATATGGTCCCATGCACATGAATCAGTGCGATTTATGCCAGGTAGTTTTTAACCACATGCTTTGTAAAAATTACTTTTGTTCAATCATAATATCTTGAAAGGATTTGTTGGTGAGACAAGAGGAACAGGAGAGGGAGGAAAGTCATGCAAAACAGAAAAATGGATCTGGCCAAAGGAGGATGGACCTGATGGGTGAAATGGCTTTTTGTTTCTGCAGCAAAAATCTTTGTAGTTGGAATGATTAAAAATATAGCACTGCCAAAGCCAATAGAATTACGAAAGCGAACTTTATGGTCAGAATGCATGTAGAAATGTGTAACTGTCTGACCAATCAGGCCTTCCCAGAGAACCTTATAGTTGCCCACTGTGCCTTGCAGTGCCAGAGACCTGGGTTCGATTCCTGCTTCGGGCGACTGTATGGAGTTTGCACATTCTCCCCGTGTCTGTGTGGGTTTCCTCCTGCTATCCAAAGATGTGCGGGCCAGGTGAATTGGCCATGCTAAATCGCCAAGTAGGGGTAAATGTAGGCTCGAAGAATGGGTCTGGGTGGGTTACTCTTCAGAGGGTTAGTGTGGACTTGCTGGGCCTGTTTCCATACTGTAGGGAATCTAATCTAATTCTCCACTTAGTGAACTTACTTGTGATATATCAAAACTAAACTTATCTTATTAATCAGAGACATGCATTTGCAAATAAGAACTCCAAACTGTAGAGGAATCTAGTCGTGTAGGCTCATGGAGATACTTTAATAAAAGTTTATTACTTGACTGTATGTATAATAATTGAGTGGGAGTTTCAAAACAGTTTTATTTACAGGCTCCACAGACTCAACAATTTCACCTCCACCCACCAGAGCAGCGAAATAAAAGTGCAGACTTCTGTCTTTTATAAACTCAAAATGTGAACCCAGACTTTGAACATATCCTTTAATCTTAAACGAAAGCTGTGATTCTCAAAGATGAAATGGCAAAGATGTAATCCAAAGTACCTTCTCCATAGAAATGAATTCTGTGATCTTCAAAGAAGTGAGGGTCAGTAGGCTGTTTTATACAAGCTGAACTGGTTTAGCAAACCTCACATTAGGTTTCATAGCGTGCTTCGAAAGTGCTGAGAGGAATCCAAGGCATTCAAGCAAAGTGTTTGTAATCTGGGAAATGTAGCAGTCAAATTGAGAACAGTAAACTCCCAAAAGCAGCAATGTGCTAATGTCTTGATAATCTGGTGCTTTTCTTTACTGATGTAGATTGAAGGATAACTATTGGCCAAAGAACTTTACAGTTCTCCATGAAACAGTACTATTGGTTCCTTTACTTATACCTGGGAGGGCAGGCAGGGTCATACTTTAATGTATCAGCTAAAAGATGGCATCACCCTCACTGTAGCTTTCCCTCAGCATTGGGAGCATTCAACAGGATTGTTCCAACACAGTGGCTCAGTGGTTAGCACTGCTACCTCTCAGCACCAGGCACCCAGGTTCAATTCCACCCTTGGGTGACTGTCTGTGTGGAGTTTGTGCGTTATCCCTGTGCCTGTGTGGGTTTCCCCTGGATACTCCATTTTCCCCCCACAGTCCAAAGGTTGGATGGATTGGCTATGCTAAATTACCCAAGGATATGTGAATTAGTCATGGGAAATACTGGGTTATAAGGTAGGGGGTGGGATGTTCCTCGGAGCGTCAATGTGGACTCGATGGGCTGAATGGCCTACATCTGCACTGTGGGGATTCCATGATGTGTAAATCATTGAGATGGAGCCTTCAGTTCTTTAGATATTCTACCCACAGAGCTACAGGCTGATAATAGTCTGGAATTGGTAGTTTTATTCTGTTCATCTTACTGTCTCGGGAGAGTGAAACAGTGAGCAGGACACCAAAAACAGTTAATATTTGGCACTACCCTCACTAAAGGGTTAATGATGTCACAGTGACACTAGGATTATTTAATGGGTCAAATTCTGAGAATAGGATGACCATGTAAGACCAAATGTCATAGGAACAGAAGTAAAGGAATCGAGGTTATGGGGAAGAGGCAGCAAAATGCAATAGTGCATGGGGGCACTTGCTTTTATCAGCTGTGGCAGAGATTATAACAACAGGAAGGTTATGTAAGAGCTGTACAAAACTTTGGTTAGACCACAGTCAGAGTACTGTGTGCAATCCTGATAAAGGAAGGATATGATTGTACTGGAGGAAAAATTCATAGAAATAGAACATAGAACATTACAGAGCAGTACAGGCCCTTTGGCCCTCGATGTTGCACCGACCTGTGAAACCAATCCGAAGCCCATCTAACCAACACTATTCCATTATCATCTATATGTTTATCCAATGATCGTTTAAATGCCCTTAATGTTGGCGAGTCAACTACTGTTGCAGGCAGGGAGTTCCATGTTCTTAATACTCTGTGAGTAAAGAAACTGCCTCTGACATATGTTCTATATTTGTCAATTTAAACCTAGGCCCCCTCTTGCTAGCCATCACCATCTGAGGAAAAAGGCTCTCCCTGTCCACCCTATCTAACCCTCTGATTATCTTGTATGTCTCTATTACGTCACCTCTCAACCTTCTTCTCTCTAACGAAAACAGCCTCAAGTCCTTCAGCCTTTCCTCATAAGCCCTTCCCTCCATACCAGGCAACATCCTGGTAAATTACCTCTCCACCCTTTCCAATGCTTCCACATCCTTCCAATAATGCGGTGACCAGAACTGTACGCAATACTCTAGGTATGGCCACACCAAAGTATTGTACAGCTGCAACATGTCCTCATGGCTCTGAAACTCAATCCCTCTGCCAATAAAAACAAACACACTATATACCTTCATCCCTATCAATCTGGGTGGCAACTTTCAGGGATCTGCGCACATGGACACCAAGATCTCTGTGCTCATCTTACTGTTAAGCTCAGTACTCTGCATTCCTGTTACTTCTTCTAAAGCGAATCACCTCACAATTTTCTGCATTAAACTCCATTTGCCACCTCTCAGCACAACTCTGCAACTTATCTATGTCCCTTTGTAACCTGAAACATCCTTTTGCACTGTCCACAACTCCATCGACCTTAGTCTCATCCACAAATTTACTAACCCATCCTTCTATGCCCTCATCCAGGTCATTTATAAAAATGACAAACAGCAGTGGCCCCAAAACAGATCCTTGCGGTACACCACTAGCAACTGAACTCCAGGATGAACATTTCCCATCAACTACCACCCTCTGTCTTCTTACACCTAGCCAATTTCAGATCCACACCACTAAATCACTGTCAATCCCATGTCTCCTGCTCCTCGGATGCTGCCTGATCTGCTGTGCTTTTCCAGCACCACACTCTCAACTCTGATATCCAGCATTTGCAGTCCTCACTTTCTCCTTCTCCGTATTTTGTGCAATAGCCTACCATGGGGAACCTTATCAAACGCTTTACTGAAATCCATACTCACCACATCAACCACTTTACTCTCATCCACCTGTTTGGTAACCTTCTCAAAGAACTCAATAAGGTTTATGAGGCACGACCTACCCTTCACAAAACCATGTTGACAATCCCTAATCAAATTATTCCTTTCTAGATGATTATGAATCCTATCTCTTATAATCCTTTCCAACACTTTACCCAGAACCGAAGTAAGGCTCACTGGTCCATAATTACCAGGATGGTCTCTACTCCCCTTTTTGAACAAAGGGACAACATTTGCTATCCTCCAGTCTTCTGCCATTATTCCTGTAGACAATGACGACATAAAGATCAAAGCCAAAGGCTCTGCAATCTCCTCCTTGGCTTCCCAGAGAATCTTAGGATAAATCCCATCCAACCCAGGGAACATATCTATTCTCACACTTCCCAGAATTACTAACACCTCTTCCTTATGAATCTCAATCCAGTCTCGTCTAATAGCCTATATCTCAGTATCTCCTCGACAACATTGTCTTTTTCCTGTGTGAACACTGACAAAAAATATTCATTTAGCACCACTCCTTTCTCCTTGGACTCTGTGCACAACTTCCCACTACTGTCCTTGACTGGCCCTAATCTTACTTTAGTCATTCTTTTATTCCTGGCATACCTAAAGAAAGCTTTAGGGTTTTCCTTGATCCTACCTGCCAAAGACCTCACATGTCCTCACCTGGCTCTTCTTAGCTCTCTCTTTAGGGCTTCCCTGTGCAACTTGTAACTCTCCAGCACCCTAACTGAGCCTTCACATCTCATCCTAACATAAGCCTTCTTCTTCCTCTTGACAAGAGATTCAACTTCCTTAGTAAACCACGGCTCCCTTGCTTCACCACTTCCTCCCTGCCTGACCAGTACATACTTATCAAGGAGTGGAGAAGGATGAGGGGGAACCTGATAGTGGTGCATAAAGTTTGAGGGACATGGACAGAGTGGACAGGAAGTAGTTGTTCCTCATAGCTGAAGGGTCATTAACAAGGAAGCATGATTTTAAGGTGTAGGCCTGGGGGTTTAGAGGGGATATTAGGAAAATGTTTTCCATCCAGAGGGTGATGAAAATCTGATGGAAATCTGGAGTGCACTTCCTGGGAAGGTAGTTAAGGTGGGAAACCTCAAAACCTTTAAAATGTATGTGGAGCAGCGCTTGAAATGTCATAATGTTCAAGTTCTTGGGTCAAGTGCCGCCAAGTGGGATTGGTGGAAAGGTTATTACAGTCTTGATGGGCTGAAGGGCCTCTTCTGTGCTGTATTACTCTATGATTTAGTGTGCCTCTAAATAGACCATTCAGCCCATTTAGTGTCCTCCTCCATTCAATGAGATCATGGCTGATCTGATAGCCTTCAGCCCCGATTTCCTGTCTTTTCCCCAAAACCTCGATCCCTTACTGATTAAAAAAAGTCTGTCTATCTCAGCCTTGAACATACATAAAAACCCAGCCTCTACAGTTAGCTGTCTTCTCTACTATAAAAAATTACACAGATTCACCATCTTCTGACAGAAGAAATTCCTTCTCATCTCTATCCTAAAAGGTGACCCCTTACCCTGATGGGTAGTGTGCCAGTTCCCTTTGGATCTCGACTCTCCCACAAGGGGAAACAATCTTTCCATATCTACCCTGTCAAACCCCCCAATGGTTATATCTGTAGGATGTATAGTCTTGGGTCTAATGCACTCCTGCACGGTCTTCTACACTGAACCACTTGACATCATCCCAAACTCTCTGTTTTCTTACTCATGCCATATCCCTCTGATCCACAACATTATTAGATCCTGAGCCAAAACCCCATTCCCCCACAGACCTGACACTCACCTTGCTCTGGGATCTGACAATCTCTACTCTGAGGACCTGGCACTCACCCTGTCACCAGGCCAGTCAACCCCTCTGTAAATGGAGACCCCAACAACTCCTTTCCCATTATTGGAGCTGACTCTCTCTGCCCCACCACTTCTTCCACCACTAGACCTGACAAACCCACATCATTCCCTTGAAGACTCCACAACCTGCCCTAAATGTCGCTTTGCCAATGTGTGTCCTCGCATCCTACTGCTTGTCAAGCTAACCACCTGGACACTATCCACCTGGTACCTTATCCACCTGGCTCACTACCCACCTGGTACCCTAATCACCTGGCTCAGTACCCAGCTGGTACCTTAACCATCTGGCACACTATCCACCTGGTACCCTAACCACCTGGCTCAGTACTCAGCTGGAATGCTACCCAACTGGCACACTACCCATCTGGTACCCTAACCAGATGGCACAATACTCACTTAGTGCCCTAATCACCTGTCACACTACCCATCTGGTGTCCTATCCACCTGGCTCACTATCCTTACCCACCTGGCACTCTTCACCCCGCCAGAGCATTTTACCCTCCATGTGCCCTAACCACACAGTTACCTTCTGTAATTATCATTTGACAGCATTTCTCAATGTAGCTGCCTGTGATGCTGGACTGTTAAATTACAGACACAGCAACTGACTGCTGAGAGAAACAGGACTTGATTCACCTTCCCCTGACTGTTCTGCGGGGGAGTAGGAGCTGTCAGAATGGAAGCATTACTCCACATTTCTGAAGGAGTCCTGACGAGAATCTCCCTTCAGAAATGTAGAACTCTTTAGTTGCAAATGGAATGGAATGACAGCCCACACCAGATTGTTGTTCACTAGGAAGATCCAGACAAAATACCTTTGAGCAAGCTTTAAGGTACCTGCCCTAATATCTCACATAGTTTGGTGTTATATTTTGGTTTGGATTGCATCTGTGAAATGCTTGATCACCTTAAAGATATTCTGTAAGTACAAGCTCTTGTTATTGTTGTATTGCCTTAAGTATAGATCAGGAAGGATTAAATGAGTAATTGAGATGATTAAGGTAATTAAAGGGTTTGATTGAGGAGGATGTTTTTCTGGTGCAGTGATAGTGTCCCTACCTCTCAGCCAGAAGGCCCAGGTTCCCATCTGCACGTGCTCAAGAGAATTGTGAGAGAAAGTATTTCCCCCCGGTGGGGGAACAGGCAGAACAACCATTGTCTGTTTGGGGTGAAGTGGGGAAGCACTTCTTCACCCAGAGGGTAGTGAAAATCTGGATCTCTCTCCCCAAACCACTTTTGAGACTAGAAAATAACAAAACCGGGATTAATCAGTTTGGATTAGGAATGGATAATTAAGGGAAGGATATAGAACCAAGATGGCTAAATAGAATTAATAGACAGATCAGCTTTGATCTAATTTCAAGATATAAGAGAGTCGAATGGCCTTCTCTCCCTTTGTCCCAATGACCATCTTCAGTGGTTTGCCTGAGAATTTATCTATTCAGAAAGACATTAGTTAATGTGTACACATTGCCAATGCCACATGAGGGTGTGTGTATAAATGTACACTCACATACATACTGTCTGATATCACTGGTATCAGAGCAGACATATGCCACCTGTCAGGTTAGTAATCTAGGTTACCCCTTTTGCATTAGTTTAAGCAAGCTGACTCATATGTTACATTAGGTTCCCATTAAAACCCAGTCATTAACTTCTTGGCTTTAACTATGCCAATGACCACATTGACATCTCCAGCCCAAGGACCCATATTCGATTCCAGCCTTGGCCTACGTGGAGTTTGACGTTTTCCTCGTGCCTGCCTGGGTTTCCTCTGGGTGCTCAGGTTTCCTCCCACATTCCAAAGGTGTGCGGGTTAGGTAGATTGGCCAGGGGAATGCGAAGTGTCAGGGATGGGTTGAGGATTGGGGCTTTGTCTGCGTGGCATGTTCTTCAGAGAGTCGGTACAGACTCAATGGGCCAAATGGCCTCTTCCTGCACTGTAGAGAATTTATGAACACATTAAGCCAGTGCCTTTGAAGTGGTACATAAAGGCAACTAAAACGCCTGGCTACCAAGAAAGTAGAACTAGCAGTTTTGCATCAGATTGAGATGATCCCATCAAAGGTTAACACAAGTAATGATAGGGAAGAAGTGACTGAATTATCCCGAATGTTAAAATCAGGTATAAATGCTTTGGAGAATGCAGTGTTTCTAGAATCATCCACACAAATACCACCACACCCTTCCCGAGAATGGTTTCTAACCATTCCATAAACCAATGTTAAAACCACATCAGGAACAATAAAGCAAAACGGCTTATTCAATCTACGCTCCCTATATAGGAGACAGCTACCTGAGGATACAGTCCTAGTGGAAAGAGTTCTTGCCTTATGGTAAATCGGATAATTTGCTCATTTATTTCAAATAGTTTCTAAAATATCTCAACTCACAAATAAATTGGCTTCTTTTATCATGCGAACATGGAAAATGCAGGGCAGCTGTCTGGAAGAAGCTAATTGAATTACTAGTCTGTTAGAAAGACTGCTGAGTATTTTATATGCTAATTCTAGTGGCATGTCAATCACAAGGAGCTGCAATTTCAATTAGTTTCCAGTTCAAAAATCAGCAGGAAAACTTTGCAATATTAACATATGCAGTTTAACAGACTGTAAATTAAGCAAGTTTAATTTCTGTGCTGGTATATTGAATTGTTAAACAATATTTTAGGATGCCAGTGTTTCTCGAACATTAACACCCACCTTCGAAAGAAACTGAATTTACAGGACTAGTTATAACATGAAATATTCCCCATGGTAAAAATCACACTGTGGATTATTATTAGTTCTGGCTGGTGATTTTATTGTCCTGAGTATGCTGGGAATCTGCATCCTATGATCGGAATCTGAAAATTCCAGAGTTAAATTCTGAACCACTGAAGGCCTGGCTACCAATGGAGTAGTGAAGGAAATTGTGGATGCCTGGATACCAGAATTGAAGGAATACAGAATTCTTGGAGAGTTGTAGGGCTGGATGAGGTTACAGATTAGGGTGAGGGTCTGACTATGGAGGGGTCTGAACTCAAAGGATAAGAATCCTAAAGTTATTGTTCTGTTTGACCACGTGCCAATGTAGGTCAACGAGGACAGGCTGAATTCATAGCAATTAGCCATTTGGCCCATTAACCAGAAAATGCTTTGTGAACGGTTGCGATGTGAAGGCAGTGTCACATCGACACAGAAACCGCAGCCTAACTGGTCCACTGGGGAATAGCAGGCAACTGAAGGGAATGTAGCATCGATGTCAGAAGCTGTGATTAAAGATTTCCTCTTGACTGTTGGAACAGACCAGATGTGGAATATTTACTGAAGCCTTCTCGTGAGAGGTAATTACAAACAGCAGTGTAAAATAAAACCTGAAAGACAATTACAAACAGCACCAGGCAGAAAGCAGACTGTGGTAAATTTGCCATCTTTCACTGTCAATTTCTATTTCTGTTCAGTGCAAGGAAATGAACTATAAATGATTTTATTCAGCTGAAAACAAGCTGCGAACAAATTAGTTTTCAGGTAACTTATATTGGTATTGCAGTTCATTTAGTGGTACCTTCAGTTACTTTTCACAAGCACTGATTGTTGCTGTTACCCTGGGCTACTTGCACTGTCACAGACTAATCGTTCATGTACGTCCTGGAAAGTGACCAATTTTAGCTGGAAGATTTACCTTCAAACATTGCAAAGCCTTTAACTCTGAGCCAGGTGGCTGGAGCTCAAATCTGACCTACTGTAGAGGTGTGCCCTACCATCTCTGAACAGGTTGATTTTGAGAATATCTGCAGTTAGGCTCATCATCTTTAGTTACACGTATTTCTGAAGTCTTTGTCATGCGATCTCCCATTCCAGCTACTTCTATGCTGGACCAACAGCCCTTTCTTCAGCCTGTGAAGTTATAACAACTATCAAAGCAAATAGTTAAAAAATATGAAAAATAAACCACACTTTTTTAAAACAATGGAATTTTTCTCCTGGGGTTGTTCACAGCATAATTCAAGTAAATGCCTGAGTGTGTTCAGGAATTGTAGATTAATTATGGAACACTATGAAACACCAATTGGCCTGTGCAGGAGTGAATGAAGTTGAAAAATGTGGTGCTGGAAAAAGCACAGCACATCAGGCAGCAGTCGAGGAGCAGCAGAGTCGATGCTTCAGGCAAAAAGCCCTGATAAGGGGACTGTGCCCGAAAAGTTGACTCTGTCCTGCTCCTCGAGTGCCACACATCTCAACTCAAACCCTCCAGAATCTTCAGTTCGCACTTTCTCCTGGAGTGAATGAACACAGGATCAAATAGATAGTAGGTTCGGGTTCGGATTCGGAGTAAAGGGGAGCACTCTGATTTTACATTCCTCCCTGCCCTTCAGGTTCTAATAAATCAGGATGCTCTTTTCCAAGTGAGTCACAGCTTTCTAATGAATTACTGAACCATTCTAAAGGTCAACCACGCCTCTATCCATTAGGAGTCCTTCTCCAATCAGAGGGGTAATCTTGACATCTTGTTTGAAGATGCACAGATAGAATGACTGACATCCTGTGTGAGCACGATGCCATTGTGCATCGCCATTGGTTGGGAGAGAGTGTGCACCCCGTGTCAGAGGGGCAAAGTTGCAATATGTACGATTCTCTGTTAGCAGCTTGGTAGGAGACAATCTGCATGTCAGCCAATCAGCTGAAAAATAAAAGCATATTCCAAGTGTCATCCAACAGTTAAGCATCATACAGCGAAGTTGCTTAGTAATACTTCGACGTGTGCATTTATTGAAGGTATGAGTGTACTTGAGCTTGTAAGTAGAAGCCCCAGTTTGAGTGTGTGCAGTATATGGGTCTGCATGGTCAACAGCTAAACTGGAAACACTGGCATGAAGAATTAGTATCACAAATAGAACAAGGTGACCCGCAGATGTACTTTGAGATACAACCTATGAATGATTGTCCATAAACAATAGAAGCAGGAATAAACTATTTGGCCCCCTCAGCCTTCTCTGTCATTCAATAAGATTCATGGCTGAAATGTTTGAAAGTTTCATTCATTGGGATGTTGGCATTGTTGAATGGACTAACTGCATTGCATAGTTGTCCTTGAGAAGGTGGGATGGAGGATGTGAGTGTATGTGTGTGTGTGGGGGGGATGGGTGAGGGGGAGTGGGCAGCTGCTTTCTTGAACCACTTGGAGTCTAATTGGCCTAGGCAGACCCAGAATGCCATTGAGGAGGGAATTCAAAAATGTTGACAGTGACAGAATGGCGATGTATTTCCGAGTCAGTATGGTGAGGGAAATTGCAGGCTGTAGTGTCCCTGTGCATCTGTCACTCACATCCTTTGAGATGGAAGTGGTCGTGAGTTTGGAATGTGCAGCCAAAGGATACTTGGTGAATTTCTGCTGCTCATCTTGTCGTTGGGGCACACTGCTGCTACACAGAGCACTGGCACTGGAGGGAGTGAACATTTGTAGTTGGTGTCAGTTAAATGGGTGGCTTTGTCCCAGATGGGTGTTCAAATTCTTGTGTGTTGTTGGAGCGGCATCCATCCAGGCAAATGGGAAGTATTCCATCACACTCCTGGTGGGCAGATTCTGTGGAAATATGGAGGTGAATCACTCACTGCAGAATTCCAAGCCTGTGACCTGCTCTTATAGCCATGCTATTAATATGTCCAGTCTAGCTCAGTTTCTGATCAATAGTAACCCCCCAGGAAGTTAATGATGGGAGAATTCAGTTAATTGGTGGGCTCCTCCATCATTGAGAATTTTATACCAACTCATCTTTTCTGCCTCATCCACAAATATTTGGAGTTTCTCGGTGTTCAAATCTATTGATTCTGTTTTGACTGAGCAGTCACGATCCCGGTGAAGAAATATCTCCTACTTTCAGACCTAAATGGCTCACCCCTTGTTTTAGGTCTCTGACGCCATGCCCTTAACTTACCAATCTAGGGAAAATGGGCTCTCCACATCTTACCTGTCCTGCCCACCACTGTCTAATCGTGGTGCCATCATGTTCCATCGGCACCATCTTCTTTCAGTTCTTCATCCCAGATGTTGGGATTAACGCGTACATTCTTGAGTCCAATGGCACTTCCTGTCATGAAGGTTGGCTGGGTCTCCCATGGACCTCTGAGTGTGCCTTAGCTGCCTGGGTTGTCCATGAGGAATACCTTGGTGAACAAGTGTATGGAGAATGGACAACAATAAGGGAAGCAAACTCCAGCAGCAGGGCACTTCTGCAAATATATAGGACACCAAGATATTGGCCAAACTGTTCCTCACAAATCAATTAGCACAAAGAATGTTTTTTATGATGTTGTAATACCTCATTACTATCAATCCCTCACTCGGCCAGTGATCAATGTGAGGCAATAGGATGGAAGTCTGTCTATTTTTGTGCATGTTGCACTTGGGAATTGTACAACTCTAAAATTTTATAAACTTGTTTAAAAGCAACACAAGTGTCAGTCGGTAAAGGATGACTGTGCTTTGGGTTGTGAATCTAATGTTAAATGCTCACATTTAAAATAAATGGAGGCACTATTAGTTTCTGGAGGGCTGAACATTCCTCCCACAAAGCAGTGCTCTAGTGCCATGTTGGAGTTGGTCTAAGCTCAAGGAGATTAAGTTAAAGTATTGGTTAATGATTGGGCCTGCAATTATTAGAGACTGATGTGTAATAGATGTATGAGCTCTCTTTGAGTATGACATGGTAGACTGTGATTGAAGTTAGCAGCAGGGTGTATTTCTTTTCTCAAAGGGTAAGCAACAGCTGGAAGAGTTTCATTCGAAGAGCAGTGGAGGCTGCGAGGCTGTCTCATTAACCGTGTTGCTGGAGGCTACATTTCTGAGCAGAAAGGGCTGGCAGAATCAACAGATGATTGTCTGCCTTTATTGAAAATGATCTTGTAATCTTTGATGCTAATCTAAAATGATTTCTTTATTTGTTCGCAGTATTACAATCGAGTTCAGAGGGGGTGGACTGATTCATTTCCTTGTCCCATTCCTCCAGTGGTCACTGCAATGTTTGAATTTCAAAGGCCAATTCCATTATGGACTGCACGTGCCAAGTTCCTTACAGTAACAAATAAAGAATAACTTCATTGTGTTTAAAAAAACCACCTAACTCAAAAAAAGATACAACGGTTATGAACAAAAGGTTTAAAATATAGCGTGCAATTCTGGTCTCCTTCCTATTGGAAAGATGTTGTGAAACTTGAAAAGGTTCAGAAAAGATTTATAAGGATGTTGCCAGGGTTGGAGGGTTTGAGCTTTAGGGAGAGGTTGAACAGGCTGGGGCTGTTTTCCCTGGAGAGTCGGAGGCTGAGGGGTGACCTTATGGAGGTTTATAAAATCATGAGGGGCATGGAGAGGGTAAATAGATAAAGTCTTTTCCCTGAGGTGGGGGAGTCCAGAACTAGAGGGCAGATGTTTAGGGTGAGAGGGGAAAGATATAAAAGAGACCTAAGGGGAAACTTTTTCATGCAGAGGGTGGTACGTGTATGGAATGAGCTGCCAGAGGAAGTGGTGGAGGCTGGTACAATTGCAACAATTAAAAGGCATCTGGATGGGTATATGAATAGGAAGGGTTTGGAGGGAGATGGGCCAGGTGCTGGCAAGTGGGACTAGATTGGGTTGGGATATCTGGTCAGCATGGACAAGTTGGACCGAAGGGTCTGTTTCCGTGCTGTACATCTCTATGACTCTAAGTGCAAAGCTGTAAAACCTGCCTTCTTGTAAAGGTGCAGGAAATTGTACATCCTAGTGGTATTATAGCTTGACTGTTAATTCAGATACTCCAGGCAATGGTTTGGGGTCCTGGGTTCGAATCCCACCACAGCAGATGGTGGAATTTGAATTCAATAAAAATCTGGAATTAATAGTTTAATACTGACCACAAATCCATTGCCGATTGTTGGGGGAAAAAAACCCATCTGGTTCACGAATGCTCTTTAGGGAAGGAAACTGCCATCCTTACCTGGTCTGGCCATTAATGTGACTCCAGACCCAGAGCAATGTGGTTGCCTCTTAACTGCCCTCCGGGCAATAAATGGAGGCCTAGCCAGTGATGCCCTCATGCTGGGAATTAATGAATTAAAAAAAAAACACACACACATACATAGCCCATGCCTTAAAAGAAAGGTAAACCTCTGAGGAATGTTGTCTTAAAATTCATTTGGTCAGATTTACTTTTGCAGTTTTTTCCTTGTTCCATTGGATTGTCATCATGTCACCTTGTTGTTGTCCATTGTTTTGGATTTGGCAATAGGTTTTACACATGGAGGTCCCTCCTGCAGCTAGTTATTTGCCTGGGGCTGGGAAAATGGCATGGCTGACCAGGAAACTCTCCCATTCTGACCATCTCCCACAGCTGGGTTGGAAGTGCTTGCAGGCTGGCAATGTGGCCAGGTCACAAACACACCTTCCATGGCCATCAGGTCCTGGAGTGAGACTCAAACCCAGAATTCCTGGCTTTTAGGCAGGCACATTGCCACATGACCTCCTCAGTAAACTAACTCAGAAAGAAAAATGATAGATTGTTCCAAATCAATTGAGGTTTCTTCTGGGGTCAGTCATGGTTGATTGAATTTGGGGCAACATGGTGGCTCAGTGGTTAGCACTGCTGCCTCACAGCGCCAGGGACCAGGTTTGATTCCAGCCTTGGGCAACTGTCTGTGTGGAGTTTGCACATTCTCCCCGTATCTATGTGGGTTTCCTCTCACAGTCCATGGATGTGCAGGTCAGGTGAATTGGCCATGCTAAATTGCCCATAGAGTTAGGTGCATTAGTCAGAGGGAAATGAGTCTGGGTGGGTTACTCTTCGGAGGATTGGTGTGGACTTGTTGGGCAGAAGGGCCAGTTTCCACACTGTAGGGAATCTAATCTAATTCCCTTTCTCTGGAAACAGTAGTGTAAATTTAGACTTTTTCTTTATAAACTCTCCACTTGTAGTGATGTGGTTTTCTAATGGGTTTTCAACTCACAAACCTTGATGTGAAAGCTTCCAGAGAAAGAGAGAGGACAAAGGCTGCTGACCTTGTGGCAAGTTCTCACTGACTTCCTCTGTTCAAAACCAATATATTGTTTACTTACAAAGTGGCTCATGATGTAACGTCTCTTTGAAGTTGTTGTAGACTCAGTGACTCGGTCAACGAGCTTATGTTCTGTACAAATGCAGCCCTTATCCTTGATATAGCCACTGTCTTAAATTTGGAAAGTATTATTTTCAAAAAGTTCAAGCTGTGTCCCACCAATTGTGTTATTAATTATTATTTCATGTAGCACACCATCATAACAATGAGATACGGGCACCACTGGCCAGGTCAGCATTTATTGTTCATTCCTAATTGCCCTGAAAAAGGTGGTGGTGAACAACGCTCTTGAATCTCTGCAGTCCATGGGGTTCAGTATGTGCTGTTAGGAAGGGAGTTCCGGGATTTTGACCCGGCAACTGTGAAGAATTGGTGAAACAGTTCCAGGTCGAGCTCAAATGGAAAATTACAAGTGGTGGTGTTCCCATTTGTCTGCTGCTCTTGTCCTTCTCAGTGGCAGAGGTTGTGAATTTGAACAGTGCTATCAAAAGGACCAGCTATGAGATTGCAGTAGTGCATCATTTCGATGGTATACACTGCTGCCACTGTACACTAACGGTAGAAAGAGTGAATGTTGGCGATGATGGAGAGGGTGTCAATCAGGAGCCATTCTTCCAGGACGGTGTCAAGCATCCTTGATTGTTGTTGGAGCTACACTCATTCAGACCACTACAAGGTATTCCATCTACTCCTGGCTTGTGCCTTGTAGATGGTGAATTGGCCTTGGGAGACAGGAGAAGAAGAGTCACACCTGAAATGTTGACTTCTCCACTCCTGATGCCATCTGGCTTGCTGTTTTTTTTCCAGTCTCCTGCTTGTCTACCTTGGGAGACAGGAGGCAATTTACTTGCCACAGAATCTTTGGTGTCTGACTAGCTCATGTAGATAGGAAATCCCCGGATTATGAACGAGTTCCATTTTTAAGTCTGTTTGTAAGTTGGAACAGATACATGCAAAGTAGTCCGCCCATTCGTAAGTAAGAACCATTGTATATAACTTGGATTTTTTAAAATGATAAGCTTTACGGAGGTTGGATCGTAAGTACTGGCATTCATAACCCGGAGACTTCCTGTAAATGGCTGGACCTGTTAAGTTTCTAAGGTAAGCCTCAGGGTATATAATGATATTCTAAAGCTCACAGTATTTACTGTTTGATCAGACAATTTGACCCCTTGCATGTGCTGCACCATTCAACGCCATCATGCTGATCATACCATCACCTTCCCAACAGCAGTCAGGGTGGGGCATTAATATTGGCCTGGCCAGGGAAACCTATTACCCGTGAACACTGCTTAAGTTTAGCCTTAATTCCTCCAGTCCTATACAGGACAATAGGCAACAAGACTCTACTGCCGGTCCTGATCCATCACAATCTCTATCAGTGCAGCCCAGGTGCTATCTTATTCTTGAAGGTCCTGCTTAAATGTACTTCAGCAGATCCTGTTTGGCTGTCCCTGTCTTCTTTTCTCATTTAATGCTATCCATTATGCTGAGACTCTGGTGAAGTATTTATACCGGAGGAGAAATACATGTTCTGCTAGTGTCAGTCGTCTCTCCTTCACAATGTGCCCCAAATGCCTCTGGCCAATTTTGTGTAGCATTTCTTCAGTGATGAAGTTGTCTCTTCATGTGGGGCCAAAGGTATTGTGTGGACAAAGTGCTGGAAAGTATCCTTCATATATGATACCCCTTTGCGATTGTAGTCCATGTCTTATTGGCATACATAACAGCAGGTACTACTATGGATGGGGATCAGTTGGCTTCACGGCTGGTGTTGTGATGCAGAGTGATGTCAACAGTGTGGTTTCAGTTCCTGCACTGGCTGTGAACCACTTTCCTTCTTCAACCTCTCTCCTTGCCTGAGATTTGGTGACCCGAAGGTTAAGCCATCATCCATCATCTCTTTCTAATGAGAGAGCAGCCCTATGGCCTGGTAAGATTTTGGAGACTTTACCTTTAACATGTGGAGCCACAGCCTCATGGCTGCATTGATGATGTTGGATGCCAAGACAGAGTAGAGCTGTTGGAAGACCAATGGAACTTTGCACTTCTTGTGTGGATACATAAGGAAAGTATACTTACCAGGTTCCACAAACTCGAATGTTGATCGTGACAAGATTATTTCTTTTGGTGATTCTAGGTGGGGGATAAAAACTGGCTCAGGACACTGGATAGATTGTCCTCTGTTCCTTTTCAAAAGATATGCTGGATCTTTTATGTCTACCTGAAAGGACAGACAGGGTCTGTGTTTAACACCTCATTTATAAAACATAAACTCTGTCAATACAGCATGAGAGCATTAGCCAAGAGTGTATCTCTGGCAGCTTCAGAATCGGAGGCAAATGGGCTGCCATTGAACCAGAAAGGAAGGCTCGAAAGGATCCAACAAAGTAATAGCATTTCTTTATAGAAATATTAGGATATCAATTGAAATGTGTAAAGGGATTCTGCAAAAACCTATCCAGAAGGTTAAGCTTGCAGACCTAGGTGCTGGGTCTGTGCATCACATCACATCAACCAATAATATCTTAGTCCTGATTTTTACAACACCACTTTTGCTCTAATTGTGGCTACTCTGTGGGGTTATTCCCCCACACTCCTGGATAAAATCAAAAAGGAGCCAATTACCTTATGGATAATCCTTCTCTTGTTGTTCTCCACTTGTTCTCCTTCCCACTTGTATCCTCAATGTAGCTAAACTAAGGCACACATACATAGAAGGTGCATGTATAGGTGCTGACTGCTATAGTGAATCAATTTTCTCCACCATCTTGAAACTGTGGAACTTCTTAAGTCCCACAACTATCCCTTCCTCTGAGAATGAATGAACTTTTAAAACCCAAATTTAATTTCACATCACCATGTCGTATTGATTTAGCTCATCCCCTCTCACACATTTCAACCTTTAGGCCTTGTCTCTTCACCAACTATTCTTAATTTATTTTGAAATATCTGCGTTAGTAATCAGTCCATACCGCATTTGTGCAGAGTGAACTGTCCAGAACATTTAATTTAAGTTTTAATGGGAAGCGTGTAAATGATTGAGATTCTTTGGTTAACCCTCTTAAGCTCTAGGAATGTGAGTAATTTACCTCAGCGACCCACGAGATCCATTAGGTATCAATAATTATTAGCCAGTTTAATGAAGGATTTGGGCAGTTGTATAACTCTGTTCCCATGAGTTACACACAGTTCCATTGCGGTGGTTAAAAGCTGGAGGTGTTCTGTGAGACCAAACGGTGGGAGGACTGATGGTCGTATCTATTATCAACTAGGCAAAAGTGAGGACTGCAGATGCTGGCGTTTAGATCAGAGTGGCGCTGGAAAAGCACAGCAGGTCAGGCAGCATCCGAGGAGCAGGAAAATCGACGTTTCATATCTATTATCAGTCAGCCATTTCACAAACAGGAACACATAGTCCCTTAGAGATACAAGAGGTTTAATTATCTTCATTCAGTCTTTGTTGCATATTTTTGTCAACAAAACTTCCATTGTGTCCTCATGAACTATTATCAAAGATTCAATATTCAGGAAGGATATAGATTTCACAATTAGTATTTACTCACTGTACCACACCCACTATATAATACTTAGTGTAAAATGTTTCCAATACGCCATATTCTTAATATGTACCACACTGTATAATACTAGTAATATAAAGATGGAGTAAAGTCACCATAGTCCCAGTGGACCATGGGGCTGTTCTCTCTCTAGACAAAGAGAGAGTCAACTGGTGGTGGTATAACTTGAGGGTTACCACACCTCAAGCAAAGGACAATGTTGAGAAGGTGGGACCATCAATGGTAACCTCAGATGGTGCAGGAATTGAACACTATTGTGTGATAGATGAAACTGGAGAATGCAGTGGAGGCTGTTATGTGTCATTGATACAAGGTACAGTTCTGAGGGAGTGATAATGACAATTGTTTTGTAATGTACATGAAGACCTCTGTTAACTTGTAGATGTTTTCATTGTTAAACAGTTGGAGCTGCAGTATGTAGAAGGCTGAGCTAAGGGACTGTTGGATCTCTTTGTCAATGATGGCCTTTTGTCAAAGTATGGGAAGTGCTGAGGATAGGCCAGAGTCTCTCCTTCAATATGTATGGGAGATAAAATATTTGATAGCTACCTTTGAGTTTTGTTTTGGCAACATTCAAGGACAGGCCAAATGTCTTGTCAGCAGAATTGAAGAAATTGAGAGGAGCTTGAAAATCGGGTTCAGACACTGTAGTCATCTGCATACACAAACCATATATGTCTATGGTGTACCATCACCAACATCATGTACCATCTACAAGACACACTGCGAGAATTTGCCAAAGCTCCCTCAATAGCATCTTTGAGATCCATGATCTCAACTACCAAGGAAGCAGGAAGCAATTGGGAAGACCATCACCTGCAAGTTCTCTGCAAGTGGCATGTCTTCTCAATGTAGAAATATATTTCTGTTTCCTCACTGTCACCGGGTCAAAATCTTGATTCTCCCTCTTGGGTCTTGCTGGCAAAACTGGATATATCCACAACATATGGACAATGGCTGTTGAAGAAGGTTGTTCATCATTACCACCTCAAGGCAAATTAGTGACAGGCACCAAATGTAGGACTAGCCACTGATACCATGTATAAAACTCACAATGTTAACTTCATCATGATTGCCCCATGATTAGAATATTTCATTTGCAAGACATAAGAGACAGAAATACTTACGAAAGGCTAGATTTTAACTGTGAATCTAATGGAGAATCCAAATGTCAATTAATCCACCCAGCAACTGACACTGAATCAGATTTCACAGGGACAATATATGGGCAGTTTATTGTTTTTTTTTGACTTGATATCAACTATTGCCAAATGCAATAAATAGCTCCTGTCAGAGACAGTGGAGAACTTGAATCTTCTATTGAGACAGACACCAGGAACATCGTGTAGCTTTAGAAAAATGTCAAAGCTCCAATGATATGAACAGTGTTTACAATTTGGTGACACTTGTATTGCTGTTTTACAAGAAAATGCTTCCAGAACATTTGAAGGAACAGTAAAACATTGGAAACCTGGTTTATGAGATGATTGTTTCACGTCGATGACATTGGCTGAGAGAGAAAGTGATAAGCCTCAGCAAATATCAACCACTCATTGTCAATGAGGAGAGCTCAGAGAATGAGAGCTTTTAAATAACAACAACTTGCATTTATAAAGTGCCTTTAAATAAAATAAACACTTCAGAGTGCTTTATGGAGCAATAAAAAATAAAATATGACAGCAAAGTCTCCGTAAGAGATGTAACCACCAGCTTACCGAAAGAGGTGGGCTTGAATAAGTCTCTTAAAGATCGAAAGAGAGGAAGAGAGATAAAGAGGTTTAGAGAGGGCAGTTCAAAGCTTCAGTGGTGAGGCAATTGCAGACATAGCCACTAATTATAGAGCAAGTCACCCCTCCTCATTATGGTTACTGTTGTGTGGCTGCATCATCCAGTGATGGATCCTCAGAACACAAATGTCAAGCATCACTACGTGCTGAGTTTGACCTGTCCCCGGTTTGCAGAGCAACATCTCAGATCATAAATTCTTCAGATTATGGTTCACATGTTACCCGGAGGTTAAGGCCCGGAGGGAGAAGGAGATGGTTGAGCCTGTCAGACAGGTCGCTGAGCCGACAGTCAATGACATTTAGCAGAATTTCTCCTCACCAGAGCTTGCGAATAAAAACCAAGATGTAGCTTGGCTTTCCCTGTCAAATTATTCTGACACCTTCAGAACTTCACTGTCCCTGCACAAGGCCTCAATGGTGGGGAAGAGACTATAGGCCAGCTCCTTCTCGAATAGGAGGAGAGAAGATCTGAAGAGAGATGTAAATGGATGTTATTGAGGTGCATCCTGAGCAGCTATGGCACAGTGGTCTGTACTTTATAGGCTATTCTCAGGGACATATACCAAGAGAATCACAGGGTCTGGATACAGGACCATCCTTAACTGCTAAAGGGATTGAGTTTAAAAGCAGGGAGGTTATGTTGCAGCTGTATAGGGTGTTGGTGAGGCCACACCTGGAGTACTGCATGCAGCTTTGGTCTCCTTATTGGAGAAAGGATGTACTGGCACTGGAGGGAGTGCAGAGGAGGTTCACTAGATTGATTCCGGAGTTGAGGGGATTGGTTTATGAGGAGAGACTGTGGAGACTGGGGTTATATTAATTAGAATTTAGAAGAAGGAGTGGGGATCTTATCGAAACATATAAAATTATGAAGGGTTTAGATAAGGTAGACGTAGAGAGGATGTTTTCATTGGCAGATGAAACTAAGACAAGAGGGCATAGCCTCAAAATTAGGGGGAGCAGATTTAGGACTGAATTGAGGAGGAACCTTTTTATCCAGAGGGTTGTGAATCTATGGAATTCTCTGTCCAGTGAAGTGGCTGAGGCTTCCTCAGTAAATGTTTTCAAAGCAAAGGTAGATAATTTTTTGAACAGTAAAGGAATTAAGGGTAACGGTGAGAGGATGGGTAAGTGGAGCTCAGGCCACGAAAAGATCAACCAAGATCTTGCTGAACGGTGGGGCAGGCTCGAAGGGCCAAATGGCCTACTCCTGCTCCTAGTTCTTATGTTCTAATGTTCTATAAAGACTTACCTCTCGGAGTAGCAGACTTCCCTCACCAACACCGGGATCGACTAAGCGCAGTCACCTACCCCGAATACATGGACTTCAGGTGAGACTGAATCATCAGGGTTTCAAGTCCCCCTCTCCCAGCAAACATCCAAGCCATTGAAATCATGATGGATGAACTTAAAATTGGACTTATGTAGCAGAGGGGATTGAAAGACTGCTGTGTGCTCTGTTTTACAGAGACATGGCTCACTCCTGTTGCACTTGACTGGGCCTTACCCCCTGTGAGTTCACCTCTGCTATCCTGACAACGGTCTACATCCCACCCATTGTTGGAGTGAAGAGTGGACTTCATGAAGTATACAGAGCTACAAACAGCCTTGAGACAGAATTACCCTGAGGCCTTGTTCATCCTCTGCAGTAACTCCAACCAGGCCAATCTCAAGAATGTGCTATCAAATTCCACTCATGTTTCTTCTGTCCCACCAGAGGTCCAAACATCCTTGACCATTGACAATCAAAGATGTTTGTTGCTCTATCCTTTATCCACATCTTGGAAGATCAGATCGCAATGCTGGGCTCCTCCTGCCAGCTTACAAGCAGAGATTAAAACATGAGTGAAAGTAGTGCGCTGTTCGTCTGAGGCATTAGAAAGGCTTCTACGGGGCTGCTTAGAGTTGGTGGACTGGCCCAAATTCAAGACCTTAGCGGCCAATCTAAATGAGTATGCCACTAATGTTAGAGATTTCATTAGTAAGTGTGTAGAAGACTGCATGCCAAAGAAATTAATCCAAATTTCCCCGTCAGGTAACCATGGATGAATTGGGATGAACTCCCTACTGATGTCCAGACCTGAGGCAGGCAACCCTGACAGGGATTGCTGAGTTTTGGATATCCTCACATTTGCTATGAGTAAAATGTAAGAGACGAGCAGGCATTAACTGAGAAAAGTGAAAGCCACCATAGCCCACTTTGTCCTTGTGGAAAAACAAGTGGTGGTGAGTTTAAGCTGAGGGTCACTAAAACCTCAGGCAGCGGTGAGAGTGAGCATTCATGGTGACCTGAGTGTAATGCTTGAAACCATGGCTAGGTGGATGTTACTGACTGTGGGACTCTTGATTTGGTTGTTAACATGGGCCAAACAGGGAGCCCTGGCTAACAAATATAAACAGGAGAAGGGAAATATAAGCCCTACTGCAGTTAGGTGGTAGTGTGGGGGTTAAACGAAAAGAAGAGAGAAAAAAAAAGAAAAAAAAACAAGAAATAATAAAAAAATTAAAATGAGTGTGCCAACCCCCCTTCATCTTTTTCACATAAGCATTTCCCTTATCAGACTTTACTTGTTTATGTTTCACTAGCCACGTGGGTGCTTTCCTGGTGATGGAGAAAAATAGAATAATGTTTTAGCACAATGGTGTCTTTTTAATTGTGTCACTATACATACTCATACAGCCACAGATGACCTCTACTTTTTGTCATTTACATAAATGATTTGGATGCGAGCATAAGAGGTACTGTTAGTAAGTTTGCAGGATCTGGCCAGATGGGCCAATGGGCTGAGAAGTGGCAGATGGAGTTTAATTCAGATAAATGTGAGGTTCTGCATTTTGGGAAAGCAAATCTTAGCAGGACTTATACACTTAATGGTAAGGTCCTAGGGAGTGTTGCTAAACAAGAGACCTTGGAGTGCAGGTCCATAGCTCCTTGAAAGTGGGGTCGCAGGTAGATAGGACAGCGAAGAAGGCGTTTGGTATGCTTTCCTTTATTGGTCATTTAGGGTGAGAGGGGAAAGATATAAAAGAGACCTAAGGAGCAACGTTTTCACGCAAGGGTGGTACATATATGGAATGAGCTGCCAGAGAATGTGGTGGAGGCTGGTACAATTGCAACATTTAAGAGGCATTTGGATGGGTATATGAATAGGAGGGGTTTGGAGGGAAATGGGCCGGTTGCTGGCAGGTGGGACTAGGTTGGGTTGGGATATCTGGTTGGCATGGATGGGTTGGACCGAAGGGTCTGTTTCCATGCTGTACATCTCTATGACTCTATGACTCTATTTGGGCAAACTATAAGCACTACTATTGGGCCCCCTTTGGGTGCAAAGGTCGTGTTGGGGAATTATGAGAAAAAAAATAAACAGAAGAAGAGAAGCACTGCCGTAGTTAGGCGGTAGTGTGGGGTAAAGTTATTTTCAAAAAAAGTATGCTTGTGAGTGAGTGTCAGTCTGTGCGTGTGTGTGTATATCTGTCTGAGTGTATAAAAAATATAAATAGAAGATTCAGAATGTCACCTCAGTCTCGAGACTGGCTTTGAGCTGGCTGGTCGCAGCCTGCGTAAGTAAAGAGTGACTTGGTGATGGGATACCAGCCTCTGTGCAGTTATTCAACTGAGCTAATATAGGAATTGGAACGACTGCACATTGGAAACCACTGTTCAAGCTCACTAAACTCCAGATGGATTGAGAGGGGGTGAATTTGGGTAGTATTACAAACTGTATATTCAGGAGTGTGCCAGTGTGTGTTAGACACCATCAATTGTTGCCTTAATGCTGAAACTTTGCTACGAATGGTGTCTTGAAAAGAAGCATCTTCCACTCTTCAACTCATACAATTCCTGGGTCACCCTGAAGAGGATGGAGGGTGATATGGGAAATTTATTTGGACATTTGAATATCCTTAGATTTGCTTCAGACATTTTGCAGTCAGACACTCTGGGGAAAGACATTTCCATGAGACTAGGTTATGGAGAAACAGCGTTGCTGGGTGTAATTAGTGAGGGATGAAGTGTAGGTGGGATGGTGAATGTGTGGAATCTGTCCAAGACACACTCAGAAAGCAGAGGTGTAATGGAATGGAACTGTTAAAGATGATAAATGAACTTGATAGAGTCAATAGAGACAAGTAGTTCCATTTGATGGGCGGGACCAGAATCAAGGAAATAAAAGATTTAAAAACTTTCCAATTGTTTTACGTGGTACCAAGTGTATAAAATGTACCAAATATCTTCAGCAAAAAGTATTAATATTCGATGTGAGAGAGGGTAACACGAAGTCAGACAGCTCCAAATTGAGGGTGTAGAAGTGCTTCAAGTTCTGTTCAGGAGTCAAAGTATAAAGTAGGCTTTCATGTAAAGGATAGTGACGTTCGGAAACTGTCTCCTCAGAAGGGCTTTTCAGAATACCAGCTGGGCTGGAGGGAGTTTATTTCCCAATTCCCACCTGACAACGGTGCTTATATTTTCCCCAGCACCCCTGATGTGTGTGATCAGGTGTGAGACACAGTGAAAGACAACAGGTGGATAAATCTTTATTCATTTCCACCACCAGGAAGAAAGGAAACACCAGAGTGGCCAGTGACAAGCACTGCCCTTCTCATCAAAGGGCGTGATCAAAAAAGTGAGGGGGAGGGCAAGGATTAAATCAAAATAGAATTGGAGGGGGAAATAATGCACCTCCACTCCCTGCGGTGCCCACCTCTCCCTGAACAGCTCAAGGGTGTTGGTGGACACCGCGTGCTCCTTTTCCAGAGACACCTGGGCTCTAACATAACCGTGGAAGAGGGGCAGGCAGTCGGCCCTAATGACCCCCTCCACAGCCCGCTGCCTGGACCTGTTGATGGCCAGTCTGGCCAGGCCGGAATTGGAGGGAGTGGGTGGAGTTTTTTCTTTCTTTCTTCTGTAGCTTTCCAGGACGCACTTTAGTCTAAATTTCATGTGGGTCATGATGGCCCCGATGATGGCCTGTTGAGGATGGGACAAACACGCCTCGGACATTTCCGGGAGTCCTGACCCAATTTTGTGGTTATTGGGCAATTCGCCTCTTGGCATTGGGGATCCTGACCGTGTAAAGGTGGACACCCAAACCCTGAGACTGTTAGCCAATCATAAGGCTGGCAGCTCTTCAAACCCAGCAGCGCCACAGGCAATGGAAACTGATATAACTCCACAGAGGTCAGGATCCTGTCACCAAGTCATCCTTCATTTACATGTACGTTGTACTTGACACAGATCCAGCTTCCACAAAACCAGTTCTCAGAGTGAGCAGAATCTCTGACACTCCTTTCTGTTTTCCCCACACTACCCCTAACAGTGGTGGTGCTTACTGACACTACTGTTTATTTTTTTCTTTCTTCTTTTTTTTAAAAAGAGCAAAGTCCTTCTCTCCACACTAATCCAGCTCCCTCAGAGCCAGCTGTCAGAAGTGTGTTGGATACCCGACACTCCTGTTCTTTTTATTTTCTTTGTCCCTCCCCAGCCCCCATGTTGTGTGTGTGCACATGCGAGACACAGTAAAAGACACAAGGTGCACAAATCTATATTTAATTTCCCACCACCAGGAAGAAACGAAACACCCAAGTGGCCATTGCCATCAAAGGACAATGCTTTGTGATCAAACAGTGAAGGGGAGGGCAGGGATTAAATCAAAATAGAGTTGGAGGGGGAAATAATGCACTCCACTCCCTGCGGCGCCCACCTCTCCCTGAACAACTCCAGGGTGTTGGTGGACACCGCGTGCTCCTTCTCCAAGGACACCCGGGCCCTAACGTAACCGCGGAAGACGGGCAGGCAGTCGGCCCTAACGACCCCCTCCATGGCCCGCTGCCTCAACCTGTTAATGGCCAGTTTGGCCAGGCCGGAGTCGGGGGGTGGGGGTGGGGGGTGGAGGAGTAGAGGTAACTGCAGTGTCCAATATTGAAATCAGCTGATATTTATTCGGTACAATCAGCAGGGACTTTGGATCAAAGTTGGTGAATAAAGTTGAGATATATTTAATTTGAGGTGGAACATACCTGACAGGTCCTGTTTAGTAGATAAGAGTCCCTGATCTCCTCACAGTTGGTCTGGGGGTGAAGATACCCCAACTAACAGTTAGGCTGTTTTACTCTTTCAAAATCCCTCACGTTCTTAAACCCTGTTATTGAATCTTCCCTTAATCCCTTCTCTGCTCAAATGAGATACCCCCGCACCTCCCAGTTTCTCTAATCTCTCCACATTTACCAAAGTGCCTCATCCCTTGATATATAAGTGACTGGGATGTATTGAATTGACTCTGTTCTTTAGAAAATGCACCACCCTTTGGATTTCACCCAGCAGAACAGAATGTGGTATACGTCAGCCAGTATTGGCTGCAGCTTGAGCTAAACTCCAGGCAGATAGCTTCCTAGTTTCCGTTAATGAATGCTGGGATATTTGGCTAGGCTTAAGGCAGGTGGGAATGTGGGATGTGCTTGATGTGGGAGGTATTGCACATCTCATTCTTGTCAGTCGCACAAGCAAAACATTTTATTACAACACATCTAATTCCAATTCTTGCTGCAAGGTCATTGACCTAAAATGTGGGCTGCATCTTATTAGCTTAAAGTATTTCCAGACTTCAGAAACATTTGCAGGTGCTGATCTGTCAGTGTTGGCTGAGAGCACAGTGTCACCATCTTGTGTGTAACAGCCTTCATGTTCAGTGTGTGATTAAAGATGCTGGGTGTGTTCCTGAGGAAGGAGACCCAATCAGAAACCCAATCACTGTTGATTGTCATAAAAAAAACCCATCTGGTTCACTAATGCCCCTTTAGGGAGGAAAATCTGCCATCTTTACCTCAGCTTGGCCTACTCTTGATCCAGACCCATAAAATGTGGTTGATTCTTAATTGCCCTTTGGACAATTAGGGATGAGCCAACAATTTGACAGCGAAGCATTTGACTCGAAACATTAACTCACACAACACCTGGTCAGAGTCCAACAGGTTCAGTTGAAATCACAGGTTTTCAGAGCGCTGTGCCTTTATCACCTGACAGCTCTGCTCTGAAAGCTTGGACTATAACCTGGTGTCTCAGAGAAAGTGAGGACTGCAGATGCTGGAGAGTCCGATATGAAAAGTGTGTGCTGGCAAAAACAGAGCAGGTCAGGCACATCTGAGGAGCAGGGGAGTTGACATTTTGGGCATAAGGAGAAAGTGGCAGGGGGTAAAGGGGGCTGAGAGTTAAATAGGAGGACGTGGGTGGGGCTGGGGAGGAGGTAGCTGGGAAGGCGATAGGTAGATGCAGGTGGGGGGGGATGATGATGAAAGGTCGAAGTGGAGGATAGGTGGGAAGGAAGATGGACAGGTCGGACAGTTCAAGAGGGCGCGGTACCGAGTTGGAGGGTTGGATCTGGGATGAGGTGGAGGGAGGGGAGATCAGGAAACTTAGTAAAATTGATGTTGATCCACATCATTCCTTAATTTCCCAGGTTCATATGTCTGGAATGCACCAGCACAACAGTTACCCCACATTTTGGTTCTTTTCTTAACAAACTGCATTTTTGATCTTGCCTTGAAGGTTTTGTGCTGTGCTTTTTTCCCCTCCAAAATTCAAATCCAAAAACCAGGGTTTAGGAAGGTCCCTAGGCCTACATCAGCAAGGGATAGGAGTTAAAAAGGGCAAGAAGTAAATCAAATATTACCTCGTTGTCTCAGGCGTAAGCGAGAAAAATAATCACAATTTAAATACTCCCCATTTTCCCCCTTCCCCCCATGTTAGGTGAGCAGGTTATACTCAACCTGGTATTGTGCAACGAGATTGGATTAATGAATGATCTCATAGTGAAGGCACCCCTAGGTAGCAGGGGCTGTAAAACAATAGCATTTTACATTCAGTTTGAGGGACTGAAACTTTTTGTGGAAATTTAAATCAAGGCAATCATGTGATCTGGCGAAAGTGAATTGACACATTGGGTTGCAGGATCGTAGAATCATAGAGTTACTGCAGTGTGGAAGAAGACCATTCGACCCAGTGACTCCACTCCAACGCAACCAAGAGCATACCGTTCACACCCCCTCCCCCTACCCTATCCCTGTATCCCTGCATTTCCCATGGCTAATCCACCTAGCCTGTTAGGACAGAAGATTGGACTGAATATAAAAATGACAATTAATGTGTTTATGAAGGAAAAATACAGTACAAGAGAAAGCAGAGACCTTGAATATTTTTATGGCAGAGGTAGATAAATTTTTGTTGAGCGAAGAAGGTACAGATTATTGGGGGGTGGCAGGAATGTGGATTTGAGGTTATACTCAAATCAGGTGTGATTTTATTAAATAGTGGAACAGACTCAAGGAGATGACTTGCTTACATTTGACTTCAGGCTATTCGTTTACAATAGAGGCACATGCTTCTAGTAGGGTGTCATGTTTCAAGTGATCTGTAGTAAGATAGAGTATGGGACCGTTTTACCCTCAGGTCACATGGTATGATACAGTGACCATATCATGACCATGTCTCTTAAAGCCACCCTGACATACTGACTGTGAGATATGATACAACACAGTCGATAAAATACCCAAGTTATATTTGATCTCAGCTCATCTTTGGAACAATATTCAAGATAGGGATTGGAAGATATTTAGATTCTGAGCACTTAAGGGAAAGGGAGATAATGTAGGGAAGTAGAGTTGAAGTAAAAGGCTAGCTATGATCTTATTGAACGATGGTAAGGTTTGCAGGACCAGCCTCCCTTTGTTAATGCTGTTAAGGTGCACCCCTTCAAAATGATTTAGCCGACAATGTTCTTCTGGGACTTGTTGTGCTAATAAATATAATTGTTTTTTGACCCAACCATGTCGTTATTCAGACTTAGTGCTATTGGTTGTATCAGAACCAGTCGCGTTGAGCTGTTGTCAGTAAAATATGACCTCACTCAGATCGATAGTGAGTCAAACACAGAGTTTATTGACAAAAGCTTTTGGGAAGCTTGTGGGAGAAGTGAAGTCCGCAAAGGGGCACCTGGACTTCTCATCGAATACAGTTTGGGCTAGTTTATTTTTACAGTTTTATGAAACCAATAAGTTACTATTGTTCCCGATCGCTGTTGTCAGCCAGTGTTCCAGCTTGATAGTCTTTGTGCTCCTTGATTTGATTTGTAGATCAGGTGTTAATTGCAAGCTCTTCAAGTTCTTCAAGCTCTTCACAAGCTCTTCCGCCTGTGCCTCCTTGCCCTTTGTCCTCCTTGATCTGATTTGCTGTACTTCCATTCGCCAGGCTGTTATAAGTCTGATGAGCATTTTGTGACTCACGAACATTATTACAGATAACTATGGAGTCTTCCTGAGGTATTAACATATGTTAATTACATTGTTGCAAGAATTTAAATATTAATGCTTTCCTCTCCACCTTCAGAGCTGTCTTTCCAATCTGGAGAGTGAGCACCAGAGGTTTGAGTGACGGAGTGGGAAAAATCTTTCCCAAAGAACGGAAAGATTACAACATGGAAAAAAAGATCAACCAGAATGTTAAAGTCTGATTAAATTGTTATTGCAACAGTGGAATTCCACTTGGCATTGAGTAATTTTACCAGGCCCAAGGAACTAGAAAGTCTCTCGATTGTCCGGAACTCTGAGGTTTAACAGATATAACTGAAGAGGAAATAAAGTAACAATCCATAAATTGCAGGGTGTGTTACTGTATAACTTGCCTAAATACACGGCGCAAAAGAATTATAGTGGATTATAGTGTCAAGGAATCACACAATGTTGGTACTTTGCCAGTTGGAGTTAGTTGCTGAATCTCTGCATAAACTTGTTTCGAGTATTTGGTAAAGTGAATTAGACAACAATGAATGTGTACCAGAAAAAATCAGTCATCTCAGGTATATGGACAGGATGTGGGGAAGAAAGAAACATTTTCCTTTCACTGCATATATCAGGTCGAACACTTGGTCCTCACCATGTCTGGCCCTTTTGATGGGGAGATCCAACAATTCAGAGAAATCAAAGCAGTCAACCAGTGACTACAAACACGCCACATAGCATACAGGAACTGATCCAGCTCTGAGTCTGTCTACTCGCCTGATGTAAAGGGACTATCAGGCCTTGGCTTTCTAACAAGCAATCACGGGCCCCCCAGTGTTCACCTGCACTGCCTCCTGCTATAGGGTAAGCTGTTGGAAGAAACAGATGGGTCAGAAGAAGCAGTAACACAACAAACACTGTTACAAGAGGGAGCCACTGGGACAAAGGGTGGGAGGAAATAGAAATCACTACCACACTCCTCGACTGTATTGTGGAGGATATCAAAAGGAAAGAGAATTCAGTGCAAGTTGACCAGAATGACACTGGAACTGAAAAGGCTGAGGACTGGTTGTGTGAACTAGTCAAGAATTCACTTGAAAGTAGAAGATAGAGTGAGTTGAGGTGTCTAATATTAAGCTGATAGAGAGAAATGATATTTTTCTGGTTGGGGGAATCCAGAATAAGAGGAGAAACCCTAAAACAAGAGTGAGATCATTCAGAGCTGGTGTCAGGAGGGAAATCTTCAAACCGAGACCAGCAAAAATCTGAAACATCTGGGGAGCAGTTGAAAACCTGAAGCCTGAGATTGATCAATGTTTGTAAAGTGAGGGATTAGAGAACCAAGAAACAGATGGAATTCGGACACAGATCTATCAGGACCTTAGCGAATGTCTGAATACGCTCAATAATCTAAGTGACCTGCTCTTGTTGCTATGTTCATCAGCTAAAAGGACTGATCCTATAAAGTGTCCTGACATTTCTTTTGTTATGAAGCCAATTAAAACAGTTGAGAAGAAAATGTGTTTGTGGGCTTTGATGCAAAGCCAGGGCAAATGAAGATAGTGATTTATTTGGCACCGATATTGAGAAAGCTTTTGTGCACTGGATGTTTCAGGCATGTAACTGAATCTGCTGCTTGTTCGAGCTTGCTGTACAACATTTCCTCCAGTGTAACTCATGCCTCATGTGGGGAATCTTCATCTCCTGTGTCCAGTCTCAGCTTGCTATTGCCTGCTCCTCCTGCTGAGCTTCTGCAAGTTGTGCTTGGTAATATTTTATCCGATGATCATTTTTGCAAAGTTGCTTGGGACTACTTTACTTCATTAATAAATGAAAACGATTGTTGCATACAACTGACAACAATCATTTTGGACATGGCTGACTGGCTGTACTGCAGTAGCTTCTCCTTTGATCAGCCAGAATGCTTGCTTCAGAACACAGATGGCCTGTTCCATAAAGTCTTGAACAACTCACTACGTTCCCTTTGAGTTTGGTTCCTCTCCTAACCTCCATAGCCTTAAGTTCATCTGAAACTCTAATCTGGACCTATCCAAACTCACACCAAATCCTGTTCACTTATTACTCCATGTTCTCCAGCCCACATTGCCTCCTGGCAGAATACTGCCCTGGTTTTAAAATTCTCTCCCTTATTTTCAAATCCCTCCATGGATTCACACCTCATCCTCTTGTTGTTTGTAAGCTCCTCCTGTCATACAGTCCTCAGACAGGTACATGGATGGGATAGGTATGGAGGGAAATGAATCAAATGCAGTCAAATGGGACTAGTTTAATTATGCAAACTGGCTGGCATGGGCAGTTTGGGCCGAAGGGCCTGTTTCCATGCTGTAGACCTCTATGACTCTATCTCTGACCTCCATTAATTCTCACCTCTTGTGCTTCCCTCATATTCATAGTTTGCTTAAAGTGATTTTTTTTCAGAGGATGTTGATTGGCCTATCTGCTCATCGTCGGTGATGTCATCGGTCCTGCTTCCCTCTCTTGTCCGGAATTGGAAAGGTTTAACGATTTCGCTTGTAATTTCCAACCCGCCCTCACTCTCACCTGGTCCAACTCTGACTCCTCCCTTCCCTTCCTCGACATCTCCGTTTCAATTTCTCAGGATAGACTGGCTATCAAAGTCCACTACAAACCCCCCAACTCACACAATTACCTGGACTATACTTCCTCGCACCCGGCTTCCTGTAAATACTCCATCACTAGCTCCATTCCATTCTCCCAGTTCATCCATCTTCATCGCATATATTCTGATGATATCAACTTTAACAAGGGAACCTCTGAAATGACCACCTTCTTCCTCAACCAAGGATTCCCCAGCATCATTTTAACAGGGCCTTCAACCGGGTCCAATCCATCTCCCACACTATTGCCCCTCTCTTCCCTCCTGCAACAGTGATAGGGTTCCCCTTGTCCTTACCTACCATCCCACAAGCATCCATAACTAGAAGATCAGCCACCATTTCCGCCACCTCCAGCGAGATGCCACCATCAGACACATATTCCCCTCCCTTGTCTGCCTTCCGCAGAAACTGTTCCCCCTGAGGCATCCTGGTCCATTCTTCCTTCACTCCCGAAACCCCCTAACAGCCCCACGGCACCTTCCCCTTTCAACTGCCGAAGGTAGCTAGGAAAGGTGGGTTTATGCAGATGATAGGGTGGGGGGGTGGGGGTAAGGAGTAAACTATAAGTAAGGATAGAGCCCAAAAAGAGAGGAAAGCAGTTGGACAGGCAAATTTACCTGCTTATTTACCTCTGTTTCCTCAGTATCCAAAGGCCCAAACGTACCTTCCAAGTGAAGCAACGCTTTACCTGCACTTCATACAATCTGGTCTACTGCATTCGCTGCTCACAATGTGGTCTCCTTTACACTGGGAAGTGAAGGATAGACTGGGGGGCCGCTTTGCAGAACACCTGTGTGCTGTCCACAAAAATGATCCTGAGCTTCCAGTTGCCTGTCACTTTAACACACTATCCTGTTCCCTGGCCAACATCTCTGTCTCACGCTTGCTGCAAAGCTCCAGCGAAGCTCAGCGTAAGCTGGAAGAACAACATCTCACTGGGGATCCTGTAGTGTTCTAGACTTAATATTGATTTCAATAACTTTCGGGCTTGAACTCTCTGATGTCCTAGCCCCCACCCCTACACATCAGGCCTTGTTATCACACACACCGCTGTTACAAACAACCCATTGTTAGCCACTAACAGTCTCCATTAACAACTATTCACCCTCCTGACCAGATCAGTATCCACTACTTTGCCTGTCCAACTGCTTTCCTCTCTTTTTGGGCTCTATCCCTACTTATAGTTTACTCCTTACCCCCTCCCCCCCACCCTATCATCTGCATAAAACCCACCTTTTCCTAGCTACCATAAGTTCTGGACCTGAAATGTTAACTCTGCTTTCTCTCCACAGGTGCTGCCAGATCTGCGCTCCTTCAGTTTTTGTTCCTAATTGCCCATGAACTCAATGTCTTGCTTTGTCACTTCAAAGGGCAGATAAGGGTCAGCCATCTTGCTGTCAAACCATTGCACTGGAATTCCTTCCAGAACAGAATTGTTTTTCTGTTCATTAACAATTTGCCATTGGGATCCACGCTAGGGATAAACACCCCCTGCACTTTCTGGGAATCCAGTAGAAAATAAAAGTCATGCATTTATATAGGACAGCTCACAGCATCACGAACAGCTTCACAGTCAATGATGTCCTTTTTGCAGGTTAACTACTGCTCTAATGCAGCAAACACAGCACGTTCCCACACACTACAGCACGATAATGATCAAATAATCTCTTTATTGATATTGATAGAGGGATATTTGTTGGTCAGGATGCCAAGGGAAATTCTCCTCTTTTACTTTGAAACTGTGTCACAGAATCTTTTGCGTCTTGTCATAATCACAATAAAAATAGATGATAAATACGAACTCCCATCACCTGATTCTAAAACCTAGGGCCTTCATTGACTAAAGTGAATTTTTCAAAAGAGGTCAAATACTGACCTAAAATGGCTGATGTGATCAGCTAACCATGTCGAATCAAGTTCATAAAGCCATCAGTAAACAAGAATCAGTCTGAGCTGTATTTACCATTGTTATAAAAAGCATTTAGATCTGTGTCCCCTGTGTCTCTTTCTGGAAGTTACACATTGGTGTGTTAGCTGTCTGCAGATCAGTCAGCTTGGAAAGGCAATCAAACTCGACTCAGGAAGACATACTGAACTATATTTCAGCAGCCGCTCTTAAGCACTAGAGCAGAGACAAGAACAAAAAAAGGTTTGTAGGTCGTGTTCCCATCAATCTGGTTTCTTCTGCAAGGAGAAGTCCAAAATCTGTGTACAGAGGTTAACGCCTGCAAACACATTGCCATACCGCACCCTCAGAGTAGATCTAGGTGCACGTGGCTATGCAGCTTCGATGGAATTGCTGGAAAAGCTCGGCAGGTCTGGCACTCTGTGAAGAGAAATCAGAGTTAACGGTTTGGGTCGAGTGACTGGGTCTGAGTCACCAGATCTAAAACATTAACTCTGATTTCTCTCCACAGATGCTGCCAGATCTGCCGAGCCTTTCCAGCAGTTTCTGTTTTTGTTTCTGATTTACAGCATCCGCAGTTCCTCCAGTTTTTATTCAACTGAGACAGAACATTGTTTGTAAGCAAGCACTGGAAAACATAATCTCTTTCTTTCTCTGCCTGTCACTGTCAACCTCAAAACCTCATGCCTGGTTATAAAAAAACGTTGAACAGCAACCAATCACCAAGAACCCAAGGATATCAGCAAACTTTGCTATTACAGAAGAAAATAAATAACAATGAAATGTTTGGGACTGAGATAAGCCAGTCAAGACTAAGATAAACCAGTCATAGTTCAAGGACTTTAAAGAACAATAAACTGCAATTTCCTCTACCTTCTTGTCTGTACCAGACCACACTCCCCTTTCTTCTTAAACTTTTGCCTTTGTTTATTTTTTTCAGGATCTTAAGTAATAAAAATTCCTCTTTCTTATATTCAAGAACACTTTGTAATTTGACACCTTCATTTTCTATACAATTACAATTTAATTGAAATATGGTAACTGCGTGCTAAAAACAAGATAAACAATTGAAAAAAGGAAAATTAGTTGTGACTGGATGTGGGGCGGGGTCAAACATCGGGGAGTCGATTCCCTCTCCTCACCTAGTCATCACAATCCAGCTGGGAAGGCTGACAGGACATTAACACATTGTTTTATTGGCAGTGTCTCTTCTGTACCACACAGGAGTGGCAACCTGTGTTCTTTTTATTATTCAAGTCTTTGGTGTACGAAATAGGCTCACAATATTCTGGCTGTGAGGTGAGAATGCTACCCACCGAGTCGAAGATGACACCACAGTAAAAAAAAACGTCGAAAACAGGCTTCCCTTGCGTAACTAGATGTTAAACCATGAGAAGAAACAACCTGCTTTGAACAGAAAGGTACTGGCAAGCTGGATGAGGCAACTATGCCCTGCAGGATTGGCAGAGCAGACAGGTAGTTCTTGCTGTTGTAAAAAAGTGGTGCAATAGGGTTAACAAGGTTAGTCCATCTGAGCTGGTACCTCCCGGGTTTTGCTGGGAGAATCTGTCAATTTTAATGACACCTTCCGGTCCGATCCCTAGTGATACGACAACGGGGACTCATTCTAAAGAATAGATGCACCTCTCTTGCGCATTGCTTCTGTTCCTACTCTTGGGAAGCCTGCAGACTCAGGCTGTCGATAGGGATGGCCCATGTATAGATACTCTGTTAAACTGTTCTTCTTTAATTCGTTCAGAGGATAGTTCCTGATGAAACCAGCATTTATTAGCCACCCCCACACACCCAAATGGCTTGTTAGATTTTTTGGGAGGTCAACTACATTGCTGTGGGAATGGAATCACGTATCGATTAGACTGAGCCAGGAGAGCAGATTGCTTTCCTTAAGAGGCATTTGGATGGGTATACGAATAGGAAGGGTTTGGAGGGATATGGGTCGGGTGCTGGCAGGTGAGACTACATTGGGTTGGGATATCTGGTCGGCATGGACGGGTTGGACCGAAGGGTCTGTTTCCATGCTGTACATCTCTATGACTCTAAGTGAATGGATGGATGGATTTGATGAAAAACCACCAATTTCGCGGTTGTGATTTCTGAAATTGGCATTTTATTCCAGATTTATCTAACCTAAAAATCGACCATAATGGATTGAGTGAATCTCTCAGACCCGTGGGTTCCCATTCTGGTATCATAAGCATTCTAATCGGAAAAAGAATTCTGAACTTCATTAGGGCTTCTCATTTCAATTAATAGCTGCAATGGCAAAGTTGGAAGCAGCAGCACCATTTCCAGCTGCACGTCCTATAGTCAGCTGTGGCTCAATGGGGAGCATTCTTGCCTCTGAGTCCAATGGCTATGACTTCAAGACTCACTCAGAAAGTTGAGCACAAGATTTTCACTGACAATCCTGGTGCAGTAGGGAGGTGTGCTGCACTATCCTTGGGGTCATCTTTAGGAGTCTGCTCACTATACTAGACATAAAAGATTCTGACCAATGCTCGAAGATTACCAAGGAAATCCCCCAAGACAACAATAATTCATTCTGGATCAGTGGTGCTGGAAGAGCACAGCAGTTCAGGCAGCATCCAAGGAGCTTCGAAATCGACGTTTCGGGTAAAAGTCCTTCATCAGCCCTTCAACAATAATTCATTGCTCATCGAAACACCGCTAATGCAGATTACTCAATCTTCATCACACCCTCATTCGTTGGTGCTGTCTGTGTGCATATTGGCTGCTGCATTTCCCATATTACAACACTATAAAAGCACTTGATTGACTGTAGTGTACTTTCAGATGTTTGAGGTGGTGCGAGGAGCTGTGGAAATGCAAGGCTTTCTTTTTATTGATTCAGTGCCAATGTAGTGACTGAGAAGGTGGGTTCAATAATCCCTGGGACTTTTTTTCTTTGTCTGACTAACAGCGCTCCATCCTTCTGCAATGGATAAAATGATTGCTTAATCCCCTACAGAGAATCCCCACGGAAATGCTCCCCTCTAGATTTGGCCTATTTGCAATGAATGAGCTAATGCCGCTACAAATCTATCTGCCAACGAATTCCATAAGAATGCTCGACGTATTTGTCACAACATCAACTCAGGTATGAAATAAGGTTAGATAAAAAATGGACCTGCCAAAAGAATAGTTTGAAATCAGAAGCAATTCTTTCAAGTCTGGCAGGTTATCTACTGCAGTTCTGAATTGATTCATTCAACCCCTGCTGGACATAGTGGGAGGCTGAGCTTGGAAACCATTTATTTTGTGGACAATCAGTAAAGTCTTATGGTCTCTCAGCTTCTGTCTCTGACAATCCCACTGTGCTACAATATGATGTAAAATTGCCTGCAAATAGCTCAAATAATTCACGAGGCAAGATCTTTCACCTTTAACATTCTCATTTAATTGTTTTCAGCGTTATTTTGTTCAACTTGACCTTTCTGAAATGAACCAACATTGTTCCGAGATCTTTCTGCGGGAGGGGGAGATGATATAGGTGGTGATGAACAAGTCTTTATGGCTGTGAGAATGGGTTCTCCTTTGTTCACTTGTTAACCCTTTGCCAAAAGCCAGACTGGAGCTCGAGAGCGGCCTCAAATCAGGAGAAAGTACCAGGGAATGATTAAGCTGTGCTTGGGTCAGCTTTGAAAGTTTCCCCTTTTAAATAAAAACAGGAAGAATAAAATAGGAGTAAAGTTGAAAATAATAAGCTGACTCAGTGGGTTGAGGCCGTATTAAAAGCGGTGAATTTTCACATCTTTCAAGTTTCACAGGATTTGGTGATGACTGTTTTAAATCAAGGTGGGAGCAGGCAGTGCAAGATTCCCACTGGAGTATCACAGCTGTGTAAAGGCAGTTCATTGACAGCTGCAGACTGAATAACTTTTGAAATTATTGGAACGAAGTGTGGGCAGCTCTTTTCTTAACACTCAACTCTTTGTGCACAGGCGATATGTCACAACAATTGATACCTCATTCTCAGGTGGGACCTCAGTGATACCTCACTCCCAGGTGGTATCTCACTTCCAGGTGGTAACTCACTCTCAGGTGGTATCTCACTCCCAGGTGATACCTCATGCCCAGGTAGTATCTCAATTCCAGGTGGTACCTCACTCCCAGGTGGTATCTCACTCCCAGGTGATACCTCACTCCCAGGTGATACCTCACTCCCAGGTGGTACCTCACTCTCAGGTGGTATCTCACTCCCAGATGGTACCTCACTCCCAGGTGGTATCTCACTCCCAGGTGGTACCTCACTCCCAGGTGGTACCTCACTCTCAGGTGGTATCTCACTTCCAGGTGGTACCTCACTCTCAGGTGATACCTCACTCCCAGGTGGTATCTCACTTCCAGGTGGTACCTCACTCCTAGGTGATACCTCACTCTCAGGTAGTACCTCACTCCCAGGTGGTACCTCACTCCCAGTTGATACCTCACTCCTAGGTGATACCTCACGCCCAGGTAGTATCTCACTTCCAGGTGGTACCTCACTCCCAGGTGGTATCTCACTTCCAGGTGGTACCTCACTCCCAGGTGGTACCTCACTCCCAGGTGATACCTCACGCCCAGGTGATACCTCACGCCCAGTTGATACCTCACTCTCAGGTGATACCTCACTCCCAGGTGATACCTCACTCCCAGGTGGTACCTCACTCCCAGGTGGTAGCTCACTCCCAGGTGATACCTCACTCCCAGGTGGTACCTCACTTCCAGGTGGTACCTCACTTCCAGGTGATACCTCACTCCCAGGTGGTACCTCACTCTCAGGTGGTACCTCACTTCCAGGTAGTACCTCACTCCCATGTGGTACCTCACTCCCAGGTGATACCTCATTCCCAGCTGATACCTCACTCCCAGTTGGTATTTCACTCCCAGGTGATACCTCACTCCCACGTGGTACCTCACTCCCAGGTAATACCTCATTCCCAGTTGATACTTCACTCCCAGGTGGTATCTCACTCCCAGATGGTACCTTACTCCCAGGTAGTACCTCACTTCCAGGTGATACCTCACTCCCAGGTGGTACCTCACTCCCAGATGGTACCTCACTCCCAGGTAGTACCTCACTTCCAGGTGATACCTCACTCCCAGGTGGTACCTCACTCCCAGATGGTACCTCACTTCCAGGTAGTACCTCACTCCCAGGTGGTACCTCACTCCCAGGTGGTATTTCACTCCCAGGTGATACCTCACTCCCAGGTGGTACCTCACTTCCAGGTGATACCTCACTCCCAGGTGGTATTTCACTCCCAGGTGGTACCTTACTCGCAGGTGGTACCTCACTTCCAGGTGATACCTCACTCCCAGGTAGTACCTCACTTCCAGGTGATACCTCACTCCCAGGTGGTATTTCACTCCCAGGTGGTACCTTACTCCCAGGTGGTATTTCACTCCCAGGTGGTACCTTACTCCCAGGTGGTATCTCACTCCGAAGTGATTAGATAGGGGAGGCAGCCTCTGGAACAATAGTTCACTAAAGTCGCCTTGAACAAGAGGTCAAATAAAGCAGCAAAACCTCTTTTAATGAAGAAATAAATGGACAGTTGATTTTGTTTGCGATTATGTCCTGAAGGAAGATTTGGAATTGATTGAAGATGATGGGATGCCTGTCACAATTACGAGTAAACATGATTCTTAGCCAATTGGAAATAAAAAACAGCTTTCACTGTTGATGTAGTCATTAATGTTTTCCTTAGAGGGGAATTTTGAAAGCAAATCCATGTCCATAAATTTCACACCAACTATATCCCTTCATTAGTTCCAGTTGGGAACCTGTCAAGAAAAGATTTAAGTGATGCGTATTGCGGATTAACTCTTACTTTGCTGTAACAATGTGAAAACCATATATCGTTCTCTTGTCCTTAGTTGGCACCTCAGGATGGTTTATTCCTCTCCAGTTTGATGGGATTGGAGATGGCAGATCAGTCCAGTGTGTGATCTACACAACTCTGCCACAGTTTTGGCCGATGATGCTTGAAGCATTGGGTGGGTGAGTTGTTTGGAGGTTTGTGAGCTTTGACTGCTTCTCATTGGGTTCCTGACAAAAGTCTCTAAAATCGTTTGGTGCCTTCTTGAATAATTACTCTGAAATGCAGTGACTGTTGAGCAGGAAGATTCTACAAGCAAGATCCCATCAACAGGATGTTAGCTGTGATCCATTAATGCGTTAGCGACATTAGTGCAGGAAACCACTTAAAGTGAATAACAAAGAGAATCACAGGATTTTTAGCATCAGGCATGAACAGGCATGAGGAGCCTTGTTTTATGATCAGAACACTACCTTCAACAATGTAGCACTCCATCGTTATTGCAAAGCAATCCCAGTGCAGCTTCTGAGTTTAACACAGGAACATTGGAAAGGAGTTGGCCATTCCACTCCTCGAAGTGATTGTGGCTGATCTGTTGTCTAACTCCATGTACTGTACCCGCCTTAAGCCCATATCCCTTAGTAATAAAAAATTATCTGTCTCAGATTTAAAATTAACAACTGATCTGGCATCAACTGCTATTTGTCAAAGGGAGTTCCAAGCATTTGCCACCCTTTGTGTGTAGAAATGTTTCCTAATATCTGTGCTAAGCAGTCTGGCCCTAATTCTCAGACTCTGCCCCTTCATTCTAGAATCCCCAACCAACGGAAATAGTTGATCTTTATCTACCCTGCTTTCTCCTTTTAATATCTTGAACACTTAATTCAAATGCCCCCATAACCTTCTATGTTCTAAAGAAAACAGGCCTACTTTGTATGAGGAGAAAGTGAGGACTGCAGATGCTGGAGATCAGAGTCTAAGAGTGTGATGCTGGAAAAGCACAGCTGGTCAGGCAGCATCCAAGGAGCAGGAGAGTCGACGTTTCAGACATAAGCTCTTCATCAGGAATGCGTCACCATTTCTGATGAAGGGCTTATGCCTGAAACATTGACTCTCCCGCTCCTCGGATGCTGCCTGACAGGCTGTGCTTTTCCAGGATCACACTCTTCGATACTACTTTGTACTATCCCTCCTTATAACTTAAACCCTGAAGTTAATTTTCATTCATTTGTGAGACATGGACATCACTGGCTGGGCTAGTATTTCTTGCTCGTCCCTAGTTGCCCTTAGAACGGTGGTCTTGAGCTGCCTTCTTGAAGCACTGCAGTCCTAGTGCTGTAGGTTGACCCACAATGCCTTGAGGGAGGGAATTCCAGGATTTTTCTCCAGCTTTAGTGAAGGAACAGCGATATATTTCCAAGCCAGGATGACGACTGGTTTGGAGGGAAACTTGTAGGTGGTGGTGTACCCTTGTATCTGCTGCCCTTGTCCTTCTAGATTGAAGTGGTTGTGGGCTTGGAAGGTGCTGTCTAAGGATCTTTGGCAAATTTCTTGTCCAGGCATTGTTCTTATAAACAATGATGGACCATGAACCCAGAATTTCCTGAGTCAGAGCCAAGTATGTCACCAACCATCAAAACACTCTCTGTTGTCTATGTGCTTAGTCACTGTGGTGTGCTACATCTGACATAGTGATAAACCCAAATTGTCTTTCTTAGACTCATAGAATCATAAAGTCATACAGTATGGAAATGGACCCTTTGGTCCAACTTGTCATGCTCAACAGGTTTCCCCAAAATAAAATAGTCTCACTTGCCTGCATTTGGCCCATATCTCTCTAAACCCTTCTTATTCTGGTACTATCAAATATCTTTTAAATGTTGTAACTGTACCTGCACCTACACTTCCTCTGGCAGTTCATTCCAAATTTGAACCACCCTCTGTGTGAAAAATTTGCCCCTCATGTCTCTTTTAAATGTTTCTCCTCTCACCTTTAAAAATATGCCCCTAGTTTTGAACTCCCCCACCCTGGGGAAAAGGTCATTGCTTTTCATCTGATCTATGCCCCTCATGATTTTGTAAACCTCTATAAGGACACTTGTTAACCTCCTCGGATGACTGTCTGTGTGGAGTTTGCACATGCTCCCTGTGTCTGCGTGGGTTTCCTCCGGGTGCTCCGGTTTCCTCCCACAGTCCAAAGATGTGCAGATCAAGTGAATTGGCCATGCTAAATTGCCCATGGTGTTAGGTGCATTAGTCAGAGGGAAATGAGTCTGGGTGGGTTACTCTTCGGTGGGTCGGTGTGGACTGGTTGGGCCAAAGGGCCTGTTTCCACACTGTAGGGAATCTAATCTAATCTAATCTATCCAGCCTCATCTTATAACTCAAACTCTCCAGTCCTGGCAACATCCTGGTAAATCTTTTATGAACTCTCTCCAATTTAATAATATCCTTCCTGTAGCAGGATGACCAAGACTCGACATAGTACTCCAGAAGAGGGCTCACCAATATGCTGTACAACCTCAACATGACATCCCTACTCCGATACGTTAAGGTCTAAGCAATGAAGGCCAAGTCTTCCAAATGTCTTCTTACCCATTGTCTAATTGTGACCCAACTTTATAAAACTATTTACCTGAACCCTGAATCTCTGTGTTCAACAACCATAGCCAGGGCTCTATCATTACCTGTTTAAGTCCTTCCCTTGTTTGTTTTACCAAAATGCAACACCTCACATTTCTCCAAATTAAACTCTATCTGCCATTCCTCAGCTCATTGGCCCAATTGATCAACATCCCTTTGTATTCTTAGATAACCTTCTTCACTGTCGATTATATCACCAATTCTAGTGTCATCTACAGACTCATTAACCATTTCTCCTAAATTCTCATCCAAATCATTCATTAAATTACAAACAACAGCAAACCCAGCACCAATCCCTGTGGAACACTGCTAGTCACTGGCCTCCAGACTGAAAAAGAACCCTTCACCATCATCGTCTGTCTCCGACCATCAAGCCAATTTCGTATCCAATTGACAAGGTGTCCCTGAATCCCATGTGACCTAACTTTACTAATTAGTCTACCATTCTTTATCTAAGACTTTACCAAAGTCCATGTAGACAACATCTACAACTCTGCCCCCATCAATCTTTTTTGGTACATCCTCAAAAAACTCAATCAAGCTTGTGAGACACGATTTCCCAAGCACAAAGCTATGCTGTCTATCCCTAATGAGTCCTTGCCTCTCCAAATGCATGTAAATCCAATCTCTCAGAACCGCCTTCAATAACCTACTCACCGCTGATGTCAGATTTACCAGCAAGTTGCCACGCTTCACCTTACGCCCTTTACTAAATGAAGGCACAGCATTCGCCACCTTCCAGTCCTCTGGCAACTCACCCGTGGCTATGGATGACACAAATATCTCTGGTGGGGACCCTCAATTTCATCCCTAACTTCCCACAATGTCCTGGGATACACTTGATCAGGTCCTAGAGATTTATCTATCTTTACGTTTTTTAAGATCTCCAGCACCTTCTCTCTGTAATGTGGTTTCAAGACAACAATATTTATTTCCCTAGCATCAATGTCTTTCTTCACAGTAAAAACTGAAGTGAAAAATATATTTCGTATCTTTCCCAACTGCTCTGGTTCCACACATACATGACCTCGTTGATCTTTATGGGGCCCTATTTTCTCCCTAATTGCTCTTTTGCTCTTTCTGATGCACTTGTTTAATCTCTTTGAATTATTCTTAATCTATTTGCTGATGGAATCTAATATCTCTTCTTTGCCTTCCTGATTTCTCTCTAAGAATGTACCCCTTATACTCTTCACTTGATCCCAGTTGTCTATTGAACAGCCATAGAGTTGTACAGCATGGAAGCAGACCCTTCAGTCCAACCCGTCCATGCCGAGCTAATCCAGTCCCACCTGCCAGCACCCGGCCCATATCCCTCCAAACCCTTCCTATTCATATACCCATCCAAATGCCTCTTAAATGTTGGAATTGTACCAGCTCCTTCTTGTTCCATTTTAATGAGTAGATTTAAATCATGTGTGGCTCCTAGAGGCTAATCCTTATTCTGTTGAGCAGCTGCGGCCGATATGCTCCTCTGGCAGCTCATTCCATACACGTACCACCCTCTGCGTGAAAAAGTTGCCATTAGGTCTTTTTTATATCTCTCCCCTCTCACCCTAAACCTATGCCCTCTAATTCTGGACTCCCCCACCCCAGGGAAAAGACTTTGTCTATTTACCCTATCCATGACCCTCATGATTTTATAAACCTCTATCAGGTCACCCCTCAGCCTCTGACGGTCCAGGGAAAACAGCCCCAGCCTATTCAGTCTCTCCCTATAGCTCAAATCCTCCAACTCTGGCAACATCCTTGTAAATCTTTTCTGAACCCTTTCAAGTTTCACGACGTCCTTCCAATAGGAATATTGGAATTCTTTAGAAAGGAGACCAGAACTGCACGCAATATTCCAAAAGTGACCTAACCAACATCCTGTACAATCGCAACATGCTCTTCTAACTCCTATACACAATACTCTGACCAATAAAGGAAAGCATACCAAATGCCTTCTTCACTATCACTGAACCTGCACTCCAAGGTCTCTTTGTTTGTCAACACTCCCCAGGACCTTACCATTAAGTCTTGCTATTCTTATTATTGTTTTTCTCCTGTCTATTCTTATTCTCCTTATTTTTGACAATAATTTTTGTCTTTCTTCATAATATTTTGAGAGGTTCAACTTAAACCTTTCTCACTCTCCCATATCCCAGGAGAGGGAAGACTGTGTCCAGACTCATCCCAGCCAATAATTTATCAATGGTCCTCCAATGACGGCTGATTGTTTTACATTGAAGCAATGTGTGTTTTGCAAGTGGGCAGATACTTGGGAGATTCCTGTGGTGACTGAGCAGAATTTAACGTTCCATTGAAGTCGTTTGTGCTGACATGGGGTCTTTAGAAAAAGTGTTAAATAAAAAGCATTGGAAAGGAACAATTAAATGGCTATCTTCTTGTTGGAAAAATCTTCTGGGGTCACATTACAGGAATAAATGTGAAAGAGGTCACCAAAGCAGATACCCATTGTTTATTCCATGCAATAAATCCAAAGTGAAAATGGAACAGTCTGCTTGTCCAGGAATTAAGAGATTTTAGTTGAACAATTAAATAGAGATTAAAAGTAGACTGTTATACTCTATGTACATTGACATGTTATCCAATTACAGTTTCAGAGGCACACAGCTGTAATATTTTAGGCTTGTGTCATCAAACTATATAGTGTTAAAGATCCCCTATTGGGACCATTTTTTTTTGCAGTTATAGAATGTTTTTGATGTTTAAACAGACATTTAAATTAAATCACTAAATAGTAATTAGGATGAAGCCCAGCTAAGAGATGATTTCATGAAGCATGCCAGAGAAAAGCTGGTTTTGCAGTGTCTTATGCTGCTTTTACTTTAAGTCCTGACCCTTTTATTTGCTGTGACTCTCATACCAGAGAACATAGCAGCACAAGTCTCTGAGTTCTTCCCTCTTCATCACGTTCTTACTCCTCCTGGCTCTGTGTGTAATGCCAGCTGTGGAGAAAGAAAAGGCATGCATTTATGTGGCACCTTTTCAGGCCATTCTAATGCACCTCATGACAAATGACGAACATTTGAAGTTCATTTACTGCTGTGATATATGAAACTCTGAAAACTGTTGGGAAATGAGAAATAAATGAGAAGCAAACGGGGAACATGAAAAGAGAAGCATTAGAAAAATCTCTAAAATAGAACAAAAACTGCAAACGCTGAAACCAAAAACAGAAATGGCTGGAAAAACTCAGCAGGTCTGTGGAGAGAAAGCAGAGTTAACATTTCGTGTCCAGTGACCATTCTTCAGAACTAGCAGCAGTAGCTAGGAAAAGGTGGTAGATGCTGAAGTCAGGGGGTGGGGGGTGGAGGTTGCACGAAAAGACTGAGAGGATAGGTGGAGACTGAGCCCAGAGGGACCGAAAGACAAAGCAATGGATATGGTATGCTCAGGAAGGAGAAAAGCTGGTAGTATGGAGCACATGTAGGTGAAAATGGGGTGACCATGCTGGCAGAGCCTGCTGGGTAAAAGACATGGAAGTGGTGTTCACGCCCTAAAAGGATTGAACTCAATTTTGTGTCCAGAAGACTGCAGGCTCCTGAGATTCCACTCCACTGGGAGATGTACTGCATTCAAAGGGCCAGAAGCTCCCATTTCTGCCACCTCCATTGGGATGCCACTATCAGGCACGTGTTCCGCCCTCCTCCCTTATCAGCATTTCGCAGAGACTGTTCCCTCCAGAGCATCGTGGTCCACTCTTCCTTCACTCCCAACATCCCCCTGCCCATCCCCCGATAGCACCTTCCCCTGTAACTGCAGAAGGTGTAACACCTGCCCATTTACCTCCTCCCTCCAAGGCCCCAGACACACATTCTTGCACTTCCCTCAATCCCTGGATTCACTGCTCACCATGTGGCCTTCTCTACACCGGCCAAGTGAAACACAGACTGGGTGACCGCTTTGCAGCCATTTACCTCCTCCCTCCAAGGCCCCAGACACACATTCCTGCACTTCCCTCAATCCCTGGATTCACTGCTCACCATGTGGCCTTCTCTACAACGGCCAAGTGAAACACAGACTGGGTGACCGCTTTGCAGAACATCTACGTTCTGTCTGTAAAAATCACCCTGAGCTTCCATTTCCTGTCACTTTAACACACCACCCTGTTCCCTGGTCAACATCTCTGTCTCAGGCTAACTGCAGTGTTCCCAGTGAAATTCAGCACAAGCTGAAAGAACAGCATCTCATTTTCCGCTTGGGGACCCTGCAGCCATCATGAAATCAATATCAAGTTCAATAACTTACCGACCCGAGCACCACCTTCCATGTTCTTTAACCACCTCCACATGCAGGTCTTATGAGCACATTGGCAGCTTTCAACATCATTTCCACCAACTTATAGACCCTGTCATCAATTTTCCTCCTCTCCTGGCTCACCATTGCCCATCCCTTTGTTTGCCTAACTGTCTTTCTCTCCCTCTGGGCTCCGTCTCACTCCTTTATCATTCCTCCATCCTCTGTCTTCAGCCTGTACCTCACCCTTTCCTAGCTACTGCTAGTTCAGAAGAAAAGTCAGTGGACCTGAAACATTGACTCTGCTTTCTCTCCAAAGATACTTCCAGACCTGCAGAGTTTCTCCAGCAGTTTCTGATTATGTTATAAAAAGAATCTCAATGTCTTCAATAGAGATATAAACAGTAGAAGTGCGATAAAATGAGGAGTGGATTTGATTATGGACTAAAACAGGGACTGGGGGTGAGAATGGGAATATTAGGAGATACTAGGATAGATGATAAATGATTTAAATAACTCAAGCCAGGAAGAATGTTCCAGAAAATAAGTGAAAGCACTGTCGTAATATTTTATTGTTCCAAGCTTAGATAAAAGTGATGACCAAAATGGTATGTTGGCTGTCCACAGGATCATGCTGCCCTTGTACACATTTCCAGAGGACAGTGACATTTGCACGTATTAATGTTTAACTGTACAGACCTATGATTCTGTTCACAGTATGTCAAAGATCTTCTCAGAACATTGGTACTGTACCCAGCTTCACCAGCGACATGGTGACCCCCAAAGTTTGTGTACAATGAGGGGGTTAGGATGCTTTTGACGTGGGTTTCTCAGTATTCGAGAGTGCTCAGGCTGGGTTCCAGAGGTTCCAGCATGGGCACAGATAGCATCAACAACAATTCTCATTTAGATAGCATCTTTAACATGGTAATACTATCCAAGATACTGTGCAGGGAAATGGTGATCCATTAAAATTTGGCATCGAGCCATATATACAGCTGCTGGCGAGCAAAGGGCTAGAGCAAAGAGATCGATTTAACCCAGCATCTCGAAAGAGGAGACAGAGGCAGGGAGAATTAGTGATTGAATTCTGTAGCCTAGGGCCTTGGCAGCTAAAGGCAGTACTGCCAATTGGGGTGCCACTCAAATTGGGATAGTACAAGAAGCTAAAATTGGAGGGTCCATCAGGCAGAATCAGTGTGATTCCCTGTGGGAGAAAAGGAAAGCAGAGGATTTCTCTCGGAGGGCTGGGAGTGCTGGGAACTCTTCCTCAAAAGGTGAAGGAAGCAGATTCCTTGTTTACATCAAGTTAGAAACAGATCAATTCTTGGTAAGTGAGGAGGTGGTGAATAGTTTTCGGGGATAGGCGGAGAGGTGGAAAATCAGATCAGCCGTGATATACTGAAATGGTGAAGCAAAGACCGACTGTGCCCTCCCTTCCTGCTCCCATTCACATTTGGAGCTCAGATATCTCAGTGAGGACTGAGGGGTTGACAGGACCATTGAGGAAACCTAACACAACTATGCAAATTTCAATATCAAAGACATTGCTTGACTAGGGGACAACGTTGGTCAGCAATCAAGTGGCGATGGCTAAGTAGAGCTCAGTGTGAGATAAGAAACAGACAACAGAGTTCTGGATAATTTCAAGCCAATGCAGTTTGGCAAGTGGAAGGTCAAGTCTAAAGGCTTGAATGTTTCAGTAGCAGATGAGCTGAGGCAGGGATGGTGAGGAGGCAATTAAGAAATTCCGTATTGTCAAACCTCCAGCCCTACCTGGAGGAGGGGAGTTTGGGAATGGGGCTCCGCAGTGTTTCTGCCAGGGGCCGACAGCTGGAGAGATACCGCCCACTGTGCGCATGGCTGGCCTAGCTCATTAACACAAGCTGTAAGATGTTCTTGGAAATCTCTCTGCAGTTTAACAGTTGTAAACCATTACCCTTTCACAATTATCGCTGCAGCATATTAAGCATGCCTTTTGAAACTTGCACTTCTGTTCACTGCCAAATATGATCTGTTCTCAGAACAATCTGAGGTAATGTTACAGTTCAGTGAGTTGTCGCATCATTATCTGACCCACTAGTGGTGGGCTATTTTACCCCACTCCTGATAGATTGTGCATCCACCTCTCGGAACCATGGAACTTTATCAGAATATTTTGTTTTTAATTGGTACCCCTGAGCTTTCCCTCTGCAAAGATATTTTTCCAGTATTTTTTCATCCCACTGGTACAGTGACAAATCTCGTACTGATTCCTGATCGTGTTCACGGACACTAACACATCTCACTGTTCAGGATTCCTGTCCCTGAACTCTGATTGGAATTGCTACTGGAACCACAACCATCTTTTATGTTAATCTGGAAGTTCAACTGGAGGCCTAATTTTCATCAAACGCACCGCCAATCCTTCTCTTTTCCCAACTGGAATGGACTACATTTAAGTTGAATGACCCCTCTTAATATCTTACCCAATCTCACTGCTCATTCACATCAGAATGGAATATTGTGTCGGGTGTCAGTGTATCCCAGTTTAACCTCTGGTACTGCAGCACATTCTCAGGATGTGTATCACTGGCTGACCAGCATTTATTACCTGTCCCTAGTTGCCCTTGAGAAGGTGACAGTGAGCTGCCTTCTTGAACCACTGCAGTCCACCTGCTCTGGGTTGATCTACAATGCCCTTACTGAGGGAATTCTGGGACCTTGACCCAGCAACAGTGAAGGAACGACAATAAAATTCCAAGGCAGGATGTACGTAGCCTGGAGGGGAACCTCCAGGTGATGGTGTTCCCATGTATCTGCTGCCCTTGTTCTTCTAGCTGGAAGTGGTTATGCATTTGGAAGATGCTGTCTGAGGATCTTTGATGAATTTCTGCTATGCATCTTGTAAGTGGTACACACTGCTGCTACTGAGTGTTGGCTTTGAAGGGAATGGCTGCCTGTGGATGTAGTGCCACTGGAACAGGTTGCTTTGACCTGGATGGTGTTGAGTTTCTCGAGTGTTGGTGGAGTTGCAACCACCCAAGCAAATGGGGAGTATTCCAGCACACTCCTGAGTTGTGCCTTGTAGATGGTGGACAGGCTTTGTGGAGTCAGGAGATGAATTACTGACCAGAATATTCCTTGCCTCTGACTTGCTCCAATAGCCATTGTTTTTATGTGGTGAGTTTCTGGTCAATTGTAACCCTAAGGATGTTGTTAGTGGGCGATTCAATGATGGTAACACCATTGGGTTAGTAATTAGATTGTCTGTTATTGAAGTTGGTTATTGTTTGGCATTTGTGTGGTGCCCAGGTTGCTTGCTACTTGTCTGCCCAAGTCTGGATATTGTTGCGTTTGAACATGTACTGCTTCAGTACCTGAGGAGTTGCAAATGGTGCTGAACATTGTGCAATCATTGGCCAATATCCCCACTTCTGATATTATGCTGGAGGGCAGGGAACATTATAAACTCACAACTTGCATTACTCAGCAACAATAGCACCACCCAGTGACCCAATCACTGACATATTCAACAGAATACCTCAAGAATGAATGCAAAGGAAATAACCCTGATCAAATCTGGCAGAGCAGTTGTTATCAGTGAGCGGGACGTCGAGCTCTCGGTAATCATCGGGCCTGAATGGGTGAATTGTATTGCTGGCTTCAGGAGCCTAATGAGAATGGGGCTGAGGGGATTGCATGTGCCAACAATGAAGGCATCTCAGGACTCTTCCTGGAGGTGGCTGCCAATACCAACTCTGAGCAGACCACCCAATCAGAGTACTCGTGGGCTGGAGCTTTGGGAAGCCATGGACATTCCTAGGACAGTTTGGAGAACTTCCTTCAAAGAAAAATGGAAACATTGTGGACGCTGGAAATCTGGAACAAAAACAGACATTGGTGGAGTAGCTCAGCAGATCGGGCAAACAGGTGTCTCTGTTATTGGAGTCAGTGATAATTGAAGGGAGGGGAAATTGGATTGGAGGGAAATGCTATTTGCTTGATAACTGGGGTCACAAGGTCAAAGGTTATCCCTCGATTCAAGGGATGATGCCCACTCGGGGACATGGGATTCTGTTGTGGGTCTTTATGGAATCAAATATGCTGATTCTTGATCCATAGAACTCTGGGCACAACTACATACGGAAAATGCTGGGGTAAACTCAGCAGAATCTGGCAACAGCTCACACCTTCCGAGTTGAAGAGGGCTGGCTAAGTAACAGTGTTCACAATGTAAAAAGCGAGGGGTGAGGAGAGGGCAGTGTTGCAGCATGGAGTGGGGGAGGGTTGTGGAGGATCAAGTGGAAGAGAAGGGGAAGGCATTCCACAGCAAAGGGCAAAGGAGGTGCAAATGCAAGTAGAGAGGACACGTAGACAGAAGAGTACATGTTCAGGACCCAAAACAGTCAGCTGTGCTGAATCCAACAAGGGGAAAGTGAGGACTGTAGATGCTGGAGATCAGAGTCAAAAAGCGTGGTGCTACAAAAACACAGCCAGTCAGGCAGCTTCCGAGGATGAAGAGTTGATGCACGAAATGTCGATTCTCCTGCTCCAAGGATGCTGTCTGACAAGCTGTGCTTTTCCAGCACCACACTTTTTGACTTTGCTGAGACCGAGCCCGTTGCAAACAAACATTGAGGGGATGGGAAGGAGTCAGCAAACTCTTCAGGCATATGGATCAGGACATCCCATGAGCTATTGGGATACGGAATGCAGGATTTCCTTCCATATCTGCTGCCACCCGACCCAATCATGAAGGCATTTGGATTAAAAATGTGATGTACCTTTTTGGATAAATGGTCCCCATTCTGAGCAATTCGTAACAAATTTTTTCCAGTCATTTATGTCGATGCTGCCACATTACAAACAGAGGGTCTATCAAGTGTTTGTCCTCCCCAAAAGAGAAAATGCTGGAAAATCTCAGCAGGTCTGGCAGCACCTGTAAGGAGAGAAAAGAGCTGACGTTTCGAGTCTAACTGACTCTTTGTCCTCCACTGGAATGTTGTCCATTTGAGAACTGAGAAACCGACGCTGAACGGAGGGAGTTGGAGAGGGTGGGACAATTTAGATGTGTGGACAGTATCCAGTCCATTGCAGTTGATTTTTGCAGTGGTTTTGTCTGAATGCTTGTTTGGCTGGTCTCTAGAAGGGCCTCCCTTTGAATCCAGAGGACATAGCAGAGGCAACTCCACCGCTCTGATGTGTGACTGACACACAGTCAAGATCTGAATGCAAGAGTCTGGAGTGGGGTGCAGCCTTTGCTGCTGATGACTCCCTCTTTGAAGATGGAGTCTTCTGCTCTGAGGCTGTGAGCATCAAACTGGCACATTCCACACACCGTGGGTTTGGGAGGGGGTGGGGAGCTGCAGCATTGGCTATCGATGATGAGCTGAAGAAAGGTATGTATTTATACAATGGCCCCCTCCATTTGAAAGTCCTAAAACAGACTTATTGAGCAGCACTCCCCTGGACCCCTGTAACTAAGGCCACTCTGTTTTTCAGACTGGAGGCCTGTGACCAGTGGAGTGCCACAAGGATCGGTGCTGGGTCCTCTACTTTTTGTCATTTACATAAATGATTTGGATGTGAGCATAAGCAGTACAGTTAGTAAGTTTGCAGATGACACCAAAATTGGAGGTGTAGTGGACAGCGAAGAGGGTTACCTCAGATTACAACAGGATCTGGACCAGATGGGCCAATGGGCTGAGAAGTGGCAGATGGAGTTTAATTCAGACAAATGCGAGGTGCTGCATTTTGGGAAACCAAATCTTAGCAGGACTTATGTACTTCATGGTAAGGTCCTAGGAAGTGTTGCTGAACAAAGAGACCTTGGAGTGCAGGTTCATAGCTCCTTGAAAGTGGAGTCGCAGGGAGATATGATAGTGAAGATGGTTTCGTATGCTTTCCTTTATTGGTCAGAGTATTGAGTACAGGAGTTGGGAGGTCATGTGGGCTGTACAGGACATTGGTTAGGCCACTGTTGGAATATTGCGTGCAATTCTGGACTCCATCTGAGAGGGGAAAGATAAAAAAGAGACCTAAGGGGCAACCTTTTCACACAGAGAGTGGTACGGGTATGGAATGAGCTGCCAGAGGAAGTGGTGGAGGCTGGTACAATTGCAACATTTAAGAGGCGTTTGGATGGGTATATGAATAGGAAGGGTTTGGAGGGATATGGGCCGGGTGCTGGCAGGTGGGACTAGATTGGGTTGGGATATCTGGTCGGCATGGACGGGTTGGACCAAAGAGTCTGTTTCTGTGTTGTACATCTCTATGACTCCATTACTCTAAAGAATTGATTTCTCTGAATGCTTGTCTGCTTAATATTTCAAATAGTGTTACATTGGAATTATTGCTATGGTAACAGTGTCAGGCTCTTCCCAGGCAGTTCTCCAGTACATAGCTGCAAGCCCTTGACTGTCTACTGAGAGAATCTAGTGCTTCTCAATGTGCTAATTTATTCACATTGTTGAGGTAACTGCCAGGTACAACACAGCCCAGAAGCCAATTTAGGCCAATATCAGACAGGAAACATGTCAGGAGCTATGCCATACCTTACTGAGTCAATTCAACTTGGAAAGAACATGCCTGTTAATGTTCCCTCCAACATTCACTTTCCGAGATACAACATTTACTCAACTTCAACAATTTTTTCATGGACTGTCCTGAAGACAGTAGGAAAGACAACTCATTTTGTTTCAATGTGACTGTGCTGGCTTAACATGTTTGAGGCTGCTAAAAGCAACAGATGATGTTGACCATGTCAGGCTGGTCAACAACAGTACAAGTGCAGGATAGGGTCTTCACTTGAAAAAAGGTCAATTCTAAAGACATCAGCAGAAACAATCTCTTCAGTGAGTGAGGAGTCAGTTTTTAGGAAACCTCCCACCCACAGGACGAGGGAAACAGACACTTGGAATCACCAGCGTTTACAAATCACCTTCTGTTCCAACCCTTGGACAGGGCAACAGCAGAAAACTAACTAACCAAATTTAGTGAAAGTGACACCCCGTCCCTGCAGTACAATGAAAACATTTACAACAGGATTTCACTTTCTATAGGCTTTATCTTAATACAAATTAGGATCAACACAAATTTAACTTCAATTGATAGGAAACGTGACTTTGATTTGAAGTAGTTGATATGACAAGGGTATGTCTTACACAACCACATCAGAGTGGTACCACTTAGAATCATATAACCCCTACAGTATGGAAGAAGGCCATTCACCCCAACAGTCCACACCGCCCCCAGACCCATCCTATCCCTGTAACGCTGAATTTCCCATTGTTAATCCACCTTGCTTGCACATCACTGGATACTACAGGGCAATTTAGTATGGCCAATCTAAGTTTGGGAGAAGATTTGTAGCTCGGGTGCTCGTTGTTGTGGTTCTGTTCGCCGAGCTGGGAATTTGTGTTGCAGACATTTCGTCCCCTGTCTAGGTGACATCCTCAGTGCTTGGGAGCCTCCTGTGAAGCACTTCTGTGATCTTTCCTCCAGCATTTGTAGTGGTTTGAATCTGCTGCTTCCGGTTGTCAGTTCCAGCTGTCCGCTGCAGTAGCCGGTATATAGGGTCCAGGTCGATGTGCTTATTGATTGAATCTGTGGATGAGTGCCATGCTCTAGGAATTCCCTGGCTGTTCTCTGTTTGACTTGTCCTATAATAGTAGTGTTGTCCCAGTCGAATTCATTTTGCTTGTCATCTGTGTGTGTGGCTACTAAGGATAGCTGGTCGTGTCGTTTCGTGGCTAGTTGGTGTTCATGGATGCGGACCATTAGCTGTCTTCCTGTTTATCCTATGTAGTGTTTTGTGCAGTCCTTGCATGGGATTTTGTACACTACATTGGTTTTGCTCATGCTGGGTATCGGGTCCTTCGTTCTGGTGAGTTGTTGTCTGAGAGTGGCTGTTGGTTTGTGTGCTGTTATGAGTCCTAGTGGTCGCAATAGTCTGGCTGTCATTTCAGAGATGTTCTTGATGTATGGTAGTGTGGCTAGTCCTTTGGATTACGACATGTCCTCATCCATTGCCTTTCCCTTAGGCATCTGTTGATGAAATTGCGAGGATATCCGTTTTTGGCGAATACCTTGTATAGGTGTTCCTCTTCCTCTTTTTGCAGTTCTGGTGTACTGCAGTGTGTTGTGGCCCTTTTGAATAGTGTCTTAGAAGCGCTTCACAGGAGGCTCCCAAGCACTGAGGATGTCACCTAGACAGGGGACGAAATGTCTGCAACACAAATTCCCAGCTCGGCAAACAGAACCACAACAATGGCCAATCTACTGACTCTGTACATTTTTGGACTAAATCAGAATTGACATGATACCAGGTTATAGTCCAACAGGTTGGTTTAAATCACAAGCTTTTGGAGAAGCACCTCCATATCATCTTTGTACACTGGGAGGAAACCTGAGCACCCAGAGGATACCAATGCAGACACTGGGGGGATATGCAAACTCCACACAACCATTCACTCAAGGCTGGAATCGAACCTAGGTCACTGGCACTGGTGAGGCAGCAGTGAGCCACCATGCCACCCCCATCTGCAGATCCAAAGTTCCCTAACTTGGTGGCCAATGCAGAGGATCTCTCAGTTAGCCCTCAAGCCATGTGCACTGCAGCTTTTTAAGATTAGATTAGATTAGATTCCCCACAGTTGGCCCTTCAGCCCAACTAGTCCACACTGACCCTCCGAAAAGTAACCCTCAGACCCATTACCCCTGACTGATGCAGCTAACTCTACGGGAAATTTAGCATGACCAATTCACCTGACTTGCACATCTTTCGACGGTGGGAGGAAGCCCACGCAGACACGGGGAGAATGTGCAAACTCCACCCAGACAGTTGCCCGAGGCTGGAAACGAACCTGGTTCCCTGGCGCTGTGAGGCAGCAGTGCTAACTACTGAGCCACTGTATTCCATCCAAGCTCACAGTCACCAGTTAACACTGACAGGGGACACCTCTTCACCCAGGTCACATTAGTCCTGACGATGCAGTTCTCCAGAGACCTTTCAAGAGGCCAACATAAACTCAGAGCCTCTGACACCAACTCTCTGTCTGAGCTATTGGTTTCACTTTGAGGATTCAGTTTCTCCTAGCTCGCCCGTGCATCGTTTCACCATGAGTTTCTGGATTGTATTTTTCTTCGTACTACCAAACAAAAAACTCACCTATTACTCTAAAGCTTTGCTGGCTTCTCCTCACATGAACTTAGTGTTCCCTTTGTGTCTCTGTCTGTAAGCTGCTTAACTGCAGCTTCTAGCTCTCCTTTATGTCTGGCCACACTGTGTCCATTTCTTAACTTCCTTCCTGTTGATAACTGTTCAAACACCAAGGATTGTCAGGTTTCTTACATTCAACAAAACAGGCCCGTAGGCTATTGTTGCAAACTCTCAGAAGTTGTTTTTTTCAAACCATCTTAAAAACAAATAAAGATATCCCAAACATTTCTCAGTAATTATAAAGTCCCTTAGTGTTACTCTTTACTGGGTTAAAGTTCATCACACCTCCATAACATCGTGACTTGGAAATATAATGCTGCTCCGTTGTTGGGTCAGAATCCTGGAACTCCCTCCCCTAACTGCACTGAGGGTGTACTGTCACTTCATTGAGGTTCAAGAAGGCAACTCTACCATAAAGGCTAGTTTGGTATGCTCAATAAATAATGAAACTTTATTGCTGGAACAGCACAGCAGGTCAGGCAGCATCCAGGGAACAGGAGATTCGACGTTTCGGGCACAGGCCCTTCTTCAGTTTCCTGAAGAAGGGCCTGTGCCCGAAACGTCGAATCTCCTGTTCCCTGGATGCTGCCTGACCTGCTGTGCTGTTCCAGCAATAAAGTTTCAACTTTGATCTCCAGCATCTGCAGACCTCACTTTCTCCTCAATAAATAATGGCCTTACCAGTGACACTCTCATTCTAAGAATGAATAAAAAAAGTCATTCAGACATTGAAATGCAACTCTTGGTTTATTTTATTCAATAATACCATTTTAGAGCTACAGTATTTGAAGAATTTGAGAGATTGAGTTAATTGGGCTTTTTCCCTTTCTTTTATTGAACAGTCATTGATAGAGATTGATTATTGTGACTTGTCAACAACTCCATTATTATTGTATCATGTGATTATCAGGACAGTAGAAGGCGCATGAGGTGCACCTTGATCTTTCTTCACAGAGCAATTTTTACATGTCTGTGACAACCATCTGAAGTTACTAATTGGATGGAGCACTTTTCAATGTGAAAGGAGCTCTTTGTATTTACATAATGGGCAATAATTTACAGTTATTATTACCAGGCAACTGGCTGAACAGTTCAAATCAAAGCCTGTGATTTATAAAGGAAAAGGTTTTGAATTTTTATTTTACTATAATTGAAAAGAGTAGTTGAAGACTGAAGGCCCCAAATCCCAGGGAGCCACCAAACAGGAAATATTGCCAGAATTTTGAAAATGTTCTCTGCATTAGTTGTTCAATATGTCCATCACCATGACATGCACTTTCCCACAACCGACTGGGAAACAAATAGACTTCTCATGACAGGACTGGATGATTCTTGACTCAAATAACCACGTTCTTTTAGCTTTGTACTTTGATATGTGAAATGGAGGCATGTTCAAGTAGAATGAAAAGTAAAGCATAACTCTTTCTCAGATGCTGCGGATGTCTTTTGGAGATTATTCAGCATTTCCTGAAGTTTCCAGAATAATCCTGGGGGTTGCCAACTCCTATCAGCACTGCCAGGTATAGCAGAGAGGTGGAATGAATCAACAAATGATGGCTGGTGATGCCAGACTTGCAGGTTGCAGGTGGAAAGGAAAGATATCTCATTGCCTTCTCCATTAAGACCTGAATTAGAACATGTCTCTCCGATCAGCCTGTTGGTTCCCCGTCCTAAAATCTCATTAATGGCTTGATGTCAAAGGTCATTTGATTCCACTCCTGTCAAGTACTTTGCAATCTTTCCACTATTTGGCAGGCGCTACATAAATTAAACATATTGAGCTGCGGGTGCCACATTATCAAGCCCCTGGGAGTTGGAATCGTAGACAATGCTATTGAGCCTTGGCTCCAAAGCTTGGAGCTAAAATATGTCAGAGTTTAAGTTAGTTGAAACTGATTTGCTAACGTAACATTCACAAAGGGATAGGCATGAAATGGTAACCTGAAATAACTTCACAGTGGATAGTATCCGTCACCAAGTCACCCTGTATATACACGGAGAGACTTTAACACTGATCCAGTTCCCTCAGAGTGAGCCGAACCTCAGACACTCCTGTTTTTATCTGTCAGCCAGGGCTCCCTGATTGGACCAGAATAACAGGCCCAAACAGGAAACTCACATTCTCTGAGGTGCCCCCGGCTGACCACATTGCAATCACTACTGCCAGGGCCAATCACTCCCCATGAACAAATAAAAATTATCAGCCATCAGTCAGGAAATGGTTAAAACCTCTTTTTCTACTTTGTTTTAATAAATGTCAACAAGCAGCTGTTAGTACTTATGTGTAAATGTGAAGCATTAAGTATTTAAGCTAAAGGCACACATGGAATCAGAGCATCAAGTACTTGTTTCAAGTTAACACAAACACTGGCTCTGTCAATTAAGCCATGTCTATGAAAAATAGCCTTTATTTTGCTGAGTGAAAGCAATGTGCACAAAAAATGTTTCACCATGGAGCTTGTGTTTGGGAAGTATGTGGAGCATTGTAAATGTATCATTGCAATAGCCAAGAGCACTTTTCCAACATTGTCTTCCATGCCAGCTGGACGATTTGAGACAATGGGTTCGTTTTTCAGTATTTCAGAGTCAGGCTTGCCTCCTTAACACATTTTAACCCTGCATTAGCAATCAGTATGGAGGAATTTCACTCCATTTTCACTGTCGTAACACAAATATATCTTGGAGGATAATTGAAATCAGTTTGATTTAATAGTTTTCAATGATTTTTTGGGAATCTGGACTGCTGTCGGATTTCCCCCTCTCTCTTTTCTGACTTTTTTTTCACTCTTGAGTATAAAATAAATTGGATCAGAAGGAGCAGGTCAAATAGATCTTCAAGCTTATCCATCATGGTGGATCACTGGCCTTAACTCCCCTTTACCACCTGCTGCCCCTTGGTTCCTTGACAGACCAAAAACAAAACTTTGAACATATTAAACAGTGATGCTCCCCACAACGTTCTAGGATTGAGTGTTTCAAAAATTCACAACCCCCACAGTCAAGGAACTTCTCTTCATTTCAGTTCTAAATGGCCAAGACTTTGTTGTGAAACTGTGCCATCATATTTTAGATTCCCCACTCAGAAAAATCTCATCATCTTGGTTTTTGTCCCACTTTCCATTTCCTGCATTTAATTTAAACTTTTATTTTTACATCAAATCATTTTAATCTCCCCATCTAACATTCAGCGATTTTTTGTTGGTATCTGTTTTTTTCCCCACAAACCCTCCCTTCTTTCTCTCGATCACTCTGTCTTTCGTAGAACATAGAACAGTACAGCACAGTACAGGCCCTTCAGCCCTCGATGTTGTAAGATCAGACTGACCTACGTACCCTTCATTATACTAACTTCCATGTGCCCATTCAACTGTCGCTTAAATGTCCCTAATGTATCTGACTCTACTACCACTGCTGGCAATACATTCCACACACCCACCACTCTCTGTGTAAAGAACCTACCTCTGACATCTCCCCAAAATCTTCCTCCAATCACCTTAAAATTATGACACCTTGTGATAGCTATTTCCACCCTGGGAAAAAGGTCTCTGGCTATCCACTCTATCTATGCCTCTCAACATCTTGTACACCTCTAACAAGTCACCTCTCATCCTTCTTCGCTCCAATGAGAAAAAGCACTAGCAATCCAATTTAATTCCTTCTTACCAATTCTTTAACTCCTCCTTCCAATTGCTTTACTCTGGTTGGATTAGTTTTCCTTGAACTAGTGGAGACTGAGTGAGACATGATTGTGATATACAGCATTATGAGTGGCATTGACAGTAAGAAACATTCCCCCTTGGTACAGGGATCAATGACCAGGAGGCTTAGATTTAAGGTGAGGGGCAGGAGGTTTGGAGGGGATGTGAGGAATATATTTTTCACCTAGCTGGTGGTGGGGATCTGGAACCCAGTGCCCATAGGAGCGGTACAGGCAGAAATCATCATAAGATATAAGAATGATGTGGAGGAGCCGGTGTTGGACTAGGGTGGTCAAAGTTAAAAATCACACGACACCAGGATATAGTGCAACAGGTAGCTTCGAAAGCTAGTGCTCCCAAACAAACCTGTTGGACTATAATCTGGTGTTGTGTGATTTTTAACATTTAAGAACTATTTAGATGTGCTCTTGTGATGTTGAGACATGCAAAGCTATTGTCCCAAGTTTTGGAAAATGGAGTTAGAATTATAAGGTGGTTGATTTTGACTGGCACAGACTAGATGGACCAAAGAGCTTTTTTTCTGCGCTGTAGATCTCAATGACTCCCCTTTCTCTTTCCATCTTGCTTTGTTCTTTTTTTAAAATTTCTATCCCCTTTCTCTTAATTCCTTTTAACTTTTGAATCCTTTCATCCATTTTCCTTTCTTTCATTCTCATTCCTTCTCATTTGCCATGTTCAAATTGCTTTCTTTCTTACTTGTCTCTTCTCCATGTCATTCCCTTTTGCCCTCTCAGGAAGCAACAGGCTCTGTGTCTCTGACTCATATCCCGGGTGATTTCCATCAAAACGAGGCTCCTAGTGAACGTCATTTTCTTGATCTGTTGCATAGTTTAGGGTTTTAAATTGACACAAATTTATATTCAGTTCCAATTCCACATGCAAAATTATATCTTCTGCATACTTTACTACATTTCTACATGAGATAATCAGGAGAGAGGGAGTAAAGTCAAATAGAAACACAGTAAAAGATTTGAGAATATCTTGGGACTGGATTGTTGATTCTGTAATATCAATAGATTGAAGCTAGAAGCTGTAAATATAATCATCAGTACATCTAATCATGAATTAAGAAAAAAAAACCTCATTATTCAGAAGGTGGAACTTGCTTCCACATGGTATACTGAAGTGATTGAAGATATATTTAAGGGAATGCTGGATAAACAAAGAAACTCGAAGGATATGCTGATAGGGTGAGATACAGAGGAGTGGAAGAAGCCCCTACAGAGGATAAACAATAACAGAGTCTTAAATGCCCTTTACAATACAGAAACATACCATTTAGAATTGTGGTTTTTCACGCCTGATACTCCTGTAAGCTTGTGCTCAACTTACTGAATAGTGGAAGCCCTCTCAAATGAGTCCCAGCCTACCTTTCAAGGGCTGACTCCTTCTGTGCTCATTATAATGGGACCGACTCCTTCTCTCAATGCTAAACTTCATTGCAAGCCCCTGGTGATTGATACCATTGGTGGAAGTTCAATCACCACAGCGTCAGCCTGTTCCTCTCTGTTGGAGCACAAATGCCTAGTTACTTCTTACCAGTGGAATATGAATAATTCAATCAAGCTGAGGCACAGCGGCTCAGTGGTTAGCACTGCTGCCTCACAGCACCAGGGGGTGGGTTTGATTCCAGCCTTGGGCGACTGTCTGTGTAGAGTTTGCACATTCTCCCTGTAGCTCTCCCCCTTCCCTCCAAGAACTCTCCCACAATCCAAAGATGTGCAATTTAGGTGAATTGGCCATGCTAAATTGCCCATAATGTTCAGGGGTGTGTTAGCTAGAGGTAGAGAAAAGGTTAGGAGAATGGGTTTGGGTGGGATACTCTTCAGAGGGTCAGTGTGGACTTGTTGGGCCAAATGGCCTGTTTCCACACTGTAGATTTGACTAGTTATGAGAGGTGAACTGTTTCCTCTCAGTGTCTTGTGTGACACACATCCATTGCAAGCTGCAAAACTACAAGTCACATAGTGGATAAGTATACATTGTTTTCATTAACCAGTTTTGCCATTTCTCAATCAGATGCTCCTTCGAAGTCTAGGGTACTGGTTGAATGACGCAGCTGTTTAAATTGGGGCATTTTCTTGCAGATGGTGATCCAGAGGTGAAGACTTCCTTTAAAAATCTATCTGCAGTGATTATGTTTCCCATTGGTTACGCTAACCAGGTTGCAATGTTGGAGAGAGATCTTGGAGGGAATAAGGAGGGCTACATTTTTTTTGTATTTGTAGCAATCTCTCATGATGTTTGAAAAGAGGGATCTGTGATGATCCTGGAACAGTCTGGTTTATATTTGACCATGAAGATAGCTACTGTCTTTGGAATAGCTTTCAAATGGTGCAGTCTTGGTCCTAAGTGAGATATCATGGTAATTCCATCAGGTATTGTGTTCATTCCCCACACCTGGACAGAAACGGGTTAGTCCTGATAAAGGCAAATTCAGACTCTCTCACAATGAAGTTATAGTGGAGTTTAGTTTGACAGTTGTGAAAAAAGAGTGGTTTCAGAATCAAAATGTTAAGTTTCTTTCTCTCTCTACATGTGCTGCTGAGTTTCTCTAGCACATTTTCTGTGTGTTTTAGATCTCCAATATCTTCAGTGTGTTGAATTTTATTTGAGTTTATCCGCTTACCCTGACAAATCATTGCATTCAACATCAGAAAATGATTCTCATTGTTCTTGAGATTTTCCTGGAAGTCTGAAAGTCCTCCAAGTTCTCCAGGCTTGTCCCTTCGTATTCCACTTCGGAAACTTCCAGAGACTAGCAAAGAGACCTGGCAGCCATCTTAGAGTCCACAACGTCCATTTGAAATGAAGTTTAATACTTGAAATCAGCCTATGAAAGGCAAAATGAATCATTGATATGGTGGATCTTCCTGACAACAATTAACATCCAGAAGGAAGTGCACTGCATCTGTCTGCAGCTCTTTAGCACAGCCTCTGGATCTAAACTCGGCTCAACACATTCCATTCCTCTCACTCATAGGTCTGTTCTTGCTCTTCTTTCAGGAGCAGAGACCATAGATCACAAGGGAGAGAGGGAGAGAAACAGAGACACACGCATCGAGAAATGGGGATGGACGTCCAGCGACCTTGTTGCTAATCTCTCAGCACAGGAGACGAGCAAAGTCTTGGAGTACTTGACTGTCAGAGACAAGCAGCTAGGACACTTCATCTACTTGATCGCAGAATTAAATGTCACACTCCACATTGCGTGAAAAACTCGCTCATATTTCGATCTCACTTGCGAGACCTCAGCTACAATCCAGCCGTTGAAAGGCAACAGGACAAAGACATTTCAGCTGACCTGCAAAACTAAGCATCTTGAAATTAACCACTTGTGTACCAGCCTCAGTCCGACTGGCCTCACCCAACATCCCATCATCTATTCTTCATGGAACAATGAGACTGGTCCACATAACATTTTGAATCTTTACCTTCTTTGAACTCAGCTCATGATTCTAATCTTTGTGTATCAGTGTTGATTTGTTATTTCTTTTTATATTTAGTAACCAATAAACTGACTTCTAATTAAGAAAGGTTCTCTAAATGGCTGCTCTGTCTGGGAGAACAGTGAAGGGACTGATCAAGGTGGGGGGGGGGGGAGTGTAAATAAAGAAGGGGAGTCAGTTCATCCCTCCTCATTCAGGAGTTTGATAATCTGAGGCTGGGACTATTGTAAATTGGGAAACTTCATTTGGTGACTGATTTAACCCATCACTTCCTGTGATATTCTGTTTCATTGGCATATCACATGGAGTCATACAGTCATTTAGGAGGCAGGCCCTTTGGCGACCAAAATGTCTGCCCACACTAACCCCATTTCCCTGCACTTGGCCCATATCCTTCTGAACCTTTCCTATCCATGTATTGGTCCAAATGCCTTTTAAATGTTTGTCAATGTACTGAATCAACCTCTTCGTTCCATACTGCCATCTGTGTAAAAACGTTTCCCCTCAGGTTCCCTTTTATTCTTTCCCCTCTAACCTTAAACTGATGCCCTGTAGTGCTCGATTCCCCAGCCCTGGGAAAAAGACTGAGTGCATTCACCCTATCCATGCCTCTCATGATCCTATACACCTCTATAAGGTCCACCCTCAGTCTCCTACGCTCTGAAGAAAAAAGGCCCCAGCTTGTCCAATTTCTTCCTATAATTCAGTCCCTAGAGTCCTGCACATCCTTCTAAATTTCTTCTGCACTCATTCCAGTTTAATAACATCCTCCCCATAGCAAAGTGACCAAAACTGAACAGAATACTCCAAGTACAGCCTCAACAACGTCCTGCACAACTGAAACATAAACTTCCCAACTTCAATATTTGATGCCCTGACTGATGAAGGCCAGTGTACCAGAAACCTTCTTCATTGCCCTGTCTACATACTCTGAGCTAAAGACTTATATCGTAATTCACAGCTCACAAGTGAGATACAGCAGATGGTAAAGACAGAAACCAATACAGAAAATGCCAGAGAAACTCAGCATCGGTAGAGAGAGAAACAGAATTAATCTTTCGGGTTCAGTATGATTCTTCTTTCGAACAGAGATGGCAAAATGGAATCAATGCTGGAGGGTGTAGGTTACTCAGTGCTCTGCACAATTTGAGTTTGATACTCAGCCTTGGGACAGTCAGTGAAGAGGAATGTACTGGAGCTACAGCAGAGAGTATATGATGGACTGGCAGGCATGGGATCAGACTGTGCACACTTGCAAAGTGATTGGAAGAACCTGTCCCCAGCAGCAATGGCACAGTCCTGTGTAATGTTGTCTTCATTAATGGATAGAATAGCATCCTGCATATAGCATCAAATGAGAGCGTGCTGGCCCTGACAAATGTGAAGCACACCATGGCCTGGATTCTGATTGGCTTGTGATGGTCTTCTTCAAAGGCATTCATTGCTGGATCAAAGGACCAAGTATTGGACAGTGAGGCAGGGGAGAATGGGAGCCATCCCCTTCCAGAAATAACCGCTCAGAGGCCAGTATCCCATTACCAGGTCACCCTTTATTTCCATGTGCACAGTACACTTGCTGTGGCCAGCCAACTCAGAGTCAGTCTCTGAAGTGAGGAGATTCTATATCCCCTGTTTATATCTGTCAGCCAGGGCTTCCTGATTGGTCCTGGTTAACAATCCCAATCAAGGATCTCATAGTCAATAAGATCCACCCGGCTCCAATCACCGGACGTCCCTTACTGCCAATGCTTCCTCCCACATTTCCCATGACCCCAACCCCGTGACCCCCCTCTTGCCTCACTCACCCATGGCTTATTATCCTTGGGTGATCTTGGGTGGGTGCATTACTGGCAGCAACCATCACTTCCCTGGTGGCATTAGTGAGCAAAGTAGAGATGACTGTCTCTGATTGGTGGGCATTTCTCAGTGGGTGGTCCTCCTGTGCCAGGGTGCACTATCCCAGTAGAGCCCACTGCTGCCTTTTTAACTGCCCAATTGGCACTTAATGCAGCACTCCTTCCTGAAAAGAGGCAACACTGGATTCTCTGTAGTTCTCCTCCTAAATCCTGCTCATTACTTCAAGGTAACTGAGTACACGAGTTCTGACAGAAAATGCTGGCAATGCTCAACAACTTTGGCAGCATCTGATTTCCTATTTGAAACATTGACTGATTTCCTGACGATGCCTGAACTGCTGAATATTTCCTGCTTCTTCTATTGTTTTTGTAAAGCACACACTGGACATGACCGTATATATTAGAGACACCTACAGCCATGTGCCACAGCAATGGTCAGTTTTAAAAGAATCTTTGTGAAATGAGTATTTCATGGGGCCAATGAATCTCACAGCGCAGAAGCAGATGCTTGTAGCTTTAGGAAGTGGCTGAGTGGATCCTCTGAGTCAACTCCAACTCCTTCACCCCTGAGTACAATCAAAGACAGACTGGAATTTAGAAGCAGTGGAAATTGGAGTTCTGCTGCACTTGTAGCTGAACTCAAAGAGCTGAGACCCAAATGAAATTTTTGTTAGAATTCTGGTGCAGTGAATCGAGTGCTCCGCCTTGCAACTCAGTTTTGCCGAAGAAATTGGCTGTTGCCTTTGTTTAATCTCATCAGTTCGACGTGTCTCCATGTCCAAGGGTGAGTTAGAGTAAGAGATGGTCTCTCGCAACTTGCACTCACAGCACAAATGTGGTAACTGTGATTACACTGGGAAATGTGAACAACCTCTGATTGTACCGATGAAAAAAATCAAGTTGCTTTCAATTATCTGTGGGTCCCTTCATTCCCATTTCACTCTCTCAACACTTCTAGTTAGCAGCGCTGTTAAAATCAGTCACCCAAACGCCATCTCATCCATCTGCTGCTAAATGTCACTAACTGTTACCTCGAACATGCCCATTAGCTGCCAACCAATTCACTGGCTTGTTCAATGGCCTTGATCAGAATTACAAGGTCCCTGAGCCAAAAATGGCACATGTGCAGGAAAAACAAACAGCCCCAGGAATGGCTCTCCATCAGAGATGAAGGGGATGATTACTGTTCCATTCAACCTCCGAAGCAATTGGGAGGGGGAGGGATGTCTTGATTAAATGAGCAAAGCAGTTCTCTTAATCAGATCCCATCTAACTTTCTGTGTGCATAGTCCAGCATCTTACAATTTAACTCTGGACTTGTGGTAATTGTGTGTTTTTAAAATAAATTGTTTTCCTCCCTGCCAGATTTCACGTCTTGCATATTTACGGATTGCTCTCCCTTAGATCGCTGGCAATTATCAATAACAAAAAAAAAGTGATTTTTCATTGGAAGCTGCACTAAAGCATTTAAAACAGAATTTGATTTCAAAGCAGAGCGTGAAGCATATGATTCACATTGCAAAATTATTCCATTGATGGTCCAAAATCCGGTGATCCATATTGGATGATTTTTGTCAGCACTTAGTTAATGTGTTTAGCACTCAGTAAGAGTTCCCAAAACATTGGCTGCAAGCGACTGAATCCACAAAGTGAGGGGGAGGTAGAACAATACTGAACGTACAGCACAAAAGAGACCATTCACGCCAGCTGCTCTATGCTTGTATTTGCACTCAAATATGAGCCCTCTCCTTATCCCTCTTTATCTTAACCTGTAAGCAAATGCTTCCTCTCTCATGTCATAGAGTCATAGAGTAATATAGTATGTAAACAACCCCTTCAGTCCAACTCATCCATGCTGACTAAATATCCTCAACTGATCTAGTCCCATTTGCTAGCATTTGGCCCATATCCCTCTAAATCCTTTACAATCATATACCCATCCAGATGCCTCTTAAATGTTGTAATTGTACCAGCCTCCACCACTTCCTCTGGCAGATCATTCCATACACACACCACACGGTTCATGAGAAAATGCCTCTTAGGTCCCTTTCAAATCTTTCCGCTCTCACCTTCAACCTATGCCCTCAAGTCTTGGACTTCCGTACCCTGGGAAAAAGACTTTGTCTATTTACCCTATTCATGTCCCCCCATGATTTTATTGGTAAGGTCACCCCTCAGCCTCCGATGCTCCAGGGAAAACGGTCTCAGCCTATTCTCTTAAAAAAATGGCTGAGATAGAATCTCTATGGCCATTCAGCACATCAAGTCCACACCAACCCTCCAAAGGCATCTCACCTAGACCCACCCTCCTATCCTATCCCTGCAACCCTGCATTCCCCATGGCTTATCCATCTAACCTGCACATCTCTGGATTGTGGAAGAAGACTGGAGCACCCAAGCAGACACTGGGAGAATGTGCAAACAGTCACCCCAAGGCTGGGGATCAAATCCATGTCTCTGGCACTGTGAGGCAGCAGTGCTAAACACTGAGCTACCAGCAGTGCTAAACACTCTCCCATTCTGCCTCTCCCTATAGCTCAAATCCCTCCAATCCTGGCAACATCCTTGTAAATCTTTTCTAAACACTTTCAAGTTTAACAACATCCTTCCAGTAACAGGGAGACTAGAATTGCATGCAGTATTTTAAAAGTAACCAAATCAATGCCCTGTACAGCCACAACACGACCTCCCAACGCAATGCACTGACCAATGAAGGCAAGGATGCTCAATGCCTTCTTCACCACCCTGTCTATTTGCACTCCTTTGTTCAGCAACATTCCCTGGGACCCTACCATTAACTGTAGAAGTCCTGCCCTGATTTGCCCAACCAAAATGTAACACCTCACATTTATCTAAATTAATCTCCAAGTATCATTTTTTGGCCCGTTGGCCCATCTGATCAAGGTCCCATTGTAACAGGAGGTAACTTTCTTCGCTGTCCACTACACCTCCAATTTTGGTGTCATCTGCAAACTTACTAACCATGCCTCCTAAATTCACATCCAAATCATTTATATAAATAACAAAAAACAGCAGTTACAGCACCGATGCTTACAGAACACCACTGGTCTCAGGCCTCCAGTCTGAAAAACAACCTCCACCACCACCCTCTGTTCTCTTACCTTCAAGCTAATTTTGTATCAAATTGGCTAGCTCCCCCTGTATTCCATGAAATCTAACTTTGCTAACCAGTCTATCATGTGGAACCTTGTCGAATGTCTTACTGAAGTCCATATAGACAACATCTTCCACTCTGCTTTCAATAATCCTCTTTCTTACTTTTTCAAAAAATTCAATCAAGTTAGTGAGACATGATTTCCTATGCACAAAGCCATGTTGACTATCCCTAATCAGTCCTTGCCTTTCCAGATACATGTAAATTCTGTTCCCTCTGAATCCCCTCCCACAATTTACCCACCACTGATGTCAGGCTCACTGGTCCATAGTTCTCTGGCTTTTCCTTACTACCTTTCTTAAATAGTGGCACCATGTTAGCCAACCTCTAGTCTTCCGCCACCTCACCCGTGGCTATTGATGATACAAATATCTCAGCAAGGGGCACAGAGTTCTCACACCTGCTGGATCCCGGAGATTTATCCACCTTTGTGCTTTTTAAGACGTGCAGGACCTCTCCATCTGTAGTATGGACACTTCTCAAGATATCACTATTTAATCCTATTTGCCAAAAATATCTCATGTCCCCTTTTTGCTCTCCTGATTTCCCTCTTAAGTATATTCCTACTGTCCTGATAGTCCTCCAGGGATTTACTCTATCCCAGCTGTCTATTCCTAACAAATGACTCCTTTTTCTTGACCACAGCCTTGATTTCTCTCGTCATCCAGCATTCCCTACATGTACCAGCCTTACACTTCACATTAACAGGAACATGTTGTCTCTGATCTATCAATATCTCATTTTAAAAAGCCTTCCACTTTCCATCCATCCCTTTACCTGTGAATAGTCTCTCCCAATCAATTTTGAAAGTTCTGGTCTAATACTGTAAAATTGGCTTTATTCCAATTTGGAACTTTGGAATGGAAAAGGTCTATCCTTTTCCATTACCATTTAAAACTAATAGAATTATGGTCACTAGCCCCAAAGTGCTCCCCCATTGATACCTCAGTTACTTGCCCTGCCCTATTTCCCAAGAGAAGGTCAAGTTTTGCTCCTTTTCTAGATGGTATATCCACATACTGAATCAGAACATTTTCTTGTACACACTTAACAAATTCCTTTCGATCCAAGGCCTTAATGCTATGGCAGTCTATGTTTGGAAAGTTGAAATCTCCAACCATTACAACTCTGTTATTGTTACAGATATCTGAGGTCTCCTTACGATTATTGGGTGGCCTTTAGTACAATTCCAATGTGGTGATCATCCATTTCTTATTTCTCAATTCTATTCATATAACTTCACTGGACGTACTCCCAGGAGTGTCCTCCCTAAGTACAAACGTAATGTTATCCTTAACCAAAAACATTGCTCCCCCTCATCTCTTGCCCCCTTTTCTATCTTTTCTATAGCATCTGTACCCTGGAACATTAAGTTGCCAGTCCTGCTCCCTCCCCGAGTCATATTTCTGTAATAGCTATGATATCCCAGTCCCATGTTCCTATCCATGCCCTGAGTTCATCAGCTTTACCTTGTCAGGCATCAGACTTATCTTTTTTCTCACCGTCTGTTTGAGGTCCTCCTGCCCCCAGCCCACTTACTAGTTTGAAGCCTCCCAATTGGCGTGAGTAAACTCCCCACCAGAATTTTGGTCCCCTCTCATTTCAGGTGCAATCCGTCCTTCTTGTACAGGTCACTTCTACCCCAGAAGAGATCCCAATGATCCAAAAATGTGAATCCCTGCCCCTGCATTAGCTCCTCAGTCATGCATTCATCTGCTCTATCCTCCTATTCCTACTCTGACTAGCACATGGCACGGTGAGTAGCCCAGATAATACTACCCTCGAGGACCTACTATTTAACCTTTGGCCTAATTTGGTATATTCTCTCTGGAGAAACTTGTCCCTTTCTCTTCCTATGTCCTTGGTACTACTGTGTACAATGACCCCCTACTAGTTACTCTCCCCTTTAAGAATATCCTTCGCCCTTTCTGAGACATTTTTGACTCTGGCACCAGGGAGGAAACACATCATTTTGATGTCTCGCAGTCGGCTGTGGAAATGACTGTCTCTGCCTCTGACTAGATAGTCCTCTATCATATCGCTTGGAAGCTGACGTACTCCTGATTACAGCAAAGCCAGTCTCAGTATCAGAAACCTGGCTGTCAGGGGCTACATATCCCTGAGAGTCCATCAGCCCCCAACAATATCCAAAGCAACATCTTTATTTGAGAGGGGGATAGCCGCAGGAGACTCTGGCACTAGCTGTCTACCTTTCCCGGCAGTACCCCCATCCACTGATTGTATCTGTGGTTTTTCTACCATGCATCACATCCCCTAGCTCCTATAAATTCCTCTTTGCCTCGAATTGCTACTCCAATTGATCCATGCCATCCATCTCTTCACCTTAAACAATCTACAGACCTAGAATATACCCAAAAAGCAATCACAACACATTTTCCCAAAAACTCACTGTTAGTGCAGTCTTACTGCTCAAAAAAACATGGCTCTAGGATGACTTGATACGTAAAAAGTTTAATCAAGAGACAGATGTCAGGAAAACATTAAAAAATACACTCACTCTACTCACTATTATAGATTTACAAAAAGAAATAACAGATTAAGGTTTATAAGTTTTATAAGTCTTAAAATCAAACATTTAGTGGATCAGGCTCTGAAATCACTGATCACTCCCATTTGCTATGTGTAGTTCCATTAAGGAGTCTCCCATTGTCAGCTGTGAAACTGCACTGCTCTGTTTATTTTTCTTTGACTGTCTCCAGAGGTGTTTGTAATTTCACAGTCAGTCAGCTGTGAAAGTTCATTGCCTGATTCTTTCAATGGATTCTTGTTGATCTCTAGAGCCATTCTCTGACCTCTCCACGTGATCACTCTCCCAAAACTTCATCCCCTGTTCTCTCTGTTTCCCCCCATTTAAAGTATCACTGTTTATGATTTCTTTTTAAAAGTTTCAAAAACAATGCAAAACTTATAACAAAAGTAGTAATTACTGCTCTAAGAAATTGAGGAAATCAGCTCCAGCATCAGAAAAAAAACCTCTCAAAACAAGGAGCAGCACATACAGTCAGGATCCTCTCCTGCCCACCATTTTGTCTTTTTTTGGTATCTAACTAATTTCCCTGAAATGCACCTTTATTCACAATCTCGACTAACCCTCATGGTGGCTGCTTCCTCATTTCCACCACTATTGGAATGTAATTGGAATGTTGGCTTTTACATGTATATTTTGTCCTTATTTTTATGAAGAAAGGGGTGCAAAGCAATCTGTTCAAAACGAATAAAGTAAGCAGCTTGAGAGGCCTTGGCTTTTGTTTTAAAGTTAAAACAATAGAGGCATCTTGTAGGGGTGGTGTCAAGTTCCGACAGTACCAGGAATATTTTTAGTTTTAGCCTTCAGTAGCAGTTGCTGGAGTCTTGAAACTGGATTTGAAAGTTTTATTCCTCTCCCTGGTACAGCTAAAAGCTGTGGTTTTCTTCCTACTGCTAGAATTGCATGTGAGACAATCTAATTTACTGAATTTGCCTTTGCCAAGGGTGTGTTTATAGGGTGTTACTATATTGGAACAATCAATTTGTTGTAGTTAATATATAATGCTTTTGTTAAACATTTTGGTATAGTTACAATTAAACCAATGGTTTCCTTTTATTTTTACTTTGTCTATCTTTTAATTATAGTGTAAGTATAAAGTGTGTTTTGTTTCAAACCTGATAGTTTGACCAATCAAATTGCATCTGGAACGCAATGTCTTACACTTAGCCTAACTTTTTCTTATTTTAAAGGTATCTTTCAAACCTGTTTTGAGAGGGTTTGGTCTGGTCCATAACACTGAGTAAGGACATTCCCATTAGATAAATAAATGACTCCCTTACATCTATGGCCCTCAGTTACTATCTCACCCACTGATGGAAACATCTTCTTTGCCTATCAAAACCTTTCAGAAACTTAAAGACATCTGTCAGATCACACCTCAGCCTTCTCTGGAGAAAAATAATGAAAATTGTGCAACAGAGAAGAGGAGAATGATGAATGATGAATGACGGGCTTTCAGCATGGGCACCTTTTCTCAATGTTATGGGCCATTCAACACAATCCTTAAGCCTCCTCTTAAACACTACATCCAAGAGAGAACAAATAAAATGATGTATATGATTGGACAAGGATCTTCAAGGTTCCTAAAATTACTGGTTAGATGCTCGGACTAAATATTCCTCTTCACAGTGAGGTTTCTCTTAAGCACAACAACATTGGTTGCCACTCTAGTGCAGTACTGAGGGAGCACTGCATTGACATTGTGTTTTGGCCGAAATATTAATCTGAAGCTCAGTCTGCCCTCTCAGGCGGATGTTAAAGATCCTATGGCAAGCAGGGAAGTTATCCTCAATGTCCTGGCCTATATTTATCTCCTTATCAACATCGCACAGATTATATGGTCATTATCACATTGCTCTTCGGGAAGCTTGCTGGGTGCACATTGGCTGTTACATGACAGCAGTGGCTACACTTGATTATCTATAAAGACCTTTGAGATGTCGGTGGTCAAGAAATGGGCAGGAAGTGTTGGCCCTGTCGGCAATGACTATATCTCCTGAAAGAATAAAAATACTCTCAATACATCCAAATGCATTACAATATCAAAAATCAATATCCCAAATCTTATGTGCAAGTTGGATGTCTGGACCTTTAAACAGCGCTTGTATGAGCTCCATGAACTTTGAAGTGCAGCATGGGATTTTGTTCAGTGGCCATTTGTGATGCAGATTTGCAAGTGTGGTTGTACATCAGCTGGTGGGACTGTGTGACATCAAGATAATGTGCACTCAGTTGCTTCTGGCACTTTCAGGGTATCTCCTATAGGTGGCGCAAAGTGTGGGAAACGCTGGAAATAACTAGTGGCAGAGCGTTCACTCCTGGAGGTCCTGGTATTGCAGGACTCTGGGAAATAAGTTTGTGACATGTGATTCTACACTTTACACAAATTAACATAGGAGCAGTTCTGAGGGCAGAAAAATACAAGCTTGCATTTCTATAGCACCTTTCATAACTTCAAGATGTCCTAATGTACTGTTCAGTCACTGAAATACTTTTGAGTTGACCCTGTTGTAATGTAGGAAACACGACAGCCAATTTTCACACAGCAAACCCTCACAAACGGAAATTGATGATGACCTCTTTATTGAATGATAAATATTGGCCAGTTAAAACATTCGGGGTAAGTCCCCTGATCTTCTCTGAAGTAGTGCCATGAGATATTGTATGTCCACCTGACAGGCCAAACGGATCTTTGTTTAACATCTCTTCAGAAAGCAGCAAAGTGAATGACCCCCTCAGTACTGCACTGGAGTGTCAGCCTTGGTTAGTGTGCACAAGCCTTGGAGTGGGACTTGAATCTTGTGGCTCATTTGGAGTTTAGGGTGTAGGTTTGCTCGCTGAGCTGTAGGTTTGATATCCAGACGTTTCATTACCTGGCTAGGTAACATCATTAGTGGCGACCTCCAAGTGAAACGAAGCTGTTGTCTCCTGCTTTCTATTTATATCTTTCTCCTGGATGGAGTTCCTGGGGTTTGTGGTGATGTCATTTCCTGTTCGTTTACTGAGGGGTTGATAGATGGCATCTCGATCTATGTGTTTGTTTATGGCGTTGTGGTTGGAGTGCCAGGCCTCTAGGAATTCTCTGGCCTGACTTTGCTTAGCCTGTCCCAGGATAGATGTGTTGTCCCAGTCGAAATTGTGGTTTTTTTTCATCCGTGTGTAGGGCTACGAGGGAGAGTGGGTCGTGTCTTTTTGTGGCTAGCTGGTGTTCATGTATCCTAGTGGCTAACCTTCTTCCTGTTTGTCCTACATAGTGTTTGTGGCAGTCCTTGCATGGAATTTTGTAGATGACGTTGGTTTTGTCCATGGGTTGTACTGGGTCTTTTAAGTTTGTTAGTTTTTGTTTGAGAGTGTAGGTGGGTTTGTGTGCTACTAGGATTCCGAGGGGTCTTAGTAGTCTGGCTGTCATTTCTGAAACTTCTTTGATGTATAGTAAGGTGGTTAGGGTTTCTGGCTGTGTTTGGCCTGCTTGTCGTGGTTTGTTCTTGAGTACGCCATTTGGAGTACGTGAATAGAAAGGGTTTAGAGGGATACGAGCCAAATGCTGGCAAATGGGACTAGATGAATATTGGATAGCTGGTCAGCCTGGACGAGTTGGACCAAAGGGCCTGTTTCTGTGCTGACTCTATGACAACAGTGCTGACAGCTCTCCCGAATATAGGACTGAAGATTGGCTGCATCCCAACATACAGAGTACATAATCCATCTTTTCAATTTATCGACAACATGGTGATTTGTTCAGCATCGTTTCGAAGTAAGGAACATTCAAACAGTTAACAGTTTATCTGGATTTAAAATGGTGTCACACTTCATTAAGCTTATCAAGTTCCAAATTTCTGACTGATCTCACCTTTAAACAGCTTGACTATTGCCAATCTAAGTCTTGGCACTTTTATCAGAATGACAGCTGTTACTCTTTTGTTTATCTATCTGCACCAGAGCAGATCTTAGTCACTTTCTCACCTATAACAACTCTCTAGCGTTAATGCAATGTTAAAGTTCTTGTCAATGACTTGGTGTAGCAAAACTTTAATTTATGAGACTCCTGACCCTGTTTTCAAGTCTCTGCAAGTTCTTACCTTTCCTGTTTCTCTGTAACTCCCTCCTGTGTTCTCCATACACCTCTGATTCTAGGTTCTTGTACAGCCTGAAGTTTCACCATTCCATCACTAAGACCACACTTCCAGCTGCCTTCGGCCTAAACTCTGTAATGTTCTCCCGAACCTCTTTCAGCTCTCTCTGCTCCTTTCACGTGTTCCTTAAATCCTACCTCTTTGATTATTCTTATAATTTCCAGTCCTATTATCTCCCCCTTATCTGATTCTGTGACACATTTTCCTTGTCAGTGTTCTTGTGAAGTGCCTCAGAATATTTTAATCTAAAGGCACTTCCAGGAAAATCTTTTATTACCTTTTATTATCCCATTAGCAAGGTCTGTGAGCACCCAGTCTCTCAGAGAATGCTAATTTCTCTCTTTGACTGTTTAATACAGTTACTAGTGGCCATTCCATTAGGCACAAACTTATGATAGTTTTCCTGGTCACGAGTCATACCTGAAGAGACATTTTAAATGGCATCGACCCTTTTGGTTTTGTCACTGGAGCTTTTGCAGGATGCCAAAACCAACTATTTCTGTTGACATGCCCTGGCTTTCCTTAGCAGAACCACTTAAAATGAGATCCCACCTGTATCCCATTGAAATCCCTTCTTTTAATGCTAAAGCACAGTTCCACTTTCTCTGCCTAGCTTCTATTTTCTCTTCAGCTTATCCCAGGGGTATTTCCCAGGCCTTCATTTCTCCCAATCTGTGATAGTCTAAAGCCCCAGTCTCCCTGAGTTTATGGTTCTGTGTGGACCTGTCATTGTCATCCTGAATAGCTGTCCGTCTGGGTATTGCGTTTTTGAATTCCTCTTGGAAACAAGCTCATGAAGGTCTCTATCGGCAGCCTGAAATTGCAGTGCCATACTTTTCATCAAAAGCAAACTGCGTTAACCATTCAAATTTTAGATCTGACTGATCAAGCTGTTATTTGAGGGAATGAAATGTTTTAACGTGTGCTGTTGGCACTAATTGGTGTGTACTTAAAATAGCATCTTTAGCTGCCTCACAGTCTCTCAGGCAAGAGGGAGTCAATTTTGTAGGCTTTCTCTAGCAGCCTATTCTGCAACAACATTATTGAATGTCCACTGCTTGATTAACAGCTGTGCTAACCTTTTAAAAAAGGAAGGTGTTGATCTCTTCCTTAGGGATTAAATGAGCTTCAGTATGGATTAGACCTTCTTCCATTCCCCCTTTCTCAGCTTATGCTTTTTCAATTTCAACCTCCCTTACTCTTTCTTGGAATTCTCTGTTTTATTTTCTTTCTTGTTTCTCTTACTCATTCTCTCTTTCCATTTCTGGCATTCCAGCTCCAGTCTTAGTCATTTCAATTTTAATGTACCTGCTTCACTATCTCTATCCAGTGAAGTACAACTCCTATAATCGCTTTAAAACGTCTTACTCAACTACTGAGGTCACAAGCGTTTCTGTTCAGACACTTTCTGCACATTCACTAGATGCGACTGTCTCCCCCTATCCCAGAGATACAGCAGACATATGTTAACTTTCTGACCTTCCTCACTGAGATCTAAAGATAGCTGAAAACAGCTTTCCAACTCCAATAGCCTGAGGATTCCTACAAAGCAACCTCTTCCCCTTGCTGGGAGGAATCTTTTCTTCTCATAGTGGCCCCTGGTCATCTGTCTCTGCAGGTCACAGAACTTCAACATTGTCAACACTTTTACAGCAATTATCTCACAAGGTACCTTGCTCGTCCATTAGTCATATGCCTTTCTTGGAAAGGCTGTTCTGAATTCCCTGTTCGCAAATGACTTTACGACCTTTCTAAAAAACACACACACAGCTCACCTTCACAGAATGAAGACCGAAAAACCATTTCAACTCTACTTTCGAATCTAAGTTCCCCAACAATAATAAAACAAATTATAAACCTATATCACACATCTCCCTGTTTTGCTGCTCAAAAATCAATGTCTTATATACGGTTCCAAAAGTAGCTCTGTAGTCTTCCTAAGCTGAACAGTTGTAGCCAACCTTTGACGATCAATATGTGCAGTTACACAAGTGTGAATTTAAGCAAACAGCTTCACATTCTCCCATTGGTCTCTTGGACTTCCATAAATCTATGGTCTCGCAGCCACTTCAGACCAGTATTTGTCCCCTTTCTAAAAAAAATCATTTTAGTCCATGAACAGGTCTCAGGTATAAAACAACATGTGATAGAAGTTAACATTTGATAGTCCATATTTACCATTTTGATAGCAAGGTCACTATTTCTCAGTCCCCTCCACCAAGAGCAGACCTCCTGGCCAGTGACTGACACATGGATTAGATTAGACTACTTACAGTGTGGAACCAGGCCCTTCAGCCCAACAAGTCCACACCAACCCTGCAAAGACCAATCCATCCAGACCCATTCCCCTACATTTACCCCTTCACCTAACACTATGGGCAATTTAGTATGGCCAATTCACCTAACCTGCGCAGTTTTGGACTGTGGGAGGAAACCGGAGCGCCTGGAGGAAATCCACGCAGACACGGGGAGAATGTGCAAACTCCACACAGACAGTTGCCGGAGGCAGGAATTGAACCCGAATCTCTGGTGCTGTGAGGCAGCAGTGCTAACCACTGTGCCACTGTACCGCCCATAATTGATTGATCATGCTAGTTCCTTGACCCCACACATTTACAAAGTCAATTTCAAAGGTTGGGTTGCAACTTGATCGACCCAATTCTCACAACTAATGCCAACTCCAAGTAGTTTCCAGCTGGAATTACTGATGTTCTCCTCGCATCCAGCTTTAAGGCATAAATAATTTTTTTTCTCCTCCTCACTTCAATACTTGTGGGACTCAGAGGCATCAAAACTATAAAATATTTTAGTAATTTTTACATTTTAGAACATAGAACAATACAGCGCAGAACAGGCCCTTCGGCCCTCGATGTTGCACCAACCTGTGAACTATTCTCAGCTCGTCCCCCTACACTATCCCAAAATCATCCATGTGCTTATCTAAGGATTGTTTAAACCTCCCTAATGTGGCTGAGTTAACTACATTAGCAGGTAGGGCATTCCACGCCCTTACCACTCTCTGCGTAAAGAATCTGCCTCTGACATCTGTCTTAAATCTATCACCCCTCAATTTGTAACTATGGTCCCTCGTACAAGCTGACATTATCATCCTAGGTAAAAGACTTTCACTGTCTACCCTATCTAATCCTCTGATCAACTTGTATGTCTCTATCAAATCCCCTCTTCACCTTCTTCTTGCCAATGAGAACAGGTTGAAGTCTCTCAGCCTTTCCTCATAAGACCTTCCCTCCAGACCAGGCAACATCCTGGTAAATCTCCTCTGCACCTTTTCCAATGCTTCCACATCCTTCCCGAAATAATGTACACAATATTCCAAGTGTGGCCGCACTAGCGTTTTGTATAGTTGCAGCATGATATTGCGGCTCCAGAACTCAATCCCTCTATGAATGAAACCTAACACACTGCATGCCTTCTAAACAGCACTATCCACCTGGGTTCCAACTTTGAGGGTTCCAACATGGACTCCAAGATCCCTCTGCACATCCACACTACCAAGAATCTTTTCATCGACCCAGTACTCTGCCTTCCTGTTATTCTTCCCAAAGTGCATCACCTCACATTTAGCTGCATTGAACTCCATTTGCCACCTCTCAGACCAATTCTGCATTTATCTAAGTCACCCTGCAATCTGTAACATTCTTCCACACTGTCCACTACTCCACCGACATTAGTGTCGTCTGCAAATTTACTAATCCATCCACCTATGCCTGTGTCTAAGTCATTTATAAAAATGACAAACAGCAGTGATCTCAAAACAGATCCTTGTGGCACACCACTAGTAACCGGACTCCAGGCTGAATATTTTCCATCAACCACCACTTGCTGCCTTCTTTCAGAAAGCCAGTTTCTAATCCAAACTGCTAAATCGCCCTCAATTCCATGCCTCTGCATTTTCTCCAACAGCCTACCACGTGGAACCTTATCAAAGGCTTTACTTAAGTCCATGTATACCACATCAACTGCCCTACCCTCATCTACATGCTTGGTCACCTTCTCAAAAAACTCAGTGAGGTTTGTGAGACACGACCTGCCCTTGACAAAACCATGTTGACTATCTGAAATCAAATTGTTGCTTGCTGGATGATTATAAATCTTATCTCTTATAATTCTTTCCAAAACTGGTCCTATAACAGAAGTAAGGCTCACTGGTCTATAATTACCTGGGTCATCTCTTTTGCCCTTCTTGAACAAGGGCACGACATTGGCAATCCTCCAGTCCTCTGGTACCAAACTTGTAGACAATGATGACTCAAATATTCAAGCCTAAGGCTCTGCTATCTCCTCCCTAGCCTTCCAGAGAATCCTTGGATAAATCCCATCTGGCCCAGGGGACTTGTCTACTTTCACTCCTTCTAGAATTGATAACACCTGTTCGTAAATAACCTCGGTCCTTTCTAGTCTAGTATCTCGTATCTCATTCTTCTCCTCTACAATATTCTCCTTTTCCTTCTTGGGATGTGGGAAATGTTGGCAAACCTCACATAAATTATCCATCCCTCATTTATCTTCAACAGTGAGAGCAGTGAGAAAAAAACAAGACCCAGACTATGTGGGAATATCGTATTTCAGGTGACAGTTTTCATGACCAACTTGAGCCCAGTTCTGAAACAGCAGGTGATGGCAAACTGGAGATAGAGACTGTGATCATCTTCGGTGTAAACCCCTGACAGATGTCTACCCGCTTTAGATTTCCGCCATTTTTGCAGAGTGTTTCAAAGGCAAGATAATAGAATTGCAAAATGTGTCACACGCACATATGCCCCCCCCCCCTCATCCTCCCACTCCCGCCACAACCCTTTGGACCTATAGCAGCCATTCTCAATGGGGGGACATATGGCCCTAGCACATTTGAAGGGGGGCATAGACTGAAAACTGTGAGAAGGGGAGCCCAAGGGTTTAGAGAGGCCCTGGTAACTAAACAGATGAAACACCGAAGCAACAACCTTCATTGGAATCATAGTTTCCCTCCTATTTATAATATCTTTCCAACACACCATTTGAGTTCGGTGCACCTGGTAAATTAATTACTTAAGCTCCTCCCCCAGAGCCTTACTTCAGAGTCAGTCGTAAACCAGACTGCACCAACATATTCAATCAAACGTTCTCGCAACTGGAAATGCTCACAACATTGGTGAGTCACTTATCCTGCCTGCAGTGTCTATAATAATATCTGATGCCATGAATTTGAGGGCCAAAGAAGCAATTCAGGCAATTTCTTTGAGTAATTCTATTGTTGCCAGATGAATTGTTGTGATGGCCTGGGACGTTGAAGAGGGATTGGTCAGTTCATTACAATCCAAGAAATTCTCTTTACAGTTCGACTAAACTACTTAGCAAGATAACGACACTCTTCTCATGACTTACGTGAGATCCTGGAACAGGAACAAACTAATGGAAGAGATGTTGTTTGCCAGGAGGATTAAAACAGATACTAAGGGACTGTCTGTTTTTGAAGAAGTCAAAAGTTACTGAAGGAAGAACAATATTCCAATGGAGAATATAATTGCTTGTGCAACTGATGGTGCTGCTTCTATGGTTGGTTCGATACAGAAGATTCATCACCCATGAAAAAAGAGTTATACCTCTGTCTTTACTATTCATTGCATCATTCACAGGGAACACCTAGTTGCTAAAAACTTCAAAGGACATCTCAATCTTATGTTTACGGCTGTAAACTTCATCAAATCACATGTCCTTCAGGAATTCTTTTCCGCAGCTATATGAAGAAAGTGATGAAGACTTCCGGATGCATAACGAGGCGAGGTGGTTTTCTCAGGGAACCTGTCTTCAACGATTTATTACACTGTGGGACACCATAGTTTCCTTCATATCTGATAAAGAGCTTGGAGAAAGACTCGTTGATGCTAAGGCGGACATATTTTATCTGGCAGCTATCTTTCAGAAACTTAATTTGTTAAACAAGATCTTACAGGGCAAAAACAGTAACCTCATAAATTGTGAGGAAACCATTGTTTCTTTCCTTAAGAACCTCAAAGTTTATTGGCACAACTTTTACAATTTCCAAACCTGAAGACTATCGCAGAGCCACTGAAGGACAATGACCTTACCGTTTACGTGAAACCTCCAAAGCAGATACACAAGGGTATGCAAGAAAGATTTCATGACCGGTTAAACCTCGGTATCCCAGATTGGATTTTGAATCTACTTTTCATCATTTATATAAATGATTTGCATGTCAGCATAAGAGGTACAGTTAGTAAGTTTGCAGATGACACCAAAATTGGAGGTGTAGTGGACAGCAAAGAAGGTTACCTCAGATTACAATGGCATCTTGATCAGATGGGTCAATGGGCTGAGAAGTGGCAGATGGAGTTTAATTTAGATAAATGCGAGGTGCTGCATTTTGGGAAAGCAAATCTTAGCAGGACTTATACAATTAATGGTCAGGTCCTACGGAGTGTTGCTGAACAAAGAGATCTTGGAGTGCAGGTTCATAGCTCCTTGAAAGTGGAGTCACAGGTAGATAGGATAGTGAAGAAGTTGTTTGTTTTGCTTTCTTTTATTGGTCAGAGTATTGAGTACAGGAGTTGGGAGGTTATGTTGCAGCTGTACAGGACATTGGTTAAGGCACTGTTGGAATATTGCGTGAAATTCTAGTCTCATTTCCTATCGGAAGGATGTCGTGAAACTTGAAAGGGTTCAGAAAAGATTTACAAGGATGTTGCCAGGGTTGGAGGATTTGAGCTATAAGAAGAGATTGAATATACTGGGGCTGTTTTCCCTGGAGCATCAGAGGCTGAGCGGTGACCTTATAGAGGTTTATAGAGGGGCATGGAAAGGATAAATAGACAAAGTTCCTTCCCTGGGGTGGGGGGAGTCCAGAACTAGAGGGCATAGATTTAGGGTGAGAGGGGAAAGATATAAAGGGGACCTAAGGGGCAACATTTTCACGCAGAGGGTGGTACATGTATGGAATGAGCTGCCAGAGGAAGGCATGGACGGGTTGGACCGAAGGGTCTGTTTCCGTGCTGTACATCTCTATGACTCTTTGACTCTATGAAGTACAACCCACCAAAATTGAGGCAAAATTCAAGAGAGATTGATTGATCTTCAGAGTGGTATAACTGCACATCATCAGTTCAGTCAATTTCAAAACGATTTTTGGATCAAGAGTGATCTGCCAAATAAATTTACAACATTGTGGGTAAAAGCCCAAATATTTTTTATTGCCTGTCCTTCAACATATTTTTTGAGAGCGGATTCTGCCAGTTAGTTTCCTTGACAAAATCCAGGAACAGAATTGATATCACAATGAGAGGTGACCTCTGACTGTCATTGTCTGATTTGGAGCCCGATACCATGAAGCTTACTTAAAAACACCAAGTTTGAACTTTTATGCTGGAACAGCACAGCAGGTCAGGCAGCATCCAGGGAACAGGAGATTCGACGTTTCGGGCACAGGCCCTTCTTCAGGAATGAGCAGAGAGTGTTCAGCAGGAGAAGATAAAAGGTAGGGAGGAGGGACTTGGAGGAGGGGCGTTGGAAATGTGATAGGTGGAAAGAGGTCAAGGTGAGGGTGATAGGTCGGAGTAGGATGGAGGCGGAGAGGTCAAGAAGAAGACTGCAGGCCAGGAAGGCGGTGCCGGGCTGGAGGGATTCGGCTGAGACAAGGTGGGGGGAGGGGGGATGAAGAAACTGGTGAAGTCCAAGTTCATTCCCTGTGGTTGGAGAGTTCCCAGTCGGAAGATAAGACGCTCCTCCTCCGACCGTCGCGTTGTTGTGGTTTGGCGGTGGATGAGGTCAAGGATTGCTTTAGGCCTGTAGATGTCCAGTATGCCAGTATGTCAAGTTTTCTTGGTGCTCAGTAATAAATGATTTTCTGTCTCTCTGTTTGTAGTGCATCCCAGTTTGAAAGTGGGGTCCTGGAACCTGAGAAGAGCTCCTAGGGGTACCTTGGCCATATAAAACACTAGAGAATCACTGGCCTACAGCATTCTTAACATGATTTTGTTTCTGATGAAGCATAAGCTAATAAGCAGTAGATTTGTTCTGCTGGATTAGTCAGAACAGTAATCATTTACGTTATCGCTGCATTCCGATAAAGGACAAATTTGGAGCAGGGTTCAGAAGATGCAAGTATATTCTTTGGCATAGTTTCTTATCAGCAAGATCAGGCTTTCTACATGTTGATGTTGTGTGACGCCTGGAAGAATGTGTCTGTCAGTTTGATCGGTGCCTGCTCAGTTTTTCTGCTGATGAACATGGTGTTCATTCTCAGATCCCCTCCTATTCAGCTTTTTGAATTGGCAAGTTCAGGTGCTTCACAATATATTCATTGCACAGTGACTATAGTTGCTGTGCAAGTGTAAAGGCAAAACACACGCACACACGTGCACACAAAAGCACGTTTTTAAAAGATAATGGTCTTTCACATGGTTCTGTAAATCAGTGCACTGCATTCCTTGGTCCTGGCCTACATGGAGCTGAAAGGCTTAGCTAATCTTATCTATGACTGCAGTGGGCAGTGATTAGATTCGCCTGTGCTGGACTGCTGAGCATTAACTCCTAGCTGAGAGCTGGCAAGTTGGGCGAAGGTTAAAGATGCAGGATCAGCTTTAATTTTTATTCGTTTCCCCCGCTACCGTGCCATTTAGACAATCCACAGTAACCAGGATCTCACATTGACTGGAATGATACCAGATCTTAAAGGGTTAAATTACAAGGACAGATTGCATAAACTTGGCTTGTATTCTTTTTGAGTTTAGGAGGTTGAGGGGTGATCTAATCAAGGTCTCTAAAATATTGAAAGTATTTGATTGAGACGATAGAAGCAAGCAGTTTCCTCCATGCAGAATCCAGAACAATAAACACAATCTTACAGTTTGAGTTAGCCCATTCAGGACTGAAAGCTAGAGGCTCTTATGTACATAAACATAAATAAAACTATGGAACTCTCTGGCAAAGGGCCTACGGGTCAATTGAAATGTTAATGAGCAAGATCAGAAACACTTTTTGCGACAAGGACCTCAAGAGCAAAGCTGTGAAATTGGTACAGAACAGCTAGGATTTGATTGCATGGTAGAGCAGGTTTGAGGGGCTGAACTGCCTTCCCTTGAAGAAAGAGGAAACATTTCTATTCGGAATTCCAGAGATTCAAGTTAGCTCTCAACATTTGCCTGAGCTTCTTGAGCATTAATGTAGCTGGCATTGGCTCCTTTATCGTACAGCTAAATATTCAGGACATAAGATGCTGCCTCCAGTTAAACAATTTAAGGTAAACATTCAAAAAGTGTGCCAACAAAGTTGACAAAAGGTTTCTAAAAGTATTTATCGAATTTTGGAGGATGGTGGTATATTGGTAATGGAACTGGATTAATTACCCAGAGATCTGGTCTAAACTTGAACTTAACTCCCCATTGCAGCAGTTGGAAGAAGTAAAATTCAGTTCATTCATAAAATCTGCATTAATCATTGATAATGATCTTGAGATTACTGGATTGTTGTTAAAAAAAAATCTGCTTCACCAATACCCTTTAGGAAAGGAAATCTATTTGTGTTTACCTGGGTTGATCTACATGTGAGTCCAGACCGACATTTTGTATCAACTCTTTACTGCCCATTGAAATGGCCTAGCAAGGCATTCAGCTATGAAATGATAAGGAACAAGAGCATGAAGACACTGCACAGCTCGATGAAGAAGCTTCGCTATTCAATAAGATCCTCGCTGAGATGGGTCCTACTTTGCTGTCAATCTCCCTGTACTCTTAACTCTCTTGTTGATCCAAAATCTGTTTAACATATTCGATGAGCCAATCTCCACTGCTCTCAGTGAAAGAAAATTTCAAAGTCTCTTCATTCTGAGGGGTTTGAATGTTCTCTTCATCTCTGCCTTAAATGGGAGAAGCCTTATTTTTAAACCATGGTCACTGGTGCTAGAGTTCCACATGAGAGGAAACATCTTCTCTGTATCTGCCCCTTCAGAATCGTATATTTATCAATAAGATCACCTCCTATTCTTGCAAACTCCCAAGAATATAGGCCCAACCTTTTCATGTAGTACAATCCTCTCATTCCAGAAATCAGCCTCAGAGTCAATGAAACATCCCTGAACTGCTTGCAACATATTTAATGCAGATATAGCATATTTAATGTGCATACGTCCCTCCTTAAGTAAGAATGTACACAGTATTCCAGATGCAGTCTCTTTAAGGACCTACCCAGCTTTAGCAACATGTCTTTACATTTTACACACCTCACACCAAAGCTGACATTCTAATTGCCTTCCTAATTCTGGAGATGTAGACATCACTGGGTAGGCTCTGGTGTTGTTTCCAATTCCCATATTGCCTTTGGAAAAGCAGGGGTGAGCTGCTGTCTTGAACTGCTGCAGAACATGTGGACGAGGTATGACCACAATGCTGTTAGTGAGGGAGTTCCAGGATTTTCAGCCAGTCACAGTGGTGTAATTCCAAGTTTGGATGGTGTGTGACTAGGGAACTTGCATGTGGTGATGCCCCATGTTTCAGTGGCCCTTATTCTTCTAAGTGTGAAAGGTTGCAGGTTGGAAGGTGGAGTGGGACCATTTGGCGTAGCCACTTTGGCGCGAGCGATTTGGCGCGACCCATTTCGGCACAGACCCATTTCGGCACAGAACTGTTTTGTAGTTATTCAGTACAAGTTATTAAACTACTATTATTAAAATTATTAAAATATATTAAAATAAAACATATTAATACACAAATTATTAAAATAAAATAAAACCCATTAAAATGCCATCAACAATTTTGTATTTCCCTTATTTCTTTCATTTTTATTTTCTTTTTAACATTTTTACTGAAGAGGATAAACATTAGTTTTCTTTTTATTGCTTTCATTAATGCTTGTAAGTAAGCCTGAAAAGGAATAAGAGCAGCGCTGAATCGCTCACGTCGAAATGGGTCTGTGCCGAAATAGGTCGCGCCAAAGATGCTGCGCCAAATGGACCTATACCCTTTGGAAGGTACTGTTTAAGGTGCCTTTGTGAATTGCTGTTGTACATCTTGTAGATGGTATGCACTTTTGCCACAGTGAATCAGTGGTGGACAGAGTGACCATTGAAGGTGTTAGATGGGGTGCCAACCACGTGGGCTCCTCTGCTTTGCTCTGCACGACCTCATGCCTCTTGAGCGTGGTTGGTTCTGCACCCATCTCAGCAAATGGGAAGTATTCCAACACACTCCTGACTGGTGCTTTGTAAAAGGTAGATAGGCTTCAAGGAGTCAGGAGATGAGTCACTCGGTGCAGCATTCCTAGCCTCTGACTTGTTCCTGCAGCTAATGTACTTTTATGGCCAGTCCAGTTCAACAGTAATACCCAGGATGTTGTTAGTGGGGGATTCAGCAATGGTAATGCCATTGAATGTCAAAGGACAATGGTAAGATTCTCTCTTGTTGGAGATGGCCACTGTCTTGCATTTATAAGGAGCAAATGTTACTTTCTACTAATCAGGCAGAATCTGGATGATGTCCAGTTCTTGTTACATTTGGATATGGACTGCTTCAATATCTAAGGAGTTGTGAATGGTGCTGAAAATTGAGTAATTATCAGTGAACATCCCCACTCTGACCTTACGATGGAGGGATGTTTACTGATGAAGCAGCTGAAGACTGTGAAGAACTCCTGCAGTAATGTCCTAGAGCTGAGATGATTGACCTCCAACAACCCCAATCATGTTCCTCCGTGTTATGTATGACTACAGTCAGTAGAGAGGATTCCCCTTGAGTGCAAAGCAGCATTATGCCAATCTTGATCAAGGTCTTCATTGATTTGTCCCAGATCCTGCAGTATGTTGGCATGAACTGCTGGTTTGTACCTGTATTTGTCTGGGTGACAGTAATGTACATGGCGTATCCCATTATAACAATATCACCGTGGATTGGGTCCAATTTTCTGCTGATGCCTTATGAGTCTGTTGTGTAACTCATATGGACATGCCAAAGCTGTGTGCACCTGATGTAACAAGCTGCCAGCCTATGGTCGAGGATGGGCAATGCTAATTCTGTGTGGGAGGTGCTTTGCAAATCTTGAACTATTTTTCTGCACAATACAATCACAATTCAGACAGGCCCCCCAGCTAGGTAACCTTAAGGTCTCTGTCATACCTGATATATGGACTGACTTCCTGTGATGCCTGTATTGCCCTTTCGATGTTTCTTGAGGCTACTTTCTCCATCTGCTCTCTGCATGCACAGTGATGCTGCAGCTTCTAGAGCCTGTGGTTGTGATCAAGCAATCGCCAACTGTTCCTCTGCTGGTTTTGTTTATGCCTTTCACTGCTGCCTGTTTAATTCCAGATGGCCCAAGGTTATGCATCTACAAAATAAAAGAATTATTTTCAGTAACATCCAACACAGAAACAATTCCTTGCCATGACTGACGTATTTCTTCACCACATGATACTAAATTTACAGATGAGTGCAGGAGAGTTACAATAGTCATTGCTGCCTGTGTGTTTCTTGCATGTTGACACCATTTATCGATTGTTCTGCTTCCTGCCACCCACTCACCTGTCCCTGAACTGTGTGAAATTTTACCCTGAGGTGAGGGCATTAGGGATTTTCCTGTCCTTTAGAGAGACAATTAAGGTCTTCATTCCTCCACACCGAGTATTTTACTTGTGATTGGAGGAGGCCGACATCATGCTAGTTTTAGCTGCACGGGCTGTGGGGGTAGACCAGGTGAGAGCTAGGGAGATCCTTTGTGGTTTCCCTGGAGATACCACCTCCACAAATCCATCATTTCCTGTAACCTGACTCCCTGAACTTGATTCCCCCAGCCCTCTCAGTGAGCTGCCTCAGTCTGGGCCTCTTTGTTTACTTTAGCTTTGGAGACTGCCTGTAGTCCCAGCAGTGACCAGTGTCTCCCAGTGGCGTTGCTGGGAGTACAGACCTGCTGACCCGGCTTGATAAGTTGAGATTTCCTCTTAAGATCATAGGATCCCTTCAGTGTAGAAAGAGGCCATTTGGTCCATTAAGTCTGCACTGACCCTGCAAAGAGCATCTGACCCAGACCCACACCACGCTTACTATAGCTAACCTGCTTAGCCTGCACATCCCTGAACACTATAGGGCAATTTAGCACGGTCAATGCACCTAACCCACCCATGTTTGGAGGAAACCAGAACACTCAACAGAAACACACACAGACACAGGGAGAATTGCAAACTCCACGCAGACAGTTACCCAAGGCAGGAATTGAACACAGGTGCTGTGAGGTAGCAATACTAGCCACAGAAGCATCGTGTAGATATCTCGCGTTATGGCGATTATTGTTGCTCCCTGTGTTAAATTGCACCTCATACTATCCAACACCTCATTTAAGACAGCCATTCATGCTTTAGGATTAAGTTTCAGTCAATACTAATCTAAAGAAGCGAAAAATACTGAATGTATGGGTGTTTTTCACAACCTTAGGATGTCCCAAGCACTTCATAACCAATGAAGTACTTTTAAAGTTTATTCATTAGAAAGTGGGACAGCCAAATTGTCCACAGCAAGCTCTCAAAAGCAGTTAGCTCTTTTTTTTAAGTGATGGCTGAGGAGAAAGTATTGGGAAGGATTGCAATCATTAACGTGAATTTCCTCTCAGGAGTGCTACTTTCCATATGGTCTGCGAACATGAATTAGCTTACAAAACCGTGTAATTTAAGTCAGAATCTTTTAGCATTGAACAATAAAAACGGTGTAGATTGTATTGGACTTTTTAGGCTGAAATTGCCAGCATTTAATTGTAGCTGAATCACATGTACAAGGTTTTAGAATTACTTTAGATAATAAGATAATATTTTGTATTGAGTGCACAAGGGCCACACAGTACATTTATCTCTCTAGCTGAGGCTATTTCTTTTTTGCAGATAAATCATCTGCAGAATATTGACATAATCAGCCCAAGAACCTCCACACCCGCAGTGCTGTCTGCTTCCGGAGCCTTTTCTTGTGAAAAGAATATAAACTACCAGTGTTTGTCACACAGCTCTGCCTGCCTATGTCCTTCGAATGAGAGAAAGGTTATAGATAGAGCCCTTTACAGACCCTTCTGCCACAATGTTGGGCAGGGTTGAACCCATTCTTAGGCACAGTATGCTCATCCATCCTCTCAGAGTGCAAATACCTACACCTAATAAGTACCACCCTCCATATTGGGTCAGGGTAAATAATGGTGATCAATTACCCCAACATGAACCTGATAGTTCCATGTGGGAATACATAACAATGCCACAGGAGCAATGAGAATGGAGTCATTGGGAGGAAATCAGTCCACTTGCTGCTAAAATCTCCCGAGACTTTCTAGTCAATGACAAAGACAATTCTTTGGAATTTGAATAGTTTTTGAATAGATATGTTGCTATGTGGAGAGTTCAACTGTATACTTGCTTTGTTCCACCATGTGTTTCAATGGTCACAAAGTACCTGCGATATTCAGTGAAGCATGTATAACGAAGACACCATGAGCCAATGGGACAATTTGCAGACAGTACTTTTCACACAACATTTCATTCAAGCTGTGTTTATTCAACTCCTCGAACTTTCAGTATAGGAGATCTGAAGGCAAGGCCACCAATGGTGGAGTGAAGGAACTCTGATGAGCAGAATTGGAGAAGGTTGTTGATTAGGAGGAGGTTACAGAGGGGTGAGACCAGGAGGGAATTGAACACCATGGGGCATATCTTAAAATCAATGGATTGGTTAACTGGGAAGCAATGTAGGTCAAAGAGCACATGGGTGAGGGGTGAGTAGGGAGTTCAGAATGGACAGGATGAAATGAAGTGATGGAACATGGTCAATGGGGGAGCAATCAGGAGGTGATCAGATCATTCAAACTGGAGGAAACAAAACCCAAGATGAGGAGTGCAATGTTGTATAGAGTTATAAAATGTGAAAGGACTGATGTTACGGCTCACATTAAACAGACCCCAATACGATTATGTCATGGAAACTTAGATGGGAAAACAGCTTTGAACTTTGAAGGAGTCAGACCAAAACATCAAGGTCTCTGTCCTAGTCTCAGCAATAATGTCTACTATCCCAATGTAACTAATGTCTACCATCCCAATGTAACTAATATCTACCATCCCAATGTAACTAGTGTACCATCCCAATGTAACTAATATCTACCATTCCAAGGTAACTAATGCCTACCATTCCACTGTACTTTGTGACTATCAGGCAATGGATTACACCTTGTTGAAGTTAACAGCCTGTTCTTATTTGACGATCTAGTGGTTTTCCTCTCTCACACTAGATCAAACAGATCGAGTAGATTCTTACCAGCAAAGAGGATAATGGAAGCAAATCTACAGGATGGATCTTACACCATGCTGAGCTGTGGTGAGGTTTCATTTTACAACATTAGGCAGCACTTGGGCTAAAGCAGGGGCAGGGAGAGATGGATGGTGTTAAGGAGGGGGAGGTAGGTGGATTTGGTAGTAGAGCGGTTTTGAGATATGAACTCAGCTTGAAGTCATATTGAAACCAAGAATGGAAGGTTCCCTTCAACGGTGCAGGGGAGCTGTGGCAATGGGTTAGCATGGGACTGTAGTGACCTGATAAGATGATCAAGGAAGAGGAGCTCTTTGTGTGGATTTGATAGTTCCTGTACATTGCTCTCAATTTAACACAGCTCCACAAATGTAATGCTCCTGAAACAGAGAGAATCTCACAACTCACAGGATGAGAGTTTATGAATTGAGCAGCGCGCTCATACATTTTATCACTTCAGATCAAGGATAGACAGCTTTGGTTCCAGCATACATGTCGAAGGGCTACCCAGCTCCAGGGCAAAATCAAGCTGAACACGAAAATCTGCTCCTTTTGTGCCTTCTTTCTGCGTTAATGAAGAGAAATCCCAGAGTGTGAGAATTTTTGACAGGAACGCTGCAGTTATGGGATCTTGCTATTCTCCATCTACTCAGGCAGATAATCCTGAAAGTGAGGAATCTTACAGAGAAAGGCACAACTCCAAAATACAGATAATGGAGTCTGCCTGCAAGGAACACAACAGTAGCATCTGGTAATTGAATGCATCAATAAGCCTTCAGAAACTTATACAGTTTCCGAGCACTGGATATATTAGTGTTGAATATAATCATATTTTGATCAATAGAAATTGTATGAGATAATATCAATTTTATTTAGTGAGCTGTCCCACATTCATCCGTTGACTGTAGTCCTCAAGCTGTGAATGTTTTTTTTATATATATCAAGACTGCATTTGGCTGGAGGCTAAGATGAGAAAGGTGAATGGGTCTATAACTCATTTCACACAGACTGCCAGTGACATTCCGTCCAGAGGACATTGATCAGACCTTTCCCGAGGATGAGTACAACTGGTAACATAACGATCCGGGCTCTGTCCCATTGTCAAAATTTTCTTCATTCCATCAACATCCCTGCTCCCATTGAGAGTTACTCACCTCACTGAGCCTTCGTCAATGGCACCTCACCTTCTGTTGAGTTGACAGCACAGGAAGAGGCCATTCAGCCCATTCATGCCTTGCACGATCCTTGTTCTACTCCTCTCTATCTCACTGTTAGTTATTCTGCCACATATGTTTCTCTCACTTGTCCCAAAATGGATTTATTCTATTCCCCTTAACCACTTCTGGTTACAGTAAGTTCCACCTTCTCGCCCCTCTTAGGAGAAACCTTCTGAAGCAGAATGTGTCAGATTTAGGCCCTGAGTTTTCGTTCCTGATGACAAGTGACCAATTTGATCAAATTGGTCACCACTGTGAAGATTTTATAGAATCCCTACCATGTGCAAGCAGGTCATTCGGCCCATCAAGTCCACACCGACCCTCCAAAGAGCATCCCATCCAGAACCACCCCTTTACCCTATCCCTGTAAGCTTGCATTTTCCCATGGCTAATCCACCTAGCCTGCACTTCCCTGGATACTTTGGGTAATTTAGCATGGCCAATTCACCTAACCTGTACATCTTTGGACTGTGGGAGGAAAACTGAAGCACCCGGAGGAAACCCACACAGGCATGGGGAGAATGTACAACCTTCACACAGACTGTCACCCAAGGATGGAATTGAACCCAGGTCCCTGGCACTGTGAGGCAGTAATGCTAACCACTGAGTCACCTGCCCAAGGTCAGACCACATCGACTGGGGACCGGGAATTGAGACCCTGGGAGGGAAGAGTCAAGGATAAAGAAGGAAGCCAGATGTTCAGTTAGGTCAGGTGGATTGCCCATAGTGTCCAGGAGTGTGCAGGCTAGGTGGATTAGCCATGGAGACATGTTGGGTTACAGGGATAAGGGTAGGTCTGAGTGGGATGCTATTTGGAGGGCTCATATGGACTTGGTGGGCTGAATGGCCTGTTTCTGCAGTAAGCAGATCCTATGATCCAACCTTGTCCCTACCTACAACTTGACCCTACCCACCTATCATCCACTTACCTCACTCTTTCAACCCTGCCACACATCTTCCCATGCAACCATTCACTCACACACTTATTCATGAACAATAACCTTTTCAATAAATAGCTAATTACTTAGAAACAAGCTTCTGATGTCATGGTTTTTGAATTGATAGTTTTTAGGGATCTCATTAGAAGTTTAATAGTTGCGGATTAAAATATAGAATTCACACCTGATAAATTGTCTGCAGAAAGCACTTCCTGTGGTACAGCCAAGATGTGTTAAAACCTGACCTTTACTTTGGTTCAGAATTAGTGGACCCTCGATGAAGTCAAATGCCAAAAATAGATCCAAGCCGAGGAGCTTAAACATTTTTGTTGTTTTCAATAAAGTGAAGAAGAATTGGTGACTAATTTTAGGCAAAACAAAATGATAACTCTTTAACGTGTAGCAAAATGAATTTCAACAGTGAACACACCTGTTTTTGATTTAATTATTATCATGAGTATCTTGCTTTAAAATACAGTGAAAAGTGTTGTATAGTGTTCCCACTTTCTGGCACGATCTTAAAAATAAACTAAAACATAGAATACACAGGAAGATAAATGTAGAAAACAAGGAAGGTTTCAACTTTACAGATTTTCTTGTTAAGTTCACCCCTCTGTAGCTTTCCAAAGAAACGTTAGGATATTTAAACTCTTTCTTACCAGAACAAGCCAATTAATGCTATAAAAGGTGACCTGGATTCTGCGTGGACTTACTTTGTTGATGTCTCCGAGGCTTCCTGTGATGAAAGAGTTTTGCAGGTTCCTCTCTTGGACATTTTTGCCGGCAAAATTGGAGGAAGGAAACTGGGCCCTTGGCTTTGTCCAGGCAATGTTGGAAACAGAGTGCGGAATGTTCCGGTCCTGCCCAGAGAGCTTTTGGAGAGATGGTCAGGAAAATGAATTGGACAGAAACAAAATTTCCCATTCCCAACATCAGGTTCAAGTCTTGCGATCAGGTTTTCAGAAGCTTTCATGAGGGGGCTGGCATTCCTACTTTGCATTAATTGATGTGCAATGAATTCTCATTAACACCAATCTCACTGTGAGCTACATTGATGCGTTAGACAAATCCGTGAGATATGAGTGTTCACAAACACTGCTATACGTGTGTTGTGAGTGCCTGCTGGGGTAGACATCTTCTAAGCACTGGTGAGTATAAGTTTCTTTAGAAACGTTGCTCCTTTTTAACAAGGTGTGTCTTTATGCACATGTTTACAGTCGTATGACTGATGCTCTCCATGTTGATTAGTTACTGAGAGGTTCCAGTCAAATGCAGTCTGGTTTCTGGTTGTCCAGAGTTTACAGTGTTGGCAGTGAAGCCTGACTAGGCCAATAAGCCTGTCCGACTGAAGTAGCCACATTAGTGAACATCGGCAAACCTAAATGAGGCATGCGAGCACTGAACTTAAAAGGCTATCATTTATAATCGTGTCCTTCTCCATTCAAGTGTAAACCTTTCACATACAGCTCTCCTGATTGTGATGAAATTTCAGCGACGTGATAGTGTGAGAGCCCCTGGGTCTTGCAGCTCCTTTATGTTTTAAATGTGAAACCTACTGTGTGCAATTCTGGTCACCCTGCTGCAGGTAGGATATTATCAAATTGGAGAGGGTTCAGGAAAGATTTACCAGGATGTTGCTGGGAATGGAAGTTTTGAGTTAGAAAGAGAAGCTGGATAGGATGGGACTCTTTCTATCCCCGGAGCGTAGAAGGTTGGGGGGGTGACGTTATAGAAGTTTATAAAATCACGAGGGACATATACAAGGTGAATTGCAAGGGTAGGACTTTTCTCTGGGGTAGGGCTGTTCAAAGCTAGGTGAGCATATTTTTAAGGTGAAAAAAAAGATTTAAAAAGGACATGATGGGCAACATTTTTTACAGACTCTGGTTTGTATGTGGAATGAACTGCCAGAGGAAGTGGTGGATGTAGGTACAGTGACAACATTTAAAAGACATTTGGATAAGTCCATGAATAGGAAAGGTTTAGAGGCGATGGGCCAAACCCTAGCAAGTGGGTGCAGTTTGATTTAGGAACATGACCAACACGGACTAATTGAACCGAAGAATCTGTTTCTGTGCTGTATGCCTTTATAACTCCTCAGGAGAGAGTGAGGACTGCAGATGCTGGAGGTCAGAGTCAAAAAGTGTGGCGCTGGAAAAGCACCGCAGGTCAGGCAGCGTCCGAGGAGCAGGCAAGTCGAAGTTTCGAGCATAAGCTCTTCATCAGGAATGAGGGGGTGGCCCAAGGAGGCTGAGAGCTAAATGGGAGGGAGGTGGGGCTGGGGGGAAGGTAGCTGGGAAGGTGATAGGGGGGTGGAGGTGGGGATGAAGGTGATAGGTCAGAGCGGAGGGTGGAGCAGGTGGGAAGGTGGGAAGGAAGATGGACAGATGGAATAGTTCAAGAGGTGCCAACTTGGAGGGTTGGATCTGGGATAAGGTGAGGGGGGAAGAGATCAGGAAACTGGTGAAATCGACATTGATCTGTGTGGTTGGAGGGTCCCAAGGTGAAAGATGAGGTGTTCTTCCTCCAAAACATTGGTTGGCTAGAATTTCGCGATAGAGGAGGCCCAGAACCTGCATGTCCCTGGCAGGGTGGGAAGGGGAGTTGAAGGGGTCGGCCACAGGGTGGTGGGGATGTTTGGTGCGTGTGTTCCAGAGATGTTCTCTGAAACATTCTGCGAGTTGGCGCCCTGTCTTCCCAATGTAGAGGAGACCACATCGAGAGCATCAGACACAGTGGATGACGTGTTTGGAAGTATAGGTAAATTTCTGTCAGATGTGGGAGGATACATTGGGGCTTTGGATGGAGATGAGGGTGGAGGTGTGGGTGCAGGGTTTGTTTATACCTGATGAGGCAGCAAGGGAAGGTGCTGAGAGTGGAGAGTGGGTTGGTGGGGGGATGTGGACCGAATGAGGGAATGGTCTCTGCAGAATGCTGGTAGTGGTGGGGAGGGAAATATTTTTCTAGTGGTGGGTCTGATTGTAGGTGGCGGAAATGGCAGAGGAGGATGCATTGGATCCGAAGGTTGGTGGGGTGGAAAGTAAGGACCAGGGGGGTTCTGTTCTTGTTGTGGTTGGAGGGGTGGGGTTCAAGGGCAGAGGTGTGTTAAGTGGAGGAGATACGTTGGAAGGCACTGTTGACCATGTGAGAGGGGAAGTTGCAGTCCTTCAAGAAGTAGGCCGTCTAGGATGTTCGGGAGTGGAATTGGTCCTCCTGGGAGCACATGCAGCGGAGGTAGAAAAATTGGGAGTAAGGGATAGCATTTTTACAGGTGGGTGGGAGGAGGTATAATCCAGATAGCTGTGGGAATCGGTGGGTTTGAAATAGATGTCTGTGTTGAGTCTGTCACCAGGAATGGAGATGGAGAGATCCAGGAAGGGGAGGGGAGGTGTTTGAGATGGTCTAGGTGAACTTGAGGTCAGGGTGGAAGGTGTTTGTGAAGATGATGAACTGTTCAACCTCGTTGTGGGAGCACAAGGTTGCACTGATACAGTATCGATACAGCGGAGAAAGCGACGGGGAATTGTGTGGGTGTAGTTGCGGAAGATAGACTGTTCCACGTACCTGACAAACAGGCAGGCATAGCTGGAGCCCATGTGGGTGCCCATGGCTCCCCCTTTGGTCTGAAGAAAGTGGGAGGATTCGAAGGAGAAGTTGTTGAGGATGAAGACCCGTTCAGTCATCGAATGTGTGTGTCTCTTGAGGTGTACTGGTTGGGTCGGCGGGAGAGGAAGAAACGGAGTGCTTGGAGGCCTTCGTCATGGTGGATGGACGTGTACAGGGACTGGATGTCCATGGTGAAGATGAGGTGTTGGGAGCCGGGCAACCAAAAGTCACAGACGAGGTGGAGGACGTGGGTGGTGTCCTGAATGTATGTGGGGAGATCCTGGACCAAGGGGGACAGGATGGTGTCATGGTATGAGGAGAAAGGTTCGGTGAGGCAGGAGTGGGCAGAGATGATGGGTTGACCAGGGCAGTCAGGTCTGTGAATTTTGGGTAAGAGGTAGAACCGGGCAGTGCGGGGGTTCCTGGACTATGAGGTTGGAGGCTGTGGGTTGGGGATCCCCAGAGTTGATGAGGTTGTGGATGGTCTGGAATTGAGAGTTTGGTGATGGGAGGTAGTAGGGGAGGTGGAGGAGGTGTCCGTGAGTTGGCACCTGGCTTCAGCGCTGTAGAGGTTGGTGCGCCAAACTACCACTGCGCGTCCCCCTTTTGTCCTCTGGTTTGATGGCGAGGTTGTGGTTGGAGCAGAGGAAGTGAAGAGCTGTGTGTTGTGAAGGTGAGAGGTTGGAGTGGGAGAGGAGGGTGGACAGGTTGAGGCGGTCAATGACACAGCGGCAGTTGGAGATAAAGAGACCGAAGGCGGGTAACAGACCAGCACGGGGTATCCCAGTGGATGGGGTATGTTGGAGGCAGGAGAAGGGATGCTCGGAGGGTGGGCAGGAGTTATGATGGAAAAAGTAAGCACAGAGGCGGAGGCTTCAGAAGAAAAATTCGATGTCACGTCGCATGTTGAATTTGTTGATGTGGGAGCTTAATAGGATGAAAGTGAGGCCTTTACTGAGGACTGACTGTCCATCCTCAGTGAGGGGGAGGTCTAGGGGGATGGTAACATCACCAAAGGAAGTAAAGCACACTGTGGGGGAAGCAGTACATTCGGTGTCATCCGCAGGGGAGGAAATGACGTTCCATGAGATGTTTGCAATGTCTTCGGCGGTGGCTGGTTGTTTGTCGGCAGTGTTCCGGTGAGTGACATTCGTCTGGGCAGATGTTGCTGAGGCGACGGCAACCACAGGGGCAGAAGTGATGTGCTGGGGGGTCTTCACGGTGGTTTTGGCAGCGGTGGTTCTGGCAGGAATCACAGAGGGGGTTGTCTTGGTGATGATGTTGGAGGCAGTTGTCTTGGCAGTGATGGTGGAGGCAGTTGTCTTGATGATGATGGCGGAGGCAGTTGTCTTGGTGATGGTAGTGGAGGGGGTTTTCTTGGTGGTGATGGTGGAAGGGGTTGTCTTGGTGATGATGGTGGAGGCGGTTGTCTTGGTGATGGTGGAGGCGGTTGTCTTGGTGATGGTGGAGGCGGTTGTCTTGGTGATGGTGGAGGCGGTTGTCTTGGTGATGGTGGAGGCGGTTGTCTTGGTGATGGTGGAGGCGGTTGTCTTGGTGATGGTGGAGGCGGTTGTCTTGGTGATGGTGGAGGCGGTTGTCTTGGTGATGGTGGAGGCGGTTGTCTTGGTGATGGTGGAGGCGGTTGTCTTGGTGATGGTGGAGGCGGTTGTCTTGGTGATGGTGGAGGCGGTTGTCTTGGTGATGGTGGAGGCGGTTGTCTTGGTGATGGTGGAGGCGGTTGTCTTGGTGATGGTGGAGGCGGTTGTCTTGGTGATGGTGGAGGCGGTTGTCTTGGTGATGGTGGAGGCGGTTGTCTTGGTGATGGTGGAGGCGGTTGTCTTGGTGGTGATGGTGGAGGGGGTTGTCTTGGTGATGATGGTGGAGGAGGTTGTCTTGGTGATGATGGTGGAGGAGGTTGACTTGGTAATGATGGTGGAGGAGGTTGACTTGGTGAGGGGGTTGTCTTGGTGATGATGGTGGAGGGGGTTGTCTTGGTGATGATGGTGGAGGGGGTTGTCTTGGTGATGATGGTGGAGGGGGTTGTCTTGGTGATGATGGTGGAGGGGGTTGTCTTGGTGATGATGGTGGAGGGGGTTGTCTTGGTGATGATGGTGGAGGGGGTTGTCTTGGTGATGATGGTGGAGGGGGTTGTCTTGGTGATGATGGTGGAGTGGTTTGTCTTGGTAATGATGGTGGAGGGGGTTGTCTTGGTGATGATGGTGGAGGGGGTTGTCTTGGTGATGATGGCAGAGGGGTTGTCTTGGCCGCGATGGCGGAGTGGTTTGTCTTGGTAATGATGGTGGAGGGGGTTGTCTTGGTGATGATGGTGGAGGAGGTTGTCTTGGTGATGATGGTGGAGGAGGTTGTCTTGGCAGCAATGGCAGAGGCGGTGGCTGTGCTCCTCCACCGCCAAATTCTAGCTACCTGAAGCCTGGAGGAAGAATGCCTCATTTTCTGTCTAGGGACCTTCCAACCTTACGGGATCAATAGCAACTTCACCAGTTTCCCCTCTCCCTTATCCCCACCTTATCCCAGATCCAACCCTCCAACTCAGCAACCGCCCTCTTGAACTGTCCTACCTGTCTATCTTCTTCCCACCTATCCACTCCACCCTTCACTCTGACCTATCACCATCAGCTTCCACCCTCATCCACCTATCATCTTGCCAGCTCCCTTACCTTACCCCCAGCCTCACTGCCCCCCCGCCTCCATTTCTCTATCATCACCACAATATGATGAACAGCAGTTGGAAGCATTGAGCTGATAAGGTGTATCTCGCTTCAACAGTCATGAAGCAAGTTAATTTACGAGTGAAACAGATGGTTGACTGTCTTAAATTGTGTTCAAATGCTTAAGTGTGTTTGTGAACACAGTTCCTTGGGAAGCAGACAATTCCCTTTTGAGAGAGCAGTTTAACTCCTTTGAGAAAGGCAAGATATCAGGCTGTGTGCTGGATCGATATGAAGCAAGGGAAGGACAAAGGCATACTGTCAGACTGATCACAAAAGTTGCAAGTTTCAATTGGAAACAGCAAACATCCTAATGGAATTTAAAATGCTTGAACAGCATTCAGAGCTAAGGCTTCTAGATCCAGGTATGTACAATACAGAAGAAACAAGCTGCGTAGATTTGCTGTGATAGTTCTTTTTCTTCTTTTTATCTTGCCAGCACAGAGTCAGTGTCCCAAACTCAGGCAACTCTAAATCTCCTGGTTATATATTTTTTTTCCTTTTTTTTTAAATTTTCCCCAGCACCCATGTTATGTGTGTGCGGGTGTGAGAACTGTGAAAGACACAAAGTAGCTGCAATGGTTCTTATGGTGCAGTGGTAGTGTTAACCTGTGGGCTAGAAGGCCCAGTTAGAAGTCCCACCTACTCTAAAGGTGTGTCACACAACTCTGAGTGGTTTGATTAAAAATACTTATCAATTGGGAATGAAGGTTTACCCAGAATAAACATATCAGAATTAACAGTGAAACAATTATAAGATACGAGCCACATTAGAAGACTAATTCAGATCAAATTGAACTTTCATATTCATCAACGAAAGCTCATGTCATCTGGATAGAAATGTATAGGCTGCTTCAAGATCAGATGTAGAGAAAAGAGCTCAGGGTGTGATTTTTCAGATGGGGCATTAGCACCCAGAATTGTTGAGTCGATGATCACATCCACCCATGCAAACTATCCAGAAAGAATCTCGAAACAAACTGAAACCTTACAACGTCAAAGAGCCATTGGCGGAGAGACAAGAGGGAGAAGTGATCCTTGGAAGGCAATGAGGCTTCCAGATCTGAAATATACACTTGTCACAAGCTCTGAAACACTCGATAAAATGCAGACATGTCAAGGGTGTGGCCTTCGGCCTTCACCAAGGGCATGCCCAGATTTCAATTAATTTTGCAAAGCATGTGGCAGAACAGGCTATTGGCAGAGGCAGTGTACTGCAGCCAAGGCTGATGTAACTATAAACATTCAAGCACGAATCCAAACAGACCATGCAAAACTTTCAAGCCGCAATAATAAATATCTGGTATTCCACCAGTAGCGAAAACATGAAGTGATTGACCAATCAGCATCTGACCAGTACATGTAATAAGACATAAAGAACTGAATATGTTTCACACTATCAATTGCATGGTAAACATTAATGTCATCACATAATCCAAAGTATTTGCAAAAGTTCAAATGATCTGTTCTCATAAAATAAATGACTACTTGATATGGGCTGAGATTGACTCAGGATCATGTGTGTATACACTATCTGTGTGAATTCAAGATTACGTGTAGTCACGGACATGACAAATCCTATAAATGTAAAACTCTCCATATACAATAGTTCAATGATTCCATGTGCAAGATTATCCTGCTAGAATGTGAGTATAGTCTATCTGCCAGCACATCTTTAAGTACTGTAGAGGTATGGTAGTTGTTCCCCTACCTCTGAGCCAGGAGAGTTGGCTTCAAGTCCCATCTGCTCCAGAAGTGTGTAATAACATCTCTGAGCACATTAATTAGAAAATGCCCCATTTTACCTCCCTTAATCCCTTAATCTATTGGGGGAAAAAACAACGGGCTACAATGGGTATATCAGCATGCTCTGATCTCAGATACAGATGAATCAGTCAAACCTCAAAGACACAACAGAAACTGTGCAGTCTATTCAAGAATTGAATATTAAAGAAGGGTCAAATGCCACTTGCTTCTGCATTAGTGAAACTAAAATCTTAGCTCTCTTCTATGGGAGGTAAATAAATGTTCAAGAGGAAAAGGTCGAACAAAAAGCTCAGGAACAATCCAAACTTGAGAATACCATATCCAAGTCTTTAGGGAATACCTCACTCAGCTCACAAAGGTGAATGAACCACTGAAAGAGCAAACAAAGGATGTGGGAGGCATGATGCAGATCTACTAACTCAGTACCATCAAGCCAAAGGTTGGTTGTTTAACCAAAGAAGATCAGGAACATCTCAGATCTGGAGCATTAGGTCGTACTCAGCAGGAGCAGTTACAGAAACATTGGATTGAGTTGAAAGCAACGTTGAAGGACAGGAGACCTACATAAACAGGGCTGAGATACACAGTGCAAACAATAAGGATCTGCAAATCACTCATGAAGTAATACTTTTGGAAATGAATTCTGATGCTCTAGTAAAAGACTTTAAAAAGCAGAGAAAGGAAACTTGAACAATCGCTGAAACAGCAAGTGGAAGAGGTCCAGGCATTAAAGAAAAAGAAATTGAAGAGGTCAGATTGTTGTTAGTGCAGGTTTAGAGAAAATATACTGGACCAACAGAAGGCAGAAGCTTTTATAGAATTAAAATAATCCAGGTGTGAGAAACAAAGCTCACACACTTCAATAATTGCAGTCCGAGATAAAATCTGAATCAGTAGTGTCCTTTATTTTACTCTTGCAAGAGGGTGTGATGTTCATTGTCTACAAGGCAAGGGACACACACACCAAATTCAATTAATACACGATATTTATATAATTTGGTTTCTTTTTTTTCATTGCTCCTCCCCTGTTTACATCTTCCACTTCCCTAAGACCCATTACTTCTGTTTATCTCTTGCCTTATCCGGCTTTGTCTGTGACAAAATGCTTATTTCTGGCCTCACAAGGCCGTTTGATCTCGTCCCGCTGTGGGTCATTGTTAGGCATATTCTTTCTTCACCATTATCTACTCCCTCCATCTGTGCCTTCCCCTATCATACTGATCCTTATGACCCTTTTAATTGGGGTTTGTTCCTGTGTTTCTGTAAAAGTGGGGAAACATGTTTATACCTACTGTTTGTACAGGTGTATCTAGCTTAACTTCCTCCCCTCACAGCATCTTATCTATTCGCCTGTAATATCTACTATTGTTTTGCAGTCACATTTCATTCTGGCATACAATTTTAGCTAATACAAAAACAATTATGTATTTCCTCCACATAGTTTCCATTCTTGTTGACTCAGCTCTTGGCTAAAACAATTACACACTGATGTGAGTTCATTTACTTTGTATAAGTAAATGGAATTGCAGAAGTAACACTACTTTACCTATATCCCACACAGGGTATAAACCCAAGACCCTCAAAGTGAGCTAGAAATTGTTAAGGAACAGTGAATGTCAAGAAGATTTGAACTACTTGAAACAGTTTGAGGAATGAGATCAATCAGTATGTAATGTGGATAAAACCTGGTTGTGGTTGTGTCAGGATAAGCAAATCCTGGGGCGGAACCTGCAGCCGTTGAACAGAAATCTTGAGAACATAAACAGACAATGTGCCATAATCAGTTTCACCCCAAGCCAGAGGTTATTTGACGATGATCATTTACAAGTCAGCTAAAGTTAGCATGCACCATTTAATGTCAACTTGCATTCCTCAAAGATGATGAACATGCCTGGTCTATGCCCAGGCTGGAAAAGGTGAAAGTGAAGTTAATATGCAGGACAGCCTTGGAAAATGGAAAAACAGACCTGGGCTCTCCCATGCAGCACGGAGCACCTTGGTGAAGCAAGGTAACAATATCCTCATATCTCCAACATTTCCATAGACTGTAGGAAGTAAGCAACAATTTGGCAGCCAGTTGTGTGAGGTTAAAAGCTTGAGGAATAGCTAGAGTGGCTGGGTTCAAATGGGGAGCCCTTGCATCAAATGCTCATTGCACACTGACTGAAACCACAGTTTGTCATTCTCACACATTTGCATCACATGCTCCTATCACCCATGCTAACATCAGCATCCAATAGCATTTGGTCAGAGCCATGCAAGAAGTGAATGCAAGCCTGTAGACTCCGTTTTGGCATCCCTAAAGGTGCGACACAATCTAGTTTTACACCTGAGATTATTAAACATGCTCTAATCTTCTTGGCTTGAACCAAATTAAAATAAACCATAAAACATAGCCTTAACTTTTTGGACTCTCAGTAATCAGAATATCTAATGCCAAAGCACATTGGAAGTTGAATGTTTAGCACCTGTAGTTGATATTATGGGCCGAGAGTCAATGCTGATTATCTGATCAGTGGATGTTGCACTATCTAACGTAAGGTGTACTCTAAGCTTATTAGCAAAGTATATCTGATCAATGCTGGTGCGTGACAGAGAGAAAGTAAATTACTGAACTGATGTATCACACTTACCTTGCAGTTAGAAAATTGCCACAGGACTAGGTTTTCTCATGTCAGAAATAGTAAGCTGTAGCACTTAGTTTGGATTGTAGCCATGGGCATTGCTGGCATTTAGCTTTGGAGCAGTGCTTAAACAAGGGCACACATAGTACCAAGGTTGACAGCCTGCACCCATTAATATGACTGTATGAAGAGCTCTCTGTACTGTGGTGTGGGGATATCTGAGTAATGCTGCCTTTCCTAATATAGCCCTAGTAGGGAAGCTGGGACACTGTATGTCACCTGTTTCTAGATGACTCTCAGACCATCTCCACAATCCATGCACTCTGTAATTCTTGCTCCTTTTATGGCTCAGTGCAGATGACACCAAAATTGGAGATGTAGTGGACAACGAAGAAGGTTACCTCAGATTATCAGATGAGCCAATGCATTGAGAAGTTGGCAGGTGGAATTTAATTTAGATAAATGCAAGGTGCTGCATTTTGGGAAAGCAAATCTTAGCAGGACTTATACACTTAATGGTCAGGTCCTAGGGAGTGTTGCTGAACAAAGAGACCTTGGATTGCAGGTTCACAGTTCCTTGAAAGTAGAGTTGCAGGTAGATAGGATAATGAAGAAGGCTTTTGGTATGCTTTCCTTTATTGGTCAGAGTATCAGAGTTGGGAGGTGATGTTGCGGCTGTAACAGTGGCCTAACATTGGTTAGACCACTGTTGGAATATTGCGTGCAATTCTAGTCTCCTTCCTATCGGAAAGATGTTGTGAAACTTGAAAGAGTTCAGAAAATATTTACAAGGATGTTGCCAGGGTTGGAGGATTTGAGCTATAGGGAGGGGCTGAACAGGCTGCGACTATTTTCCCTGGAGCATCGGAGGCTGAGGGGTGACCTTATAGAGGTTTATAAATTCATGAGGGGCATGGATAGGGTAAATAGACAAGGTCTTTTCCCTGGGGTGGGAGAGTCCAGAACTTGAAGGCATAGGTTTGGGGTGAAAGGGGAAAGATATAAAAGAGACTTTTTCACTCAGAGGGTGGTACGTGTATGAACTAAACTGCCAGAGGAAGTGGTGGAGTCTGGTACAATTACCGCATTTAAAAGGCATCTGGATGGATATATGAATAGGAAGGGTTTAGAGGGATATGGGTCAGGTGCTGGCAAATGGGATTAGATTAGGTTAGGATGTCGCTGTTCAGCATGGATGAGTTGAACCGAAGGGTCTGTTTCTGTGCTGTACATCTCTATGACTCTATGAATAATGTTCTGATTGCCTCATCCCTACAGTGCCTTCCAATGCAGGAGGAGGCCACTGACCCATCATGTCAGAGTCAGCTCCTTGAAAGACGAAGAAAATAAAAGGTGTGCATTTCTATTGCACATATCATGACCTCAGGATGCCCGATAGCAACATTGAAGCACCTGTGAGATGTTGCTATCGTTGTACTGGAGGAAACAGAGCAGCCAATTTCCACACAGCAAGCTCTCACAATCAACAGTGTGATAATGAACTGATAATCTGTTGAATTGATGTCGGTTGTCACATAAATATTGGCAAGATTAGAGCAGCTGTTTTTCACAACGGTGCAAGGGGAATTTTATGTGTGCGCCTGAGCAGACAGATAAGGTTGTGGTTTGACATCTCATCTGAAAAACAGCCCCTGTAACAGTGCATTGTTCCCTCAGCACTACAATGGAGTGTCAGCCGGCATTTTATGTTCATTACCAATGGAGTGATGGCCTACATGGCTTTTTCCACATGACACTGCAATTTTTTTCTGCTTCAAGGATTTCGTTTCCTTTTGAAAGTTACTATCGAATCTGCTCCCATCATGCTTTCTGAGATTGCATTCAGAACACAGCTGCTCACTGCATTTACAAAAAAAAACCGTCAAAAATTGTCTCCCACTTGGTTATTTCAGCATTTTCAATCCATTTTCTCTGGTCACAATTTCTCCTTATTTCATCTATGAAAACGCCTCACAATTTTGAAGAAGAATTTTTAATGTGAGATGTAAAAAGCAGGCTATTTACTTGGGTAGCTGCAGAGACTGGAACACAACAACTACATTCCAGTCTGACTCAATTACAGAGGTCAAGTGGCTAATTTCTGATTTCCCCTTTTTTGTGAAGTGAATTTATGCAATTTTCACCAACAGGGACAATTTCCTGTTCTTGTAACATGGAACAGAAAGTGTGAATAACTGATAACTGTGATTCTTTCTGGTATTGCGTTTCACTCTATTTGATTACGAGCAGCGTACAACTTGTAACCCAGCACGAGAGAAGATAAGGGATGATTGTAATCAGAGTTTCTTGAAAGAGTGCACTGTTGCCTTTGCCATTGGCACATTCACTGGCTTGCCTTACTTTGCCAATGAAATCAGAAGCCTGTTTTATCAAATGTGAAAGTAGTCAGCGCTGTTCCCCAACGATGGTGAGGGGTAGAGCGGGGAATGGAGAATGGGAATATTTTTTATATGGGGGAAAACAGTGACACACTACTGGTTAATAATTTTTTGTCTCTTACATCAAAGCAGGGTGGGAAAACTAGCCACTATCAGATGAAGGGTGCACGTGTGTAATTAATTACTCTCCTTTTTCACTCTGTTCTCTTTCCTTCAAGATCCATGAATCCCCTGAATTTCTTTTTAAATGTCACCTTAAAAGCTCTTTTGATGTCTTCCATGTCCATCCTACACAGAAACAGAAGAGGTTCATTCTGTTGATTACGGACAAGATGGAAACCTAACAATGAAAGGCCTTTGTGCTAACTGAGTACAGTCAACTGTGTAATCATTGGCTCTGGCAATCTTAAAGAACCCTCGGTCAACGTAAGCTTTCTCATTTCCTGATTTGAGCTGTGAGTAGCTGGAAGTTGACAGGTCTTTGACAATTACCATGTTGGTGGATGAATCCTAAGTTGGAACACTAGGGTCTAGTGCCCACAAATGACATAAAACCAGGGTAGTTCCAAAAGGGACTTAAACATTATGTGTGCCCTCTGACGGTCTCTCATCTACACCTATGTGGCCTGTCAAGACAACACATGAGGCACTCCTCCACCCTGTCTTCCTCTGTCCCTGCTTCCACTCTGTTCCTTTTTTTTTGGAATTAGTGTTTTCTCTATTCGTTAAGAATTAGTTGCTACGATGGATGTTGTGAAACTTGAAAGGGTTCAGAAAGGATTTACAGGGATGTTGCCAGGGCTGGAGCATTTGAGCTACAGAGAGAGGCTGAACAGGCTGGGACTGTTTTCCCTGGAGTGCCAGAGGTTGAGGGATGACCTTATAGAGGTTTATAAGATCATGACGGGCATGGATAGGGTAAATAGACAAAGTCTTTTCCCTGGGGTGGAGGAGTCAAGAACTAGAGGGCATAGGTTCAGGGTGAGAGATGAAAGATATAAAAGGGACATAAGGGCAACCTTTTCACACAGAGGGTGGTGCATGTCTGGAAGGAGCTGCCAGAGGATGTGATGGAGGCTGGTCCAATTACGAAATTGAAAAAGCATCTGGATGGGTATATGAATAGGAAGGGTTTAGCGGGATATAAGCCAAGTGATGGAAAATGGGACTAGATTCAGTTACTATAACTGGTCAGCATGGACGAGTTGGACCAAAGGATTTATTTCTGTGCTGTACCTCTCTATGACTCTGTAACTTATGTAGAAAAAGGATTTTCAAAATGGGATTGGAACAATTTAACTACAATCTTCAGTAGCTCATTGTTTCCTTGATGCTTGTTTATGCCAGTGTACAAGTTTTAAGGTTCAGGTCCTATTGCAGGGCTTGAGGATAACACTGCAGTGCAGTGCTGAGGGAGTACGGTCTGCTTTCTTTCAGATGAGAAGCTAAGCCACTTATAGGGCATCCCATTGCACAGTCTAGAAGTAGAGCCAGGGAGTGAATTATTTCCAGGGTCCTCAGGGCTAATATTTATTTCTCAATCAACATCACAAAACACTATCTGATCATTTACATGCGGCTGCTAATTGAAGCATCCTGTTATGAGAAGGATATTATTTCGCTGGAGAGGGTTCAGAAGAGATTTACTAGGATGTTGCCGGGAACGCAGAGTTTGAATTATAGGAAAAGGCTGGATAGGCTGAGATCTTTTTCACTGGTGTGTAGGGGATTGAAGGGTGACATTATTGAGGTTTATAAAATCATTAGGGGCACAGATAAGAATAGAAGGTGTCTTTTACCAAGGGTAGGAGATTTCAAAACGAGGGACATATTTTTAAGGTGAGAGGAGAAAGATTTAAAAATGACACCAGGGCAGTTTTGTTTACACACAGAGTGGTTTGTACATGGAATAAATGTTCAGAGGAAATGGTGGATGCAGGTACAGTTACAATACTTAAAAGACATTTGGATAAATACACAAAAAAGAAAGGTTTGGAGAGATATTGGCCAAGCGCAGGCAGGTGGAACTCGATTAGTTTAGGATTATGGTCAGCATGGAATGTTTGGATTGAAGGGTCTGCTTCCATGCTGCATGATGCTATGACTCTATTCGTCATGTTGTGTGCAAAGTAGACTGCCACGTTTCCTACATTTCAACAGTGACAATGTTCCAAATGTAACTGGTTGTAAAGCACTTTGAGATATCCAAAGGTTGTAAAGCACTATATAAATGCAAGGCTGTCTTTCTTTATTAAAGCAGCTTCATGTTTTATAGCTGATTAAATGACAAAGTCATCTCTTTTTCCTTTAATCAGGAATATACAGCGCATTTTGGATAATAATCCAATTTATTTATGCAATAATAATGTATTCAAATTGGATTTTCAGCTTAGCTTTTGTGATTCTGGACTCAGATGGGATACAGATTATTTCTGGTTAAAGAATGCACCCCAAGATGTTTCCTCCTGGTTTCGGAACTCTGATATGATTTATCATCCCTTGTTTGGGAAGTGCAGCGGTCCCTGAGTGCAGCAGTTAAGACATCGCTTTGTGTTGTTATAATTGTGGCGTTAGACTGCAGTGGTGGCAGATAACTCAGTCTGTGAGGCATAGATAAGGGTTATCAGGGATGAACAAACTGGCTGTGAATCAAATATTCTGTATTGTCAGACTTCAAATGTCCAAAATCTATTGAGTATAGAAGATTAAGGGTTGGACTAATTGAGGTGTTTAAGATGATAAAAGAATTTGATAGGGTAGATAGTAAGAAACTATTTCCTTTACAATGGGAATCAGACTACGGGGAGTAACCTTAAAATTACGAAGCTCAGCTGCTCAGGGGCAGTGGCTGGGAAGCTCATTCATGTCAGTGAGATCTAAGCTGAATCCCCAACATTGTAATCAGGAAATTGGAATTGTTAAAGCAGGGACTGGCGTCCTGGTTCTGATAGGTGTCAATGATCTCATTGCATTGTTACAATATGCTATGGCCAAATGCTTTCCCTACATGCATTTGTTGGTTTAATCTGTCAGCAAGAGGAAGTATCCAAGGGACACGTTTACAAGATGGCAGACTCTCATACCTTTACATCAGTGATGTGATGGGAGTAGACATTGGGCATTGTGTATCAATTCTAGGAATACAAGTGGTGTGGAATCTTTCAATGTGCCAAGTTATCATTGCATTTTACATTAACTATGCCTGGAGGACCATCAATTTGGTGAAAGGTTTTCCTTGGTTTGCCCAAAGCTTGCTGGTCTCAAAGAGCAAGAAGTTGCCCTCAATCGCATTGGCTGAACTGTTAAGTTGAGTATGCACCTCATACTGGGGTAGGTTTACTGCCACCATTCTCTTTAAAGAAGGGACTCATTGGTCTAGTATAATCAAAGCACTTATTGCTCTAACTAGAACAGGATCCTGTATTGAACAGAAAGTAATTCATTTCATGTTAGAAACTGGTTACAGTCACATTTATACAGCAGCCATCATTGCAAAAACAATGAGCAAGAGCTGGGTGTTAGATCTTATGCCTCTGAAATTCTCAGCTGTTCTGTTCATAAGTCCATTTGACATTATCATAATGGATGTATCATAATGCAGTACTAACCCTTTAAAACCCTTTCACTATTATACCACATTCTGCACCCCCTCCACCCCAGAACTGTTTCCATGCTTTATAATGTGTAAAAGTGTGTACCACGATTCTATCTGACCCACAAAGTCTCTGTCTTCACAAATTAGCACAGTCTGAAGGTTTCACTCTTCAGGTTTTGCAATGTGTTCTATTTGAATTTGGAAGTCGTTAGGTTTCTGGGTTGAAGACTGTGGGGTTTGATTATATCCTGACAGTGTGAGGGTTGCAGGTCTCTGTACTTGTCAAGTTCCTCGATAGGAAAATCCCAATCGAGCAATGGTAGAGGATAAAGCTGCAATGAGATGAGGTTCCTGCAGTTTCTGGTGTAGAGACAATATTTGATCACTTCTGGTCTCCAGCTGTTTGGCTGACCATCATTATGACTTGAGGAGAAAGTGAGGTCTGCAGATGCTGGAGATCAAAGTTGAAACTTTATTGCTGGAACAGCACAGCAGGTCAGGCAGCATCCAGGGAACAGGAGATTCGACGTTTCGGGCACAGGCCCTTCTTCATTATGACTTGGCCCTATGGGAGTTCAATTTGTTACAATTCTGGACAGGATACCCCAAGATTGTCATGCTCCTGGGTAAGGAGGAGGCCCTA
>NC_057730.1:17753377-17780137 GCF_004010195.1 Chiloscyllium plagiosum
CTGTCCTTTCGTTAATGAATGGGTCACTTTCATGTACCTGCCGTTTACTTAATGAATGGGTCACTCGTATGTACCTGCCCTTTTCTTAATGAATGGGGGCCTCTCATGTACCTGTCCTTTCCTTAATGAATGGGTGACTTTCATGTGCATATCCTTTCCTTAATGAATAGGTGACACTCATCTACCTGTCCTTTGCTTAATGAATAGGTGATTCTCATGTACCTGTCCTTTCCTTAATGAATGGTTTGCTCTCATGTACCTGTCCTTTCCTTAATTAATGGGGGCCTCTCATGTACCTGTCCTTTCCTTAATGATTGGTTCACTCTTATGTACCTGTCCTTTCCTGAATGAATGAGGGTCTCACATGTACCTGTCCTTTCCTTAATGAATGGGTCGCTCTCATGTACCTGTCCTTTCCTTAAAGAATAGGTGATTCTCATGTACCTGCCCTTTCCTCAACAAATGGGTTGCTCTCATGTACCTGTCAATTCCTTAATGAATGGGTTGCTCTCATGTAACTGTCCTTTCCTTAATGAATGGAGGTCTCCCATGTACCTATTGTTTGCTTAATGAATTGGGTTCTCCAATGTACCTGTCCTTTCCTTAATCAATGGGGCCTGTCATATAACTGTATTTTCCTTAATGAATGGGGGCCTCTTATGTACCTGTCCTTTCCTTAATGAATGGGTCTCTCTCATGTACCTGTTCTTTCCTTAATGAATAAGGGTCTCTCATGGCCTCCTGATCTACCCATGCGCCTGTAGAATGTATTCAATCCTTGAATTGACCATGAAAATGCAATTAATCCTGAATATCAAGTGATTTTTATTTCAATAGTATCTCAGGGCATTAAGATCATCAGGATATTAGCTGGGACATGATCTGGGTACTCCTGACTCAGAGGGAGAGGCTATACCATTGTGCCACAAGGACCCTCCAAGTTTACCTTATTTTATTTAACCAACCTGTTCAGAGATGTTGTGGTTGTTGTGGTTGTGATGTTGTAGTCCTTTGGGTTGTGGCATGTCCTCATTCCGTTGTCTTTCCCTTAGGCATCTGTTGATGAATATTCGCCAAAAACGGATACCCGTGCAATTTCATCAACAGATGCCTAAGGGAAAGACAACAGACTAGTCATGTTACCATACATCAAGAGCATTTCCGAACTGACAGCCACACTACTGCGACCACTAGGACTCATAACAGCACACAAACCAACAGCCACCCTCAGACAACAACTCACCAGAACGAAGGACCCAATACCCAGCATGAGCAAAACCGATGTAGTGTACAAAATCCCATGCAAGGACTGCACAAAACACTACATAGGACATACAGGAAGACAGCATCCATGAGCACTAACTAGCCACGAAACGACACGACCAGCTATCCTGAGTAGCCACACACGCAGATGACAAGCAACATGAATTCGACTGGGACAACACTACTATTATAGCACAAACCAAACAGAGAACAGCCAGGGAATTCCTAGAGGCATGGCACTCATCCACAGATTCAATCAATAAGCACATCGACCTGGACCCAATATACCGACCACTGCAGCGGACAGCTGGAACTGACAACCGGAAGCGGCAGATACAAACCACTATAAATGCCTAAGGAAAGATCACAGAAGTGCTTCACAGGAGGCTCCCAAGCACTGAGGATGTCACCTAAACGGGGGATGAAACGTCTGCAACACAAATTTCCAGCTCGGCGAACACAACCACAACAACGAGCACCCGAGCTACAAATCTTCTCCCAAACTCTGTTCAGAGATGTTATGATATACTTCTGGAGCAGGTGGGGCATGAACATGGGTCCTTCGGTGCAGGATGCTACAACTATGCCACAAAAAGCCCCCAAAAAGATGGTCCCCCTGACATTATAATACCCCCTCTGTGCTGCTTCAGAGTGTTAGCTTTGTTGCCTTGACCAGACTTTGAACCCAGAGCCTCCTGAGTCAGAATCGACAGTGATAAACCAGTGAACCAAGGCTGAGGGCAGTTGATCCATTGGAAAATCCTCAATGCCCAGGACCTCTCATTGTCTTGTCTTGCCTTAATACAGTACAGACTCGTCTGTCAATCAGCTCTCCACATAATTTTTAAAAACTTTCTTTTGCTCCTCTTGATTTGAAAGTGTTCAGCTGCCAATCAAACCTCAAGAGAGAGAACACAGTCCACAAATCAAAAGCACAGTGACTGCATCACAAATACTATAAAATAATTCACAACCTCTCCTCACCCAATTCTGCCAGTAAAACCCCTGTGCTAGATGATTTTCCTCGCCCTCGAGATGACCAATTCAGTTCTGTAAACTCATCATTGTGTTGGAACCTCATGGATACATGTAGCAGACCATCCTCTGTTCAACACATTTTGTGCACAAGCCACGAATCTACCCCACGCCTCCACACATTCACTTGTCATTTGTGGGAATTTTGCTTCCCGTTTGCCTTAAATGGAAGAAGATGTCACAGAGTTATAGACATACAGCACCCTTTGGTCTAACCAGTCCACGTCATGTTCCCCAACTGAACTAGCCCCACCTGCCTGCATTTGGCCCATAACCCTCCAAATCTTTCCTATTCATGTACCCAACTTTCTTTTGAACATTATTTGAAGAGCTTGCAAATAAACATCAATTTATGCAGAACCATAAGCAAAAAAAATCCCTTTAATATTCTGAAAGGACAACAGAACTTGCATTCAAAAATAATTTTCACTTTAGTTGCATTTTTAATGTAGCTAAAATATTCTAGGTCCTTCACAAATGTGACAATCAGACAAAATTTGATACCAGACCACATAACGAGGTGTTTGCTTGTTGAAGAAGGTAAGCTTTCAAAAGTGTTTTAAACGTGAAGGGGTTTAATAAAGAGGGAAGTCCAGAACTTTGGATGCGGACAGCTGAAGGCCCAGATGCTAATCAGAAAATGATGGAGATTAGGGATGTATGACACGCCAAAATGAAAGAGATGTAGGACAGAGTGAAGGATCAAGAAAACATGAATCATAGCAAGTCTGACTGATGGGGAAACTTGGTCCTTTGTAAGTGGAAATAAAGATTGCCGACTTTGTGTTATGAGCCTTGTGTTCTGAAGGATGCATCATTTGGCCATAGACAGCCACAAAGAACACTCTATCATGGAGCTCCTTCGAAAAACTGATAAATGGAACAAAATAAAGGATGACAATTGGCCTTTAAAAAGAAAACTGCCTCAAAATGCCAGCATGACACACTGTAGTTAGGGCCAGGGCTTTAAATAATTGCAGTTCATGCAATCAGCAGGTTTTAAGATGCACTTCATTTAGAAAACCCTTCCTAACCTTCAAGTCTCATCATTAATCAAATGACAATGAGTGGAGTGTTAATGAAATCCTGCATTATCAATGAAAATGTCAAAATATGCATTTGTTTTTACTTCTTAGCAAGTACATTTTCTGAAACCATTATAATATCTAAAGATGTCTCCTGGAGTACCTCTTCATAAGTCAACATGGAAACACACAAAAAAGCAGCAGGAAGAGGCTGTTCAGCCCTTCAAACCTCTTCACCATTCATATCGATCATGGCTGGGCGTCTAGCTCAGTAGCTTGTTTCCACATTCTCTCTGTATCTTTGAAAAGCTTTAGCCCTAAGAACTATATCTAACTCCTCAAGTTAAAATTCACACAACACCAGGTTATAGTCCAACAGGTTTATTTGGAGGCTCTAGCTTTCAAAGTGCTGCTTCTTCATCAGGTGGTTCTGATGAACCTGCTGGACTATAACCTGGTGTGCGATTTTTAACTTTGCCCATCCCAGTCCAACATGGCTCCTTGACATTCAATGTTTTGGATTCAGCCACTTGCTGTGGCAGAGCATTTGACAGGCTCACCACTCTAAGGGCAAAGATATTGTAGTGTGTTTCAGCTGGGTGAACATATTTATGAAGAGGATTTCCCTCAGTTTTCGCTAACTCAAATCCACAAGTTAAATCTCACTTCCAAAAACACCAAGTGCTGGAGAAACCCAACAGGTGTGGCAGCATCTGTAGAGAGAAAGTAGAGTAATCGGTTTGAGTCCAGTGACCCTTCTTCAGTTAAATCCTCCTGTTTACCTGTGATATTCTCAAGGCAGTGCACATGCATTGTGCTGCGCAAATGGAATATTTAAATGCCCCTTCCCTATCTCTATAACATCCATCAAACCTGCAACCATCTGTGACCTCTGTAATCTTACAACTGCAACATTTTGTTCATCCAATAGTCCCATCGCGCCACCATTTTCAGCCACGCCTTCAGCTCCCTGAGTCCTAACCATGAAAGTTCCCTCCAAAAACCCTTTCTTCGCTGCCCTTCCTTTTTTCAGCAACTATTGTGCACGCACCTCTTTGACGAAGCATTTGGTGATCTATCCCACAGTCTCTTTATGTGACCCGACATAAACACAAGCATTTCTCTGACATGATGCTGTAACACAATGTGGGGTGATTCGGTCCATGGCACGCGGAAAAGAGCTACATGAAAAACATTGATGCCACTGGTTTTTCTGATACACCCTTCTGCAGCTCTTAAATATCCTTGCTTCAAAACAGCAGACTGTCTTCGACATGAAGAAGTTGGACTTTAAAGAAGTGAAATTCAATACAAAAGAAGAAATTCGACTCACTAGTTGACATGTAGAATTGGTACAGCACAGGAAGGTGTCATTCAGTCCATCGTCTCAGTGCTAGCTCTCTGCAAGAGTAATTTAGCGACTCTTATTCCACCATCCATTTCCTGTAACTCTGTATTTTGTTTCCCCTTTAGTTACTTGTTCAGTTGCTTTTTGAGGCTGTATGGATCTACCAGCATTACATCTTCACGTAATGCATTCCACACCCCAACCACTCTCAGGGTAAAATGGCTTTTCCTCATGTCATCTTTTACAATAATTTCAAAACTATATCTTCTTGTTCTAACCTGTTCCATCAATGGGAACAATTTCCCTCTAGGATCTGTCCACACCCCTTGTAGCTTTGAAGAATCTCGAAAATCTCTTCTCAGCCTTCTCTTATATAAGGAGACCAACCCTAGTATGTCCAATCTATAAGGAGACCAACCCTAGTATGTCCAATAACTGACATCCCTCATCCCTGCAACCACTCTCAAATATCTTTTTTCCGCCTTTCTAAAGCCTTTGCATCCTTGTAATGAAACGTTCTAGGCTAATCCCCAGTCTTTGAGAGTTTACTGACCTTCACTTGGAATAATAGTGTTATGAAGGTTTCATATTTAATTTTTTGAAGACTTGTGTTTTATGGGATTGTGGAAAATTTCTGTGGAGATATCTGTATTGTTTCTCTAAATGTTAATGAAAAGACACTTCGGAGCCATTTTTAAAAAGGCAGTTCTAGGAAACCACATGACTTCAGTTCGTATGCTTTGAAGTCACTTTGTAGAAATCAAAGCCTGGATTGTTTGAATGCCAATTAAGGAAGGAACCAACTGAGGAGAAAACTGCCCAGCTCTTTCCTCTGCCATTCTGAAACACCCTGCTTCCAGTGTGAGACACAATTATCCTCTTGAGCATCTGTAAAATGTCTCAATACTTCCTCAATACTCAATGTGTCCTGAGCAAGCCTCATTGCTGTATCTGCCAAGACCCCAGGGACATCTACGCTAGTGACCAATCTACATCTGTCAAAATGCCAGACTGGCACCATCTGAACATTCAACATCTTGTCCTTTTTTGCCTTCAAGAACTGACCATTATCAGCCCAAATGGTCTTTTCTTCCCCTAAAGTCAAGCTCTCCAGAGAGAAATCCACTTTTTTTCTCTTGACCTACTTTGTTGTGTGTGTCTTTTGGGTTTTATAGAAGGGCAGACATGTACCTTTTCACAATACCATCTGCATCTGTTCATCAATTTTGGGTTTTCACTAAAGAGTTTTTGTTGTACAATAAATAAATAACTTTGGGTTTTTCAAAGAAACCTAGTTGATGCATCTCATTATTCTAAGTCTAATATATTGGCACTATTAGAAATCGGTAAAACGATTATTGTTATATTGTAACCTAGGAAATAGTGGGACTAGAGAAAGACAATGCACTCGCCCCATCCTACTCATAACACTTGTAAGGACTCTACAGTTGTATTCCATGTCCCTGTGAAATGTATTGGAGGGAAATCACTAATGGTTCCTCTTCATTTCCATACAGGGCAAGCTCAGCTATGCTCCCTCCCGCAGTCAATTTGGTTGCCCAAGCTCACTATGCCAAGGTAAAGAATTCAGCTGGGATACTGAAGGTTATAGAGTCATAGAATTGTACAGCACGGAAATAGAATCTTCGGTCCAACTCGTCCATGCCAACCAGATATCTTAAATTAATCTAGTCCCATTTGCCTGCATTTGACACATATTCCTTTAAACCCTTCCAATTCATGTACCCATCCAGATGCCTTTTAAACATTGTAATTGTACCAGCCTCCACTACCTCCTCTGGCAGCTCATTCCAAGCATCTCGTATCCCATCCCACTGTGGACCCCAACCTACATCACTTAGCCACCCCACTCTGCACTCTCACCTCAGCGCCACTTGTACTGACCCTCAGCTAAATTCCTGAAGGAGATGAAGGAACGGAGGCTGGGATGCCCAGAGTCCCAGCTCTACAAACCGTTTCCCATTTTCATGTTTGTTTCTAAACATAACTTCTTTAGTTCACAACAATACCAATGTGATATAAGAGGGTCAGATTCTGGAAATGGAGCATATCTGTCAGCATGAGGCTAAAGGAGATTAGTTAATATTTTTCAGATAGAAACCTTTCATTGAAAATCAATCATTCCTGATCCTCAGATCCTGACAACCTTGGCTGCATATTTTTAGCATTTGCTGTTTAAAAGACCCTGCCTAATCCATCCTGGGGATGAAGCTCTCACATGAAACATGCATTTTTCAGCATTGCAGATGGAGGTAAATCCCTGAGGAGGAATTAGTTTAAAAAAACCCAGCAGGTTTCATTGCACAGGGAAATGAATACCACGGCCTGACATTTTAGCCATTGTCTATAAATAAATAAATATTTCCTGTGCTTCAGCGGGAGCAGAAGGTATCAATTCTGAATGGGCATTAAATGCTGTTGAAATCTATCTTCAAAAGGCAGAAATATCCTATTTTACTCTCTCTAGAATGTGTTAGCCATAGCTCAGTTGATAGCATTCTCCTCTCAGAATCCAAAGGCCTTGGGTTTCAGCCCCATTGAGTATATAATCCAGACCCACATTCCAAGTGCAGTACAGCATTGCCAGAGATGCCAGCTTTGCATGGGATGTTAAACTGGTGCTCAAACTACACTCTTGGGTGAATTTACAGGATTCCACAGCACTATTTAAAGAAGGACAGTTCTCACAGGTTCCCGTGTCAACTTCGATCCTGACCTGAAGTCTCCTTTTCAGAAGCCAGCATTTAATCACACACCTGGCCAGGTTATCACATAGGTAGACAAGCAGGAGGCTGGAAGAACACAGCAAGCCAGGCAGCATCAGGAGGTGGAGAAGTCAACATTTCGGGTGTAACCCTTCTTCAGGACTGAGGGTGTGTGTAAGGGGAGCTGCAGATAAAGTGGGAGGAGGAGGTTTTGGATGGGAAGAGGGGCAGGGTGGTGAGGTAGGGATAGGTGAAGACAGGTAGAGGGTATGACCTGATTGGTCGATGGGAGGAGTGAATCTGGTTGGTAGCTGGAAGGAAGGGTCGGTCAGAGAAATAGAAGGGAAGGGCAGGGGCTGGGAAGAGAGTCAGAGGATGGGAAGGGAGGTTATTTAAAATTGGAGCACTTAATGTTGAATATTCCAGACTGTAGGCTGCCCAGGCGGAAGATGAGATGTTGTTCCTCCAATTTGCGGTCTGATTCACTGTGGCAATGGAGGAGGCCATGGATGGTAATGTCAGAAAGGGAGTGGGGAAGGGGAACTAAAATGGGTGGTGTCTAGGAGATCCGGTCAGCCCCTGTGGGCCAGCTGAGATGCTCGGCAAAACGTTCCCTTAGTTTATGTTTGGTCTCTCTGATGTAGAGAAGACCACATCAAGAGCACTGGCAAGAGTAAACAAGGTTGGAGGAGAGGCAGGTGATAGTCTGCCATTACACACTAGCCATTATTAGCCACTAACAGTCCCCATTAACAGCTATTCACCTTCTTAGCCAGATCACTATCCACTCCTTTGATTGTCCAACTGTTCTTCTCTCTCTGGGCTCTATCACCATCTATCACTTACTCCTCACCCCCTTCCCCAGCCCAATCTTCTGCATATGAACCAACATTGTCCAGTTCTGAGGAAGGGTCACTGGGTCTGAATCATTAACTCTGATCTCTCTCCATAGTTGCTGCCAGACCTGCTGAGCTAGTCCAGTAATCTTTGTTTTTGTTTTAATTTTGTCGTTCTTCGTTCCTCATTTGGAAGCACAATGTTTTTTTCCAATTACTCAACCATGTTTTATCAATTCTGCAAGTAATTTAGTTTTAAACAAATCTGGTCTTTGGAGGTGGGGCATATTCATTGTCAGTCTCTGGTTTTCCTCAGCTGATGATAACTTTAAGAAGATTAAGAGTCAACACCATAGCATTCAAGACTAAAGGCCAACCACTGGAGAATGGTGAGAGAATAGATAGATGTTTGATGACTGGCAAGGATGCAATGGGCTGAATAGCCTTCTCCATGCTGCAAAAGCTATGTGACTGGAGCCATTCACTAATCAGTTCAGTTGGGTTTGGAAGCCTCCCTTCTCTGAGAGACAGTAGTTTGCTTTTCTTTGAAAAAAACATCTTTCTCTGGCTGCATTTGCAAAATTTATTGCACATATTTTGGAATTTGAGCTTCCAGTTTCTGTGGTTGTGAATTCAGAACCACTAAAACTGTACCCTGATTACTAAAATAGTGCTTTAGAATTTTATTAAGTTCTTACAATTGGAACTAAGTGGCTCTCGGTAACATTACCACATGTTTCCTATTTGTGATTGTATAGTTCCTGTAGCAACAACAGTATATTTTAACATCTGAATTTTCCACATGAAATTAAATCCATCATTCATCAGGGAATAGTGACTGAGCTACTAATTAAGCCAACTGTTGCAGGGTGAGGCTTATTAAAATGAGGAAAGCTACCATTTCTCATGTATAAAATATGCGTCACACTTGAAAAACAGTTCAATACTTGCTGCAGTTTACGACTAATATTTGGTCAGTATTCGATGCCTGACACTCGTGATTTATGCAACTAAATGGAGTCATTAACATTTCCTATGATCCAATCTGAGAAGCAGTTTAGGATTATGCTAAACTCATTTTGGAAGCAATATTCTCTTTATATGTTAAGGTAATAGCGATCCTTGCTTCTCAAGCAATGCACATTAAAATATTACAGATTTGCCAGCTGCCATTTTCTGATATATACCACTGATTTCAACTACCCTTTGAGTGAAGACGTGCTTCCAGTTATTATTCATGAATAGCCTAATTCTAATTTTGAGATAGTGCCCTTTGTTCTGGACTCCTTTTCCAGAGAGAATGGTTTCTCTCCGTTTCAAGTCTCAGCAACCACTAATCACTGTAACCACCTCAGTCAGATCATTCCATTAATCTGAGAGAGAAGCCTATCTCTGCAATCTGTTCTTACAGTCTGACCCTTTTAGCTCCAGAATGATATCCCAATCATTGATGTCAATCAATGAAAAGTACAGGAAGCTGGCAAATAACAAGAGCACTTCTGTAGCATCCTTACTATTGTAAAATACCTCCAAGGAAATTCATAAGTGTATTATCGAACAGAATTTCATACTCAGCCATGTAATGAGATATTCTGAAAGGTGACCAAAAGCTTGACCAAAGGAGTAGATGTTAAAGAACAGTCAAAAGATAGAAAGAAAGGGAGCGATTATGGAGAGGGGTAGGAAGGGAAATCCAGAGAAATGTGGGTATTTCCTCCAGCGGAGTATCTTTACCTGATTTGGCAGTGTTGGTTATCCTGGTTACATGGCAAACTCGACAAGGACATTCTAGATGTAAGTTTGCTCGCTGAGCTGGAAAGTTCCATTTCAGACGTTTCGTCACCATTCTAGGTAACATCATCAGTGAGCCTCCAGTGACGCACTGGTGTTATGACCCACTTTCTATTTATGTGTTTAGGTTCTGTGGGTTGGTGATGTGATTTCGTGTGTTGCTGTCATTTCCTGTGTTTGTGATATCATTTCCTGTTCTTTTTCTCAGAGGGTGGTAGATGGGGTCCAATTTGAAGTGTTTGTTGATACAGTTCTAATTAGAATGGCATGTTTCCTTCTTCATGTCGTGTATCTCGGGATGGTTAGACAATCAGTTGCTGGGCAAGGTTATTCACATTTGTCTTCCAAGCACAAGCTGTGCTGGGGATGGTAATCCAGTCTCCATTGGTGCTGCACAATAATGCAGCAAAACAATGTGAAAATCTTGTTTTGATGTTCACCATTTAATGATCATTGATCTGATAGTACAAACCACAGGCTCTGCCGATTGCGGAGTGTAAAAGTAGCGTGATATGGATCAATCTCCACTTGGTACATATGTCTTGAAGTGGTTTGTCATTGAACTGTGGTCCATTGCCAAACACTATCCATTCTGGGATACTGAATAAACTGAAAACAGTGGTCATCTTGTCAGTGATGGCCGCATTGGTTATGTTATAAAGGACAATGGAAGGTTTAGAGAAGTAATCTATCACAAGGCTGTAAACTTCCCCAGGCACTGGGAATATGTCTGTCCCTACGCTTGTCCAAGGAGTGGACGGAACACCTTGTGAATGGAGGGTCTCCCTCCACTGCTGGGGGCTGGTATATTCTGCATGCCTCAGTTGCATTTACAAGTGCTTGAATATCCTGATTCATCTCTGGCCAGTACACATACTCGCATGCTAGCTGTCCTGTGAGCCTCTGCTGTAGCATGGATACGGGTTTGTGGCATCATGGCTTCAATATTAGAACTTGTTTGCCCTTGAAAATTACTTGTTGTGAAATATGAAGTTTCCCTCTGTATGACTAAAATGAAAGGAGCCATCTCAGGAACTTTATCTTTACACTGTCAGGCCATCCTTAAGTCTTTTACAGCCTTTGTAGTTGTTCAGCTTTAGTAGTTTGCTGATTATAAGGGTGACATGGTGGCTCAGTGGTTAGCACTGCTGCCTCACAGCACCAGGGACCTGGGTTGATTCCAGCCTCGGGTGACTGCGTGGAGTTTGCAAATTCTCCCCGTGTCTGCGTGGGTTTCCCCTGGGTGTTCCGGTTTCTTCCCACAATCCAAAGATGTGCAGGTCAGGTGAATAGGCCATATTAAATTGCAAAGGTGAGGACTGCAGATGCTGGAGATTAGAGTCAAGATTAGAGTGGTGCTGGAAAGGCACAGCAGGTCAGGCAGCATCCGAGGAGCAGGAGAATCGACGTTTCAGGCAAAAGCCCTTCATCAGGAATGAGGCCATAAGTGTACAAGGGAACTGTAGAGTAATAGGGATAGGGTAATGTGTCTGGGTGGGTTACTCTTTGGAGAGTTGGTGTGGACTTGTTGGGCCAAATTGCCTGTTTCCATACTATAGGGATTCTATGAAATAACTGCTCACACTGGCTCTGTCCAAAATGCAACCAATCGACATTGAGAGCATTATGAATTTCATAGCCAAGAGCATTGATCAAGAGGATGAGCTTGGTCTTTGTGTGGGTTGGATAATCTGAATGTCAGATATAATCATCCCGGTACCTGGCTTATAGTTTACTTCAAAGTCAAATTTTTGTAGATCATTGACTGTTTCGCTTGTTGTTATTGAAGTTAATTCTTAGCTTCAGCTGGTCTTCGAGAACCTTCCAGTTCTTTTCTGGATCGTTCTGACCATCACTGGAAGGAACAGAAGTGTACATTTGGTGAAGTGCCTCCTTGCCAATGGTAAATAAGATTCTCATCACCTGCTCCTTGGGATCATCTGTCACTTCATCTGTAAAATAGAATTGTACATGCTGTTTGGACAGTTGACTATCAATAAAAACATAATTGGATATTCGACTCATAATCGCCCGTAGTGTTAGGTGCAGAGGTAAATGTAGGGGAATGGGTCTGGGTGGGTGCGCTTTGGCAGGTCGGTGTGGACTTGTTGGGCCGAAGGGCCTGTTTCCACACTAAGTAATCTAATCTAATCTAATCTAATCTAATCTAATTAAGTGTTCATCTTCTATTTCTTTGTTCATTTATTTAGTAATAGAGTGGTTATTCATTTCTTTTCCCTTTTGCTGATCCCTCCTTTAATTATTCCCTTTCTTGTTTCTGTGTTCCCTTTTCCTTGTTGCTACTTCTTTCATGGCCTTGACCCCTTTAAGAGTGTTGTCTTTACAAATACAGGCTTGTCGTAGCAGGTTTCTGCCTGTCAGTGGTATTCATGTGAAATAAGGAGTGAGGATGTCATACCAGGTCTCTTAAAACTTTAGCATCAATTTGAAGAAAGAAACTGGGAAACCAGCCAAAGTCTGGAGTGAGGTAAGCCTTTTTGGTCGACAAAATTGTTTTTGCAGTGCTTTTTAAGCTGTCGTTTTTTTGAGTAGCTATGTTTTCAGGATCATTTAACAGTAGTCTCTGAGTTTTTTTAAATAAGAGTGCATAATGTATAACCTATGGTTTTGTTTGTATTCTAGCACTTTTGTTTTTTTAAATAGAGCAGTATTAGAAATTTCTTATTACTTCAAGATGTTAGATTTTAATCAGAAAGAAATCATAGAATCCCTACAGTTTGGAAACAGGCCCTTCGGCCCAACAAGTCCACACCAACCCTCCGAAGAGTAACCCACCCAGACCCATTCCCCAATTACTCTACATTTACCCCTGACTAATACACCTAACCTACTCATCCCTGAACTCTATGGGCAATTTATCATGGCCAATTCACCCTAACCTGCACATCATTTGATTGTGGGAGGAAACTGGAGCAGCCAGAGGAAACCCACGCAGACACGGGAAGAACATGCAAACTCCATACTGACAGTCACTCGAGGCTGGAATCAAACCCAGGTCCCTGGCGCTGTGAGGCAGCAGTGCTAAACACTGAGCCACAGTGCCACCTCAAGTTATGCGTGCTGTCCTCCAACTGGTCAATGTCCTATCTATAGATTTCTCTATACACACAGAAGGTGATGTGGCTGGTTGTTTGAATTCTTTGATATCAAAGGCTTTGATGTTAAGTTGGTCTTCAATTAGTTTTCTGAGCATTGACCATTAAAATATTGAAGTGTTTTATAAATGACCACCACTGCTAACCCTGATGTGAGCTTTGGCTCCAGTATTGTACTTGGCAATGCTTACGTTGTCCACATAATATAAGAAATGTGGTATGAATAACTGGTACTGAAAGATTTAACCAATGTTTATTACAGCTGCTTATTATAAACAACCACTACATTCATAAATGAAAGTGTTTGGGATAATATTAGATTACAGCAGAAGAATATGCTGTGGTGGTGTGTCATGCTTCAACTGATCCATGTTAAGATGGAGTTTGTGATCTTTCTACTCTACATCACATACCATGATACAGTGATGATGCCATGAGTATGTTTCTGAAAGCTATGCTGTATTTCTTATAGGTGTCCTGATTTACAGACCATCTGATGTAATGCAATAAAAGGCACAGCTACCAATGGCAAAGCAACTAAAATAAGAAGTGAGTAAGCAACAAGACTTGGAGCAGGGCAATGACCTCAGAGGACTATAGAGGTTATAGAGAGAAAACAGTTGAGATCACAGAATGTGAAAACAAGGGTGAGAATTTCTAAGTTGAGGTGTGACCTTTAGAATTGAACCTACTTCGACTGACTGTGAAAGAAATGCTGCCTGTGTAGCTCACTTGGGAGGAGAGGCTGGGCTCAATAAGTGGAAATAATCAGAATTGACTGCAATACAATGGTTCCGAGACACTTTGGAAGAAAAATTATCACATATATCCATTCAAGCGGGTATTGCATCTGATGTTGTCCTCGAATCAGCCATTCAAAATCTCTTCTGACAATAACAGTCCAACTGACTGATGCCTTGGTCTCTCAAGTGAAAGAAATATTGAAATTAAAGCGATTAATATTTTAAAATCTGGGCTTTTATGATAAATAATAGAAGAAAGGATCTAAAAATAACACAAAAGAAAATAGGCAGGTTGATGTGTAGACAGATGAAGTAAAAACACATTTCTCGGACAGACAAGAGAAACCTGGATGTCATCTCAACAAACTCGTGTGAAGTCCATTCCCTGCAAAATGTCAGTTGGCTTTACTTCCCTGTGATTTCAGACTTCTCTGGTGTATTTTCAATCACACCTTTCTGACTCAAATCGACCTGCCTGATATTTGTTGATGAACGGCTCAAAACAAGTGTCTCCATCACAAATTGCTAACAAGTTGACCTTTGTATTACTGACTTAAAAAGCAAGAGGTGGAGATTCAGGAAGGGATTGGGGAGGCGACTATAACAGCAGCTCCGGCATCACAGCCCAATGTGGAATGAGCGTGTGGTCAGGAACCTTCCCTGCTCTCTGGGGCAGTGGCGGGTACAGGCAGCTGAGGTGTCCCGGAGGCCGAGTTAAATGGAGGAGATTAAGCCCCAGTATGACGAAGCACTGAAGAAAGACTGTTAAACTTTAAACTATATTCCTTTCTTTTTCTAGTTTATATTAAGAATGGACTTTAATGTTAACTACTTAACCTTGTTAACTTTGTTTCTTTTACTACTTTTTATCTAAGGTTTTCGAACCTCAGTACCTATGTACTTAAGATGGCGCCATGTGCAGCAACATTATACACTTTTCATTGTACTCCTGTACTTGAGTACATATGACAATAAAATCTAAATTTAAAGATTGATAACAAAGAGAGAGAAAGGAAGTTGTGAGACCACATGAGAAAAAAGAAGAAAAAGGAAGAGGGAAAGCGCAAATAGGATACACTTGGAGGAGGGTAGGGTAGGAGGGTGTGTGTGTCTGATGGAGATAAAAGGGGGTCCCATTTTTACCCACTCAAAACCCATCTAATCAAACCATGTTAAAATCAGCCCCCCAAACAGAGGAACCCATTGACACAATTTGTTGTTCTCGACAGTTTCTGCTTGTTTGTTGAAATCACAGAAAAAAAATAAGAAGCACTTGACTCAGGAAGACTGATTTCCATATCACATTTCCTGATCGGCATTCCCATCAATAAGGCTCCAAATTAGGAAAGGATACTGGAGGGTTTGTCCTTGGATGTTCGGATCAGAGAGAAGGAAAGAGTTCAAAAAGAGGTCAATGGCTGGAGTTTTCCACTGGTGTGGGCAATGGGGGGAATCATTGGGAAAACACAACGGAAATGCATAAACGATGCAAGAAAATAATTTCCCATTTCCTATTTTCTCATAAAGGGCAAATTCAGGATTTCACTAATGGGTGGGCACCCATCTCATTTCTACGTTTTTGCATCTCATCATGAGCTAAACTCACCTCATTTCTGTGCAGTTTCCAATTCTCCCCCCCTTTCCCGAGAATCCAGACAGCTCCAAATCCCGAGATGGGAGTCGGGGTGGTTACCTGGTGACAGCAGCTCTCTGCTTGCTTGTTTGGGCCTTCATCCAAATGTATTCACCATCATTTCACCGTGTGCTCCACGGACACTACCCTCTTCCGCCCATCACCTACGCAACTGGGCATTTCCGAAGTGCCAGTCTGGCCAGATCATCATTTGGATCATGCCACACATCATTCAGCCTTTCAGGACTTCACCTCGGAGATCAGGGACTCAGAGAACTTTCATATCACTGCCAGTTGTTCAATGTGCAGGGACACACGTACATCCACACAGGATGCATCATGTAATTGTTAGAGTACTTTCCCAGCACTCACTCACTTTGGAGCCTGCCCACACCTTTGGCTTGTGTTGTAGTTTAATGCCTCGGTTCTTCAGTCTCTGCCTGTTTGGCTTTTTAAAGGAAGTTTGTCACTGTTCCGAGCACCAAACAGTCAAGGTGACGTTGCTACATCAGTGTCACACCTACAGCATGTGCCAGCAGGTGAGGGGACAAACATACTCGACTTGCTTCAAGCAAATGGTCATGTCTCAAAGTCAGAAGGGACCAGTCCTTGGTGAAATGAAGGAGCACGCTAGTCAGTCAGGGGGGTACTGTGACAGTCCGATCTGTCCCATCTCAGGCCAAGGGGTTAGCTACAGTCAGTCAGCAACATGATCCTAATACGGTTGGGGATTTGTGTTCTTATAAATCAGAGATTGGGCTATAGTCAGTCATGTGTCACGTCCAGGGCAAATGTCAGGAATACTGGGGAGCAGCTCCTGGGTGAATAGTGCTTGCCTGGATGCAACATTTTCACAAAGTTTAGTCTCTTCAGCGCAGGCCTTGTTCCTTCGGAACAGGAAGTTAACACTGCAGACAGGGTCGGCACCCCCACCATGGTAGAGGCCGACTGCCCGACTCCAAAACAGCCTTTTCAAAGTAACCCAGCCTGTCCATTCTCGGGTATCCCGGCAGTGACAAGCTGTTCTGGGTACAGTGAGTATTGTATGGGGCTAGATGGAGGGAGATAGTGAATGAGGTGAGTTTGATAAGATAGAGTGGGAGATCTCACTGGGGGTCTTGCAGAGAGAAACTCTCCATGAAACTGTACAAAACTGACATGTAGCCAAATAAACGTTAAGTTTCAATCCCATGACGTTGTTCATACGTAACCTCGCCATGTTTCAGAACAAGTCAGACCTGGGTATCAGGAATAATTTTGTCTCTTTTGCAGTTCACCATTAAATGTGTGTTCTATCCATACTCTCAGGCCCTCATCACTTATTACATCTCATTATTTATTTTTCCCTTAATTATTTGATACCTGTGCCTCTCATTCTCAAACCTTTCATGAGTGAGAATATTTCTTCCCTCTTTCCTCTCAACCTCATGATTTTGAATATTTATGAAAATGGCTTAATAACGTGACCATTGTTTTTGAGCAGCGGATTGCTGTCATCTGGAATGTATTGCCTGAAGGGAGAATTGAGGCTGATTGAAAAGGAAATGGGACAGCTCTGTGAAGGAGAACCATTGACAAGACAGTGGGGTAAGAGAAAGGTGTAGATCTATTTGGAAAATTTCAAATGTGGTGTACCAGGTGCCAAATGATATGCCCCCTGTGCAGTATTATTCGACCCATCAATCATTTCCTTGGGAGGAACATCAATGTTTAGAGGACTGTACCAAAGTTACCAGTGCCTTGTTGACTCTGGCCTGCATATATCTGACTGTCTCCATTATCAGGTTGGTTAATGCCATAGAGACCCAGTCATTGTCTGCTTGGAACACACACAGACCCTGCACTCTATTGCTCTAGCCATAGGTGCTCTCCCAGTATTACCTGCCACATCATCCCTCACTTGCACTCACCCACCCCAACTTTGACACCACTAATCCTGTGTGCCCTCTGTCCTGCCTACTCACTCACTCGGAACACCTCCTGACCTGTACCAACAGTACCAGCCTGTGCCCCCATTTTCATCACCATTAATTTCTGCCTCTGTCTCACTCCAGGAGCTAGGGAGTCCACAACAAGGCAGAAAGGTACAAGAGGAATGGTGGACATCCAACATACAGCTCCTCACCCCTTATGAGGGGAGAATCCAGACCCTGACAGCCCTGAGCAGCTGATTGACTGTGTGCAAGCCCCTGGACTGGTATCCGAGACGGCCTTTGACCTATTGAGCCAGGATCCTGTGGCCAAAGGCTATCTCCATTCACTTGACCAAGGACTGCTGACCACTGTAACAAGAATCCTGTCATTGTGGCTGTGCTAAATGCCTGGGCAATACTGAGATTCCAGTATCTCTGGCTGAGACAGGGCACTAGAGACAAAGCAAGGCAAATATGCAGTGAATATTCGAGGGAACATTATGAGAGCAAGCAAACGGGTGGCACGGTGGCACAATGGTTAGCACTGCTGCCTCACAGCGCCAGAGACCTGGGTTCAAATCCCGCCTCAGCCAACTGACTGTGTGGAGTTTGCACATTCTCCCCGTGTTTGCGTGGTTTTCCTCCGGGTGCTCCGGTTTCCTCCCACAGTCTAAAGATGTGCAGGTCAGGTGAATTGGCCATGTTAAATTGCCTATAGTGTTAGGTGTAGGGGAATGGGTCTGGGTGGCTTGCTCGTCGGAGGGTCAGTGTGGACTTGTTGGGCCGAAGGGCCTGTTTCCACACTGTAAGTAAGTAATCAAATAGCACTAAGAAATCCAGTTTTGAACTGGGTGCACGTCGTTGAAAATAAGCTGTCTTTGCTGCAGCATTCCAATGATAGTTACCATGGTGTCCCACGATGCAGCATTGACGTGTAGAATCGTTCTGGGAGGAGATCAGAGATGTGGCATGACAGTTCCTCAATGTTGGTACATGTCGGATGCCAATGCCCATCGATGTGGGGTGCTTGCAGCTGCTGATCATGAGGTTTGCCCTGAGGTGTTGGTACCCAATGTCCAAAAGGGAGCAAGCAGTGAGCTGAAGTCCGCTCTGACTTCCATGCCTGCTGCCCAGTTTGCTCATGGGCAAGTGGGAGGATAGATGGCTGCATATTAATGAGGTAAACTGTGCCTTTAATCAAGTATTAATCCCCCATCATAGTCAACGGCAAAAAGGGCTGTCGAGCAAAAACCTTGTCTTGATGCTTGGAACTTAGTGAGTTGTTCCCAACATCAAGATGGTCCTCGCTGGAATTCTCAAATGCATTCTTGCCATCTAAACAACTATAAGATTCCTCCCATGGCCTTTCATCTGGAACCTGGTGAATGAGATGTTTTTGAGAACTCTCTTCGACCTCTGTGACACTTTGGGAAATACCTATCTATCTTTGCTCCTCAATTCAGGCCTTTGTTTCTTCCCCAGGTTTAATAGCTCCACAGTTGTCAGCCATGCCCTTGGGTCCTAAACTCTGGGATTTCCTGTTAAACATCTCTATCCCTCTCTCTCTCCTTCTTTAAGGCACACCTCAAAACCCACCATTTTGTCATCTCCTTATGCCACTTTGTGTCAAATGTTGTCTGACAATCACCTCTAAGATGCACCTCAGGATGTTGACTGCTATAAAAATCGTTGCCATTGAAAATAAACTCTATGACATGAGAGAATAATCAACATTTAACTTCGAACTTAAGTATTAAAATCCCTTTCTTTCAATGATGGTAATTTTAGATTTTAAAAAAAGGCAGCCAGTTCCCCAGAAGGAAGATGTCGACACAATGTACTGGTGAGATTATATACAATCAATCTAACGCCACTGGGCATATTGATATGTTGCAGAACTAGTTAACGATACACATCAGTCTTATTGATCAGCAAACTGATACAATAATTAATCATCCCTCGTCTATAAGCAGCATTGCCAGTGCATAATAAAGGACAGAATAATTTATTTTCATTATTTTCAGAACAAATCTCTGTTGCAAAACACATCTCCTGGGGGGCTCTGAGCAGCTTCAGCAGCTGTTTTGGGCTGTAGGTAGCCTTGTATCTCAGCACATGTCAGTGAAAATTAATTTGTGATTATCCACGATAGCCCTGGTACCTGTATACTCTGCTAAACCTAGCTTTTCAGTCCACTGTATGAAGATAATTCTAATTACCCTTTCCTGAGGTTGGCCCAGCACCGCTGTGCTGTCGGAGATGCCATGCTATTGATGAGCTGCTAAACCCAGGCCCCCATCTCTCTTCTCAGAAGGATATTAGAAACTGTACTGAGAATAAGGGCTGAGCCACTCTTGCCCATGTCCTGGTTAATCCTGAACCAAAAGTAAGATGGTAAGGGATTACAATAATTAGTCAAGTCTCTGTTCCTGGTAGCCCCTAGTAACAAGGAGGGCAGTTTGCCATGGAGTTCAGCTCCCGGTGTAAGCCTGTGCGTGCTGAATTTTAATATGGGGAGGCTGATCCTCCATCACAGCCACCATTTGGTTTTGACTGACCAACAGACTCTCCTGTTCTGCCAAGTAGCACATTGGAAAGATGCTCTTGTGATTGTGGCAACTGTTTGGCCATATTACAAATGCACCTTCCCTGGCCATTGACTCATAGAGTGGGACTCGAACTTAGACCTTCTGGCTCGGAGGTAGGGACACTGCACAATGACCTCCTATCTGCTCAGCTATCTCATTGCTATTTATTGAAACTGTTTGCAATTTCCTCGCTGTGTTTCCTACATTAAAACGGTGAGTACATTTCCTCTGGACATGAAGAAGGTGCTATATAAATGCAAGTTCCTCTTCACTCTTTGGCATGTGGTGTTCCAGTTGACTGTGTGCAAGCCCTTGAACTGGTATCTGAGACGGCCTTTGACCTATTGAGCCAGGATCCTGAGGCTGAGATATTCAAAGGTGAAAAGCCAGCACTAGGACCTGATGGGACACTTTTTTGAGAGACACATGATAATTGACGAAGTTAAGTACAATGCAGCTTTGCACGGATGTGACTGGTGCATGCGGTGTTGAAAAACAGGAGCTATAACATAAATTTAAATTAAATAACATAAAGTTAAACATAAATTTTAAATTGCTGCTCACATCAACATGCAGTTGCTGATGTAAGTGTCCTAGGCAAATGAAGTTGTAACTAATAGGACAGTGGCAAATTTAATACCGATGTACCAACAACCCAAGTAACAATCAGTGCTCAAAATGGACTTGCAGGGCAGGAGAGTGGGAGTTCTGGGACCATTTAAAAGATGCTGAAGTATTACTGTGGGGAATTAGGGCCCTGCTTGATTGAGCTAAACATAGCCTCCCTTATTCTCTTGTGAGCAGACACAATGACATAGAAAACAGGCAAAAAAAAAATGGCCCAGAGCTTCATAAAAAGTTGATGAGTCAAAAGCTTGCCTTAAATCTAGGCCTAAGAGATATAGTTACACCGAGAATGCAGTGGGCCCCTGGCCTGTCATTGGTTAAGTAGCCCGTGCACCTTACGTTCCACCATGTAAATGTTTGTCACAAAACAACAGGGATTGTCCCCTCACTCCTTTCTGATCTTTATGGATATGTCACCAAAAACTGATTCTTAATCATCTGTGAAATCATTTCTACATTCGTCAAAATCACATCTGGATGTTCCTCTCTTGCCTGTTCATGCTGTCATCTGCCTTCCACTTGGTTCACATTCTCAAACAATTAAGATTCAGCTCAGTCATGACCGAGTTTGGGGGAGGGGGGTTGTTGCTGAACAGTCTCTTCTTCAGCTGGGTAGAACCTCGTGTTGGTGGAAGGGGTCTTGGTTGTCACCTGTAGAATCGGTGAGAGACCTGCAGGCCGTTCCAAGCACTTCCAGTGAAGGTGGGCCTCCCAAATGACTGAGTTCCTCAGGGACAGAGATCCTGCCTGCAAGGCACTGCCAACCAATCAGGGGGCTAGTGGCTCCTGCACTCAGCTGCCTGAAGGGAAACCTCTGGGTCCCATTGGGTGACCCCTGCCCAATGACCCATGTCCATGATCAGGCTTCTCTTTGCTCAAGGGACTCCCCTCTTTCCCTCCCTCCTCACCCCCAGGTGCCAAGCCACCCACAGGTTACCAGCTCTAGGATATGCTCTCTGATAGGCCTGGCTGCATCAGGATTATTCCCAGTGGTCGTGAACTGATGGCCAAGGCCCTGAACTGCTTTTTAATTGTCCGATTAAAGGCCTCAACTGGTTGGGAATCCGAAGTCTCACCCTAAACCTAAATTTGTTAGAGACAGGGAGGTGGTGTGGATTGGGTATGCTACCACCCTGCTAGATTATTTACCCCATCTATGCTGGAGAGGATGGTTCTCACCCAACAATGACCCAGTCTGTGTGGCCCACAGTCATACTTGGGAACAATTGACCGGGGTGGTTATACCCAAAGCTGATACTCGCTGGTTTGTTGGAGATCCATTCGGAGGCATGACGTCTGATGGCAAATGGCACTGAACAGCATGCCAGGGGGGTTAGGGTGGGGGAAGAACAAGGAACAGGTGAGGCCTGGAATCCAGGCCCTCCTATATTAGGAGGAAACTGACTGCATCGGTGAGTCCATTCACAGGGGAGGAAGTGAGGATTGCAGATTCCGGAGATCACATTTGAAAAGAGTTTATGTCCAAAGCATCGATTCTCTTGCTCCTCGGATGCTGCCTGACCTGCTGTGCTTTTCCAGCGCCACACTTTTCGATCGTCATTTGCATGGGGCCTGGACATCTGGCAGCAGCTCTCTAGTTGTTTGTTGGAGTGAATCGTGAGCCCCTTTTCCCATCATGCAATAGCAACCACACTTCACAAAGACTTGTGAAGCATTCTGGGATATCCTGAGCTGGTAACCTCTCAGAGGTGGAGGCTGCATTGTGGGGGGGGTGGGGGGGAGGCAGGTTTCAAAGTAAAATTAATGAATAAAAAATAAAGAAGTAAAAGTTTACAAATTATTTGTCATATTGTCAGATATGATTAGTTGATTTACGTCCAATTTTAAAAATAAAATATATCACAGTTATTGCCCAATTCAATTGACCATGTTTTCAAAAACAAGTTCCTTAAAAAAGTGAAAAACCAGCCAGGCCTGAGATAAAGTGGGTGATTATATTCAGTTTTGATCTCTTATCTAAGGAGGAATGTTCTGGCTATTGACAGAGTGCAAAGGTTTATCAGACTGACTCCTGGGACAGCAGGACTAATGTACGAGGAGAGACTGAAGCATTTAGGATTATATTCACTTGAAGACTTTGGGGAAATCTCATGGACAAAGATGAGAAAGGAAGGGTGCTAAACTGGGGGAAGGTCAGCTAAACCAAAACTCGGCAGGAGCTGGGGAATGTAGATGGGGAGCAGCTGTTTGAAGGGAAATCCACATTCGATATGTGGGAGGCATTTAAAGAAAGGGTGATTAGAGTTGAGGAGAGATATGTTTCTGAAAAAATGAGGGATAGAAATGGCAAGATTAGGGAACCATGGATGACAGGTGAAATTGTGAGACTAGCTAAGAGGAAAAAAGATGCGTACATAAAGTCTAAGCAACTGAAATCAGATGAAGCTTTGGAAGAATATTGGGAATGTAAGACCAATCTGAAACGAGGAATTAAGAGGGCTAAAGGAGATGATGAGATATTCTTAGCGAACACAGTTAAGAAAAACCCCAAAGCCTTTTATTTGTATATAAGGAGCAAGAGGGTAACTAGGGAAAGGTTTGGCCCACTCAAGGACAAAGGAGGAGGAAAGTTATGCGTGGAGTCAGAGAAAATGGGTGAGATTCTTAATGAGTACTTTGCATAGGTATTCACCGAGGAGAGGTACATGATGGATGTTGAGGTTAGGGATAGATCTTTGATTACTCTAGGTCAAGTTGGCATAAGAAGGGAAGATGTGTTGTGTAGTCACAAAGACATTAAGGTGGACAAGTCCCAGGACCGGATGGGATCTATCCCAGGTTACTGAGGGAAACAAGAGAAGAAATAACTGGGGCTTTAACAGATATCTTTGCAGCATCCTGGAACATGGGGGAGGTCCCAAAGGACTGGAGAATTGCTAATGTTGTCCCCTGGTTTAAGAAGGGTAGCAGGGATAATCCAGGTAATTACAAACCAGTAAGCCAGACGTCAGTGGTAGGGAAGCTACTGGAGAAGATACTAAGGGATAGGATATGTACCCATTTGGAAAAAAATGGGCTTATCAGTGATAGGCAGCATGGCTTTGTGTAAGGAAGGTCATGTCTTACAAACATAATAGAGTTCTTTGAAAAGGTCAAAACGTTGAGGGAAGGGATGTAGATGTCATATACATAAACTTTAGTAATGTGTTTGATAAGGTTCCCCGTGATCAGCTCATGAAGAAGGGGAAGTTGCATGGGGTCCAGGGTGTTCTAGCGAGATGGATAGAGAATTGGCTGGGCAACAGGAGTTGTAGTGGAAGGGAGCTTCTCAAAACTATGATGTGGTGTCCCACAGGAATCCGTGCTGGGACTACCTTTGTTTGTGATGTACATAAATGATTGGGAGGAAGGTGTAGGTTGCATCATGAGTACATTTGCAGATGACACTAAAATTAGTGGAGTAGAAAATAGTGAAGTAGACGGTCAGAGAATACAACAGAATATAGATAGATTGGAGAGTTAGGCAGAGAAATGGCAGATGGAGTTCAATCCGGACAAATGCAAAGTGATGCATTTTGAAATTTCAGAGTGAACTATACAGTAAATGGAAAAGCCCTGGGGAAATTGATGTACAGAGAGATCTGGGTGTTCAGGACCATTGTTCTTTGAAGGTGGCAACACAGATCAGTAGACTGGTCAAGAAGGCATACAGCATGCTTTCCTTCATCAGACGGGGTATTGAGTACAAGTCATGTTACAGTTGTATAAGACTTTGGTTCAGCCGCATTTGGAATACCACATACAGTTCTGGTCACCACATTACCAAAAGGATGTGGATGCTTTGGAGAGGGGGCAGAGGAGGTTCACCATGATGTTGTCTGGTATGGAGGGTGCTAGCTATGAGGAGAGGTTGAGTAGATTAGGATTATTTTCATTGGAAAGAAAGAGATGGGTGGGGTCCCTGACTGAGGTCTACAAAATCATGAAAGGGGTAGACAGGGTGGATAGCAAGAAACCTTCACCCAGAGTGGGGGACTCAATTACTGGTCATGAGTTCAAAGTGAGAGAGGCAAAGTTTAGGGGAGATATAGAAAGGTCTTTATGCAGAGGGTGGTGGGTGACTGGAATGTGTTGCCAGCGGAGATGGTAGGGGCGGGAGTGAAACCGTCATTTAAGATGTATCCAGACAGGTACATGAATGGGTAGGGAGCAAAGGGATACAGATCCTTAGAAAATAGACAGTACGTTTAGATAGAGGATCTGGATTGGCACAGGCTTGGAGAGCCAAAGGGCCTGTTCCTGTGCTGTAATGTTCTTTGTTCTTTGAAACCTATAAAATTCTAACAGAATTAGACAGAGAGATGCTCTCGATGACTGGGAAGTCCAGAGACAGAGGTCACAGTTTAAGGAGAAGAGTATGCCTTTGGGACAGAGATGAGGAGAAGTGTCTTCACCCAGAGAGTAGTGAGCCTGTGGAATTCTCTTCTGCAATAAATTGTTGCACTGAAACACTGCAGTCTTTCAAGAAAGGTGAAGATATGGTATTTCAGACTTAGATATAGCTCGGATGAAGACTCATTCAGACTCGAAATGTTCATTTGCTCTCTCTCCATGGATGCTGCCTGACCTGCTGTGACCTCCAGCATTTGTTGTTTTCTGTACAGATTCCAGCATCTACAGTAATTTGCTCCCACAAAGCATGAGTACTGAGTTGAATGATCACCTTGAATGGTACAGCATACTCGAAGGGCCGAATAGCTTATTCCTGTTCCTATCTCATATATAGTTCCATGTTTCTATTCTTGTCTGAATGACAACTGTCTCAGTAACATCTGTGCAACAGGAAGTGTTTCGAGGTTTTTGCATTTCCTCCTAATTTTATCCCTGGTATTTATAACCGGCTGATCACTTTCAGCCACAAAGATATCACGGACTTCCTTACAGCTCCAGATGTTTGCTATTCTTCAGTTTCCTTACAGAAAGATATGGACAAAGGAATTAATCTTCCTTTAGACTTTCTTAGCCCAGCAGTCTCCCACGTTACAAATGATCAGAGAGATGTGCTGAGGATGTAGCTGAGTTTTAGATCTGTACCTTGGACATGTTGACCTAGAATTCTGAAAATAGCAGCCCCTAAGTTTACATTTAGAAGGAAAACTGTTGTGGGAAGATTAAAATAAGAATTCTCTCATGATGGGGCGCTTAATAAATTTAGGGTCTGCTGTCAATTTTTCCTTAGTTCAATGTTTAAAATGATAGAAGTTTAATAAAATTGCAATATTTTATTAGTAATATAGGGTACTAATATTAAAAGCAGTTTTTCCAAAAGATATACTTCATTTGTAAAATTCGTAAATGTATATTACAAACCTGACAGCTTGAAAATTACATAATGTGCAGTACATTCAACTTGTCCCTGAAAGCATCTTCCACTCTCAGGTTCCTGAATGCAATTGGAATACTCTTAATATTGACAAAATACATTTCATTCCAGACATTCAGCTCAGGGCTAAAACATTTCAAACTGAAAGTGCAATAGAATTAAACTTTGCTCTCTACACCATCTTCCAAACTGATATGCCGCAGTATAATTCCAATATTTTTGGTTTTTCTGGATGTATATTCATTGTGATAAATAAACCCAAAGGATTCTTGCATGGTTTCTGACCATTCACAATACTATGGCTGAAAGAAAATCTAAGACCTAATATGCAGGTCTTCCTCAGAGTCCATCTGGTAAATCAATGTAACATTCAACTGCGTAGCGATTGGAATTAGGTGGAGCTCATTGATTACGAGATCCTTGATTGAAAACATACAAAAAAAGAAAAAAATACAACCAGGTGATAACACAGCATTGCAACGTTGAAGAAACGGGCAGTGTTTGTCACTGGCCACTCGGGTGTTTCCTTTCTTCCTGGTGGTGGAAACTGAATAAAGATTTGTGCACCCGTTGTCTCTCACTGTGTCGCCCACCTGCACACACACAACATGGGTGCTGGGGAAAATATAAGCACTACCGCAGTTAGGCGGTAGTGTGGGGCAAAATAAAAAATATATAACCAGGAGACTTAGAATCCCCTCATTCTAAAGAAAAAGGAATAAAATATATAACCAGGCGATCAGGTCCAGGCAGTGGGACAGTGGAGGGGGTC
>NC_057730.1:17780637-17904637 GCF_004010195.1 Chiloscyllium plagiosum
GACAAATTGATTGATGAGGGAAGGGTTACAGATGTCATATACGTGGACTTTAGTAAGGCATTTGATTAGGTTCCCCATGGTAGGCTGATGGAGAAAGTGAAGTTGCATGGAGTCCAGGGTGTACTAGCTAGATGGATAGAGAACTGGCTGGGCAACAGGAGACAGAGAGTAGTAGTGGAAGGGAGTTTCTCAAAATGGTGTTCCACAGGTGTTGGGACCACTGTTGTTTGTAATATACATAAATGGTTGGGAGGAAGGTATAGGTGGTCTGATTAACAAGTTTTCAGATGACACTAAGATTGGTGGAGTAGCAGATAGTGAAGGGGACTGTCAGAGGATGCAACAGAATATAGATAGATTGGAGAGTTGGGCAGATAAATGGCAGCTGGAGTTCAATCTGGACAAATGCAAGGTGATGGATTTCTGAAGATCCAATTCCAGAGCGAACTATACGGTAGATGGAAAAGCCCTGGGGAAAATTGACGTACAGAATGATCTGCGTGTTCAGGTCCACCCTGAAGGTGGCAACATTGGTCGATAGTGTGGTCAAGAAGGCATACGGCATGCTTCATTGGACGGGGTATTGAGTACAAGAGTTGGCAGGTCATGTTACAGCTGTATAGAACTTTGGTTCGGCCGCATTTGGAATACTGCGTACAGTTCTGGTCGCCACATTACCAAAAAGATGTGGATGCTTTGGAGAAGGTGCAGAGGAGGTTCACCAGGATGTTGCCTGGTATGGAGGGTGCTAGCTATGAGGAGAGGTTGAATAGATCAGGATTATTTTCATTAGAAAGGTTGAGGGGGGACCTGATTGAGGCCTACAAAATCATGAGAGGTGTAGACAGAGTGGATAGCAAGAAACTTTTTCCCAGTGTGGGGAACTCAATTACAAGTGGTCACGGGTTCAAGGTGAGAGGGGAAAAGTTTAAGTGAGATATACGTGGAAAGTTCTTCATGCAGAGGGTGGTGGGTACCTGGAACGTGTTGCCAACGGAGGCGGTAGGGGCGGGAGCGATAGTGTCATTTAAGATGTATCCAGACAGGTACATGAATGGGCAGGGAGCAAAGGGATACCGATCCTTAGAAAATAGACAGTACGTTTAGATAGAGAATCTGGGCCGAAGGGCTTGTTCCTGTGCTGGAATTTTCTTGGGTTCTTTGTTCTTTGTTCTTGTTCAACTTAGGGCATTTTAGATTAGGTCTAGCTTTTACCTGTAAACATCATGCTTGTTACGACTCAGGGTCAGCATTTTGAACTCACATCCCTCCAAAGAGCATCAAGTGAAATTACTTTGATTTTTTACCGAGGCTCAGCAGAGATTGGAAAGGGATCATGGGTCTGTATGTAAAATTGTCCCAGGCCATGAACAATGTGGCCTATGACAAGAAATCTGGGGACATTGGGTGAGACGTCAAGGAAGGCCCTTCCTGACTTCAAAACCAAAAAAGTTACAATTTTCAACCAATGCCCAATAGCGAGATGAGATTCTCACTGGTGATGGACAAGAGACAAGTTAACAGGGTTATCATTCATTATTACTTAAACTGACCTTATTAATGTGCACTCTCCCAGTCTCCCACCGACTGGATGCCAAGGATCCCCGTCTTGATGGTCTGCACAGTTACTTGGTGAATCCCATCTCCACCTTGGATAGCTGGCATTAGCATCTCAGGGCAACAACTGCATGCATCCCACACCCATGGCCCATGGCATCTGACACATGCCAACCCCATTGTATCCTCATGACAGATCTCCAATTCACAGTACTCTTCTGCACTTTAATAAATGCGCCAACACCTCCCAGTACAATGGTGTTGTAAAGGTACGTGGAGATGGGCACCTACCTCACCAGGCTGTATTGCAGAGCTGCTCACTTCCTCTTTCATAGGTCACCCACCTTGTGCCCACCTGATAGACCCACACACAACACCTCTCCCTTGCCCTTTCATGCAAGGGTGGGCATGTTGCTATGTGTCACTATGTTATGTCCACATCACACCTACATCATATCTCAAAGTGTAAAGGAAGTAATGCTTAGTCAAGTCAGGGAGTCAGCCTTCAGTCAGGCACAGTAAGTTGAGGGCAGTCTCTGAACGTTCCTCCAGAGGCTCAGACATAGTTTGTTGGCTGCTCAGGGTGGTCAGCATCCTCTCTTCATGGAAGCTGAGGAGCTGAATGTCAGGCACCCCTCCACCATCTCGGCTCGTTGTGCTCCTACAGAGGGCTGTTTTGTTTTGGAATGAGAGAAAACCATAGCCATGAGCTTTGGTGGCAGGTAGGTGCAGCAGGAGACAGAGAGTGGATGTGAGGGAGCAGAGAGACGATTGTAGCACTTACCCTGGCACAGCACAGAATGTCATTGACCTTCTTCCTACATTGTTGGGGCATTCCTGCAGTCAGCTGAGACATCTGTGCTAGGGATCCCAGGATACCTCAGCAGCATTGGGTACTTTCCGACTATAGTGAATGGGTGGATTGGGTGAGAGGGGCAAAATGGTGCCTGGTACATAATTAATGAGTGGGTATGGGAAGATAGAGTGAAAAAATCACCCAGACCTCATGGAGAGGAACCTTCCATGAAACTTGTTGAAAATGACGCTCAGTCCATTTCTGGTATGATTTAACCCTGTGTTTTTCAGCAATGAGTGAAAAACTGTTGCAGTGGGTCACTTCACATCAATCTTTCTTCTTTATTTACTCATGGGATTTGGGCATTGCTGGTTTATTGTCCATCTGTAATTGCTCTTGAGAAGAATCTGTGAGCTTCCTTCCTGAACCACTGCAGTTCTGTTGCTGTTGTAGGTACATCCACAGCACTGTATAGGAGGGAGGTAAAGAATTTTGACCTGGCAACAGAGAAGGGATGGTGATAAAGTTCCATGTCAGTTTAGTGCCTGGCTTGGATGGGAACTTGCAAGTGTGGTGCTCCCATGTATCTGCTGCCCTGGTCCTTTGAGGTACTAGAAATCATAGGGAAAATGCTGTTTATTTTTTATTTGTTGATGAAATAAGGGCATCAGCAGCCCAGCATTTATAATTGCCCTGAGGGTAGTTATCATGTTGCTGTGGGTCTGGAGTCACATGGAGGCCAGACCAGGTAAGAATGGCAGTTTCCTTACCTAAAGGACATTAGTGAACCAGGTGGGTTTTTATGACAATCGACACACGGTCATCATAATACTCCTAATTCCAGATTTTTATTGAATTCAAATTCTACCATTTGCCATGGTAGGAGTCAAACTGGGTCCCCAGGACATTACCTGGGTCTCTGGAGTAACAATCCAGTAATAATACCATTAGGCCATCGCCTCCCTTGTTGAAAGAACTTTGAGAGTTACTCCAGTGCACCTTATAGAAAGACTATAAGGCCTGTTCGTCATCTTAAATCCAAAAGCACTAATCTTCTGAATATTGGTTACTGGTGAAAGCCTCATTGTATCAATTGACAATAAAGTGAACTTCCTTGTTATTGTTTATTTTCCTAACAATCATTTGACAACTGATTTGGGCTGCACTCTCACTTCAACAAGCATTCTTAAAATGTCCTTGTGATTTGATCAGATCCTGTGGTAATAGAATAACTGAGACCTGTGGCTCTTGTTGTGCAGTGGTAGTATTTCTACCTCTAAGGTAAGAAGCCTGGTTTCTATTCCCACCTGCTCCAAAGGTGTGGCATAGCATATCTGAACAGATTGGTCAAAAACTATTTACAAATGAGGCCCGATCGTGGAGACAGAGCAACAAAGAAAAGAAAGCTGGCTGGTAAGTACCATCATGCTATGGCTCAGTCATTATCACTCCCGTTCTTGATCCTGTAGGTCCAATTCCAGGGATGTGAATCTAGGATGACACTTCCAGTGCAATACTGAGGCAGTGCTGCACTGTCCAAGGTGCACTCGGACAAGTTGCTCTAGATGTAGTAAACCGTGTGTTACAACAGTGACTATACTTAACTTGAACTTCATTGGCTGTCAAGTATTTTCTGATGGTACAAGATGCTATATAAATGTAGGGCTTCTTTCTTCATCACTCGATTTCATGGTGTTGGCTCTGCCTTCAACACCCAATTCACACATCCATCTTGGATCTTCAGTATAAAGCTGAAACTACTTCATGCGCACATGAAATTCACCATTAATTTATCAACACTTCACTGCTGACAACTTCTCAAAGTTCGGGGAAAATAAATCGTTATGTGAAATTCTTTTGTCTTGTGTTTATATTAAATTGCTGGCTGATGATTGTGCTGGTTATTTTTAACAATGTTCTGATAGAAATCTGAAGCCTACAATCTAGATTCAAGCACAGCAGTCTTCAGTGAACTAGCTATGTGATCTGCCTGGATTGAGGAAAATTTAAATTAGGCTCAATTCAGATCATTTCGGATTTAGATGCACCTGTTCTTTTTGTCGTTTCTGTTTTTCTTTTTCAGAGAGAGTAACAAGCAGCTAAGATGCTTTTAGCTGTTGGGAAGTTTAGGTACATGTTTGCTTGAAAATTCCTGTTGCTTGGTCATCTCATTATTTCCTCCCTCTCCCCAACTGACCCTAACCTGGTTAAGTTGTTAACCAGCTCCATTACTCTTGGTGTCAGTGTTGGGATAGTCAGCTAGATTGTCTAGCACACAGGAAGTTGCTGACTCAACTCATGAATTCCAAGGTAATATTATGTTAAAAGGGTAAGCACCTTGGGCTGGGTTCTCACAGGCAGTTGGTGACCAAAGCATGGTTTACATTGATCACACTGACCCTGCCATAAAACCCAAATGGAAGGAAGACTTGTATTTACGTAGCACCTTTCATGATTACAAATGACTTCATAACCATCGATGTATTTTTTGAAGTGCAGTCATTGTAGGGAACACAGTAGGCGATGGCCTGGTGGTTTTTATTATCCAGGCTAATATTCCAGGGACCCACATAATGTTCTGGGGACCTGGGTCCAAATCGCACCATGGCAGATGCTGAAATTTGAACTCAATAAAAAAATTTGAACACAATTAAGAGTCTAACAATAATGCGGCACATTGGCTCAGTGGTTGGCAAAGTTGCCTCACAGTGCCAGGGACCTGGGTTCAAATCCACTTCGGGCGATTGTCTGTGTGGAGTTTGCATGTTCTCCTCGTGTCTGCGTGGGTTTCCTCCAGGTGCTCCAGTCTCCACCCACAGTCCAAAGAGGTGCAGGCTAGGCGAAGTGGCCATGCTAAATTACCCATTGTGTTCAGGGGTGCGCAAGTTAGGTGCATTAGTCAGGGGTAAATGTAGGGGAATGGGTTTGGGTAAGATACTCTTCAGAAGGTCAGTGTGGACTTGTTGGACCAAATGACCTGCTTCCACACTGTAGGGATTCTATGATAACCCTGAAACTGTTGCCAAATGCCAAGGAAAAACCCATCTGATTCATTGATGTTCTTTAAGAAGGAAATTGCTGCATTGGAAACCCGAGACTCCAGATCGGCAATAATATCATTGACTCTTAATACCCTCCTGGGCACTTTGGGATGGTAATGAATGCCAGCCTGGCTAGTGATGCCCATATCCCACGAATGAATTTTAAAAAGTCCATTTGCACACACGTCCTCTCAAACAGCAATGAGATAATGAGCAGTGAACCTGCTATCCATGAGAGTGATTGAAGGATAAATATTGTTCAGAACCCCATGGAAAATTCCCCTGATCTTCTTCGAAATAAGGTCTTGGATCGCGTAAGTCTTCCTGAGATGGCAGGTTTGAACATTTCCGAATTTGTACCTCGGAAGTGGCAGTTGCTGGTTAGGCCAGTATTTATTGCTCAGCCCTCATGGCCCTGGAGGAGGTGGTGGTGGGTTGCCATCCTGAGCTGCTGCAGTCCATGCGTTAGGATCTTGGCTCTCTCTGGTGATACAGAAGCAATGGCAATATTATTCCAAGTCCAGATGTTATGAGACTTGGAGGGGAACTTGCAAGAGGTGGTCCCTTACATTTTCTGCCCCTGTTCTTTTAAGTGATACAACTTGTAGTCAAACAAGTCTTGATGGGTTTTCACCGTGCATATTGCATCTCTCCCCCAACTGTGCACAATAACAGCAGTTTGTACCACATACAATGTTTAAGGTGGTGGATACTGTCATAGAGTCAAAGAGGTGTACCGCATGGAAACAGACTCTTTTGGCCAACTCGTCCATGCCGACCAGCTATCCTAAGTTAATCTAGTCCCATTTGCCAGCATTTGGCCCATATCCCTCTAAACCCATTCATATACCCATCCAGATGCCTTTTAAATGCTGTACTTGTACCAGCCTGCACCACTTCCTCTGCCAGCTCATTCTATAGACACACCACCCTCAGCATGAAAAAGTTGCCCCTTAGGTCCCTTTTAAATTTTTCCCCTCTCACCCTAAACCTATGCCCTCTAGATCAAGCAGGCTATGTTGTCCTGATTGGTGTTGAGCTTCTTAAACATCCTGGCTGGTGGAGCATATTCTATTGTACAGGGTATTCCTGACTTGTGCCTTGCACATGGTTATCAGGCTTTGAGTCAGGAGATGAGTTATTTACGATCGATCTCCCAGCATCTGATGTCCTATTCTAGCCACAGTATGTACATGGCTGGTCCCATTAGATTACTGCTCAATGATAGCTGCCCCAGAAAGTTAATACTGTGAAATTCAGCAATGGTTATGCCATTGAATGTCAAGAGTCGATGGTTAAATTCTCTTTTGTTGGAAATTTTAACTTCCGGGCACTTGGGTGCTACGAATGTCACTTGCCACTTGTCAGCCCAAGCCTAAATGTTGTCTTGCTCAATGCAGACGCTGGCTGCTTCAGGATCTGAGCATTGCACATAGTACCTGCTGCTGCAATAATCCATGAACATTTCTGGTTCTGACCCTTACAATGGATGGAAGACTATTGATGAAACAACAGAAGGTGATAGTGCCTTGGACATTGCAGGAGCTCTTCAGGGTAATGATATCCTAGGCTGTGGAGCAGCATTCCCACTAATGTTCTTTCCACTGCACAGAACTCCAAGATATATGCACGGAAGCAACTCCAGATGGGAAAACCATTGTGTTGGAAAGCTGATTGGCATGCATGGAACCTCCCAATGACTGCACAACTTCGAGGCAATATTGGTGCGGTCATTGGCCTGAACTTACTACCACCATCTTCCCTTGTACTAGACATGACGCCGTAGTTATTCCCATCTCACCTGCAATTTGGCCCCTCCAGCAGTGCAGCATTCCCTCAGCTTCCTGTCACTGAGGTTATTATTCTCATAAAGTACCTGCCTTCTGAGGGACGGTATTCCTGCTGGTCTAAATCCATCTTGGAAAGAGGTGTCCAGTAATGGCGATGAGATTGGGGAACCGATACACTATTTCGCACCAGTATTTTTGTATCCTGTATATCTCTGTTCCTGACTTTAGCAGTGCTTGAAAATTCTTCCATGATTTACCTCAATATCTTCTCCTTCAATGGGAATGATTCTTGTCTTGACCCGCCATTATCTGAACTTCAAGCTAATTTTTGTGTTTTCAAACTGACCATGAAAAGAAAAGATGGCTGCCTGAGAATCACTTGACTTTTGGTTCAAAACCAATCCGTCATCTCAAGAGGGAGCAGAAACCTTGTGTTGACTCTTTGCCTTTTCCTGAAACTAATTCAAAAGCATTTTATCTTAAAATACATCTTTCAACCACAAGGAGTTAGCTGTCGCAAGAAAGTCACAATATGGGATATACAGTTGGCCTGAGCATTTACCTCATTTGGGAAAGACTTTGAACTAACAAAAGTCATGTGCTTAAGAAGCCTGTTTTCAAAGCTGTTCCTCAGGGCCCCATGCCTTCAAACCAGTTGCAAATTACCTAAATAGCCAAGGTAATAAACAGCAAATAAATTTTGTTTTGTTTTATTGCAAAGCTAAAAGTCCCAGTGCATTGCCAAGAAAAACATGAATGAGGTAGTTTCTCTGAGTGATACAGCATACTGTGGTGTTTGCAAGGAACTTGTGCAAGTTTCTGAATTACCCTAGAATTCCTTGGTCTATTTCAACCTGCACGATTTTAAACGAAGCACTGGTGACCTCTTCCTCCTCATTTTGCAGCTTCTGATGACAAAATATGATTGTGCCCTTCATGGCAATTGGGTTTGTTGTCTCGCCACCTACAAAGTCAGTCTTTCTGTCTACGTTTCTCATGAAATTAAAACAAACATAATTTGGGGTTGTGCATGTGCCTCATGCTCCTCTGAGTTCATCCATTATTCTGTGTATTTGATGTTACTGGATTTGCAGACTGTTATGGTTCAGACTCATTCACCTAGTCTATTGATTGTTCTTGTGTCACTTTAGATTAAGATTAGTGAATTACTGTCAAGATACTGCCATGGTTTCTTTGTGATGAAGCACTTTTACTTACCCGGGGCTGGACTCATGCCTGGTTTACATTGTGCCATTACAAATGGAGACATTTTGACAATGTGAATGTGGAATATGGCTCTATAAAGAACCTAGGCGCTCATCCAGAGCTGGAATTTGGCTGCCATTTTTCATTGGAAAACGTTGGAGTTCTCCGCTTGGCAGAGAAGTGCCAGTTTCACCTGGTGCCCAACTTGGTTGGACCTCTGTTGGGGCTGGTCAAATGAAAACAATCATTAACCACTCAATGTGAGAAATGGGAGACACGGGGATAGGTTTTGTCCTTGACTGGTAGTCACAGTTGAAACCTGCCCCGCCCAGGCGCTGTAACAGTATTCAAAGGCAGCTTGCCACTTTGGAGTCACGCTCCACTCCATCTTATAGTGAAACAGGTTCGCATTTCTTTTACATTTTATTTACTGTGCTGACAAACATTCCATGACCTTTGATTACTTGCCATCTAATTTCCACTAATTCAGAGGCCGTTAGCGATGCATAACTTCCTCGAACTTCAGAATTCCCGTTGCTCTGAAAGGTTGGAATGGGTGATGTGATACACTTGCTTAATGAGGCATAACATGAAATGGCAGATGATTTGTTACCTGAACGGCTGAGCAACGTTTAAACAAGAGGCAGGGTTGGCGAAAATACAACATAAATCCCACTACCTAGACAACACATCTATTGATTTTGCTAATCACAATCAATGAGATTATAAAGAGTACTAGCTCCTCTCTTTGCAGGATACCGTTGCTAATTGTCATTTGGCTTTTTTTTTTGGTGTCCTCCGCATTAAAATGATTAATCGGCTCTCAAGATGTGATCCAATTTAATTAGCAGAAAGGATCTGTCTCTTAAAATTATTGAAAAGAGACGACAACAGCAATCTTGCTGGCCTACTTAAACAGAATGTGCGTCAAGGGAATGGAAGGCAAAAAAAAAGATCAGAGTGGAATTTTGCTTCTTTACAGTGAGTTCTTTCAGGAAAGGATTCTCAGGGGAACAGTGTTGCTGACTCAAATCAGCAAACTGTGAAAAATGCGGAACACTGGTCTTTTTCCATTAAGTCATCATTCAGTTTCTTCACATGATTCTACCACAGGATATGGGGCTCACTGGTAGGCCAACATTTATCACCTATTCTTAAATGAGATACTGTTGTTGAGTTGCCTTCTTGAATTGTTGCACTCCTAGGGTTGTAGATAGACCCACAGTCCTGTTCGGATGACAGTTTCAGGACTTTGGGCCAATGACAGTGAAGGGATGGTGGTTCAGTTCCATTTCAGCAAGATGCATGGCTTGCAGGGGAACATGCAAGTGATGGCGTTCCCATGTATCTGCAACTCTTGACCATCTAGATGGTGGAGGTCACGGGTTTATGCAATGCTGTTGAGGGAGCCCTGGCGAGTTACTGATGGGCTTTAAAAAGAGTCTTCTGCACAATCTCACAGGCATTCTGCTAGACGAGACTGAGGAGAAAACTATTCCCAGTGTTTCCCTCCCACCACATCCCACTGAACATAGTGTGATGTTGGATATGACCATAGAGCAGGGATGTACCCATCCAACCTTGGTGTGGCTTCTGAGCTGGGCCTGGTTGATTGTGAAAGATTGAGTGTTGGTCTTCACATCTCCTGATGGAAGTGATGAAATGCCAAATGCTGGGCCTGTCTGCTTAACCCCATGGCATCGGTAGAGTGACCAACTCTCTAGAATTTCCCTGGAGTCTCCACAATTGAGGATCAATCTCCAAGAAAACCTCCAAATGAGAAACAACTTGGAGAAAAAGTCAGAAGGGAATTTACATTTATTTTGCTAAATCATTTTCTTGAAGAATTTTGTTTATTAATTGGATATGAGGAGTGGAAAGTTGTTTGGTTTAATGGGATAGTTGGTCACAGAAAGCCATATAATGAAACATCTGGTTTTAACATTGGTATCCCAAGTCTTCTTAATGAGGTGAAGTGAAAAATGGAGGAAAACATCATAAATGAAGGTGTTTGCAATTGCAATTCCAAAAAAAAATTCAGTGTGGGAACATCTTCTACTGATAGATTTGGATTGAAAATTTAAGCCTTTCAAGCCTTTTCCCTCTAATTCTACTTGGTTGGATGTGCCCCGTTTGTTCCAGTATGGTAGACCTTTCCGGAATGTTGTGAGGACATGCACCAGCTCAATGTATAAGGAAGCATTAATCTTAAGTTATTCTTTAGAGTGAGTGGAGTTGAAATATGTGGATGGAGTAACTGGGCCAAACCTGTTTTGAGCAGCAGGATTGGCAGTATTCAGATTTGATTCAGGATAATTGCCAGATGAGGAGACATGTAAACAATGTATTTCATGCAGTGAATTATTATAATGTGGAAAAGTGTGTCTGAAAGAACAGTGAAAGTAGATTCACTAATAGCTTTCAAAAGAGAATTGGAGATGTACGTGAAAAGGAGAAACTTGCAGGGCTGCGGAGAAAGAGTGGAGACAGTGTGACTAATTGGATCGTTCCTCCGAAAAAGTTGGTGCTGGCACAATGAACCAAATGGCCTCTTCCTGTGCTGTGAGAGGCTTTCATTCTAGGTATAGTGCTTAGACTAGTAAATACCTGTCACCAGCTGCATTACAGAATACATTCTTTCATGAATTTTAATATGGAGCATTGAATAGAAATGTAAAGTACAAATTAACTGCAGAGTGTAGGCTGTTGTCTGCAATGAAAGATTATCCTATCTTGAAATATAAACACAAGGAATACATCCCTTCATGGAATACAGAGTGCTACAGCAAAAACAGAAGCCATTTGGCCTCCATCATGAATTGGTTAACTCTACGTAAACAAACTCACCTGTCCCTTCCCTTTAGCCTTGTAACAGTTTTCTTCAATTATCTAGCCAACTCCATTAGCTCTAGACTCAACTGTTCCAGTGCCATTCTGGGTGGTCCCTTACATTCAATCTTCCATAAGCTTGAGGTTGTACAAATCTCTGTTGTCCATATCTCAGCTTACAGAAAGTCCCGTTCAACTAATACCCCTGTACTCGCTGACCTACACTGATTCGTAGTCAAGAGATGACTCGATATTAACATTCTCATCCTTGTTTACAAAGGCCTCATTGACCTTCCCGCTCCCTATCTTTCTAGGCTCCTCCAGCTCACAATTCTTAGAGATCCCTGGATTCCTCTAGCTGTGGCCTCTTGTTCATTCCCAATTATAATTGTTCCAGCATTGGTGGTCACAGTTCCAGTTGTCTAGATGTAATAGAAGAGATGTAATTTAAATATTTTGAATACATTAATTTCAGAATTTGGATTTTGAACTAGTAGCATGTCTAAGTGTATGAAAAGGTTCAATTTTTAAATTGTCAATAGTTCCGGAGCCATGATGTTTTTAAAAACTTGTATGAGAAAGGGAGTCCCTGGAATTTGTTTATGTTGGGAGAGTTTTATGAACAGACAGAGTAAAAATTAAGGAGCATTAGCTTGTTTTCAGTTGTAAAGGATCAGGAGTGGAGGGGAGAAAAACATAGCCTGAAAAGCATTTGGTTTCAGTTTGCAGTCATCCTGGTCGGAGTTACATGAATTAAACAGTTTGTCCTGGTGAAAGGAGATAGTTTAGAACTGTTAAGGAATATATTTTTCAGGGTAAGGATATTAATTTGAAAGCTCCAGACCAGAGCTTTGGTTAGAACCCAAATGGGTTATTTAAGCTGAGCAAGTTTAAGTTCAGTTGTGTGACTAATCCAGGAAGAGGCTACCAAGCTCATAAAACTGTGAAGTTAAACCTTCAGATGTGCTCGAGAAGCAAACACAGTCCGGTGTTTGAGTGCTGTGAAGGGATGCTGTTGGGGTAGATGTTGTTTTGAAATCTTTCAAATTATGTTAAATGTAATTACCTGGCTTATTCTCGCTTGTCTTCTTTTTGTTTGCTTAATAAAGTTCCGCTTTATTGCTAAAACCAAATCTGCAGCACTGCAAAAGAATTCTGTTTCAGGGAAAGAACACTTTACTAAATAAATCAAACAAGCACACAAAATATGATCTATGAAGCCAGATTTCAAAGTGGGATCTGATTTGTCCACTAATATTATTAGTAAGGGTGACCACCACTCAGTCCTTATGGAGCCAAAGTCCTGCTTTCACATTGAGAATACCCTCCATCATGTTGTGTGGCACTATCACCGTACTAAATGGAATAGGTTTCAAACAGATCTAGCAATTCAAGACTGGGCATCCATGAGGGACTGTGGGTCATCAGCTGCAGTGAAATTGTACTCCAGTATAATCTGGAGCTCTCCTAGTCTGGCATATTCTCCACTCAACGATAATCCCTAAACCAGGGGATTAATGCAACTTCAATAAAGAGTGCAGGGGTGCATGCCAGGAAAGCATGCTTACAAATGAGGTGTTAACCTGGTGAGATGACCAAACGGGACTACTTTTCACAGTCAATAAATATTGGCCAGCCAGCGACCTCAATGTCCCATAAGTGAATAAAGTTTTTAAAAATTGAGTTGTAGAGTTAGTCCAGTCAAGCAAAGTCAATCAGTTTTCAACAGTGAAAAGTGTGATTGAGGATCTTTTTCTAACTTGTACATGTACGTAATGAGGCTTCTCAACATCGTAATAATCTGTGCATTTGGAATAATTCATTTTTTGCCTCTCCTATACTTCCGGCAAGCAAGATTTAGAAACAATGTTGAATAATAATTCTAAATAGTTGTGCTTAGGATTCGGACAGCAGTTGCCAGTCCTTGATATATAAATTGTTGACAGCACAAATTAGAGTCAGTTGGCCTCATTTACACAGTGACTTTTCAGCCAAATCTAATTGAAGTTGCTCCAGGTTGAAATCTCTTAACAAGAATTGGCTTTTGAAACAGATTTCCAGTCACATGGCTTGATTCAAGTCTTTTGTTGCTGGCTCCCTGGCCAGCACTGAACTGAATTACATTATCCCAAATTAAGAGATCAATATCTGATTGTTGTTAATGACGAGTCTGCATTATTCCAACTGAGCCAAAATTGAAGATAATTTCAGATAAACTGGACATTTCACTCATGCCCTTTTCATACAATAACAGCAGCTTCTAAACTGATGCCAAACATGTGAGTTAAATGCATCAAAGTCATCAACACAAAACTCAAGTGGATATCAATTCTCACTGAAACAGTAGGAACGTGGAAACAATAATCAGGGCTTGAGTCTGTACCACCGTTCACCAGTTTTTGGTTGACTTGTATCTTTGTTCTATTTACCCATTCATAATCTATAACCAAGTGATCCACTTAAGCTGCTGACTGTTAATAAATAAAGGCACTTTTACCTCTTGAGTTCCAGGATTTTGTGTTCAAGCCTCACTTTTGGATTTGAAGACAGAATCACAGCTAACACTCCAGTGCAGCACCAAGGGTGCACTCCACTGTTGAAGGTCTTGTCTTTTAGAGAAGATGTTAAACTCAGGTCCGCTCTGCTTATTTGGGTGGATGTGAAAGATTCGGAGGTATTTTGAAGAAGAGCAGTTGTTCTGATCAACACTTACTCAACATTACAGAAATAGATGATCTAGTCATTTTCACATTGCAGTTTGTCACAGTTTACTCTGTGTAAATTGGCTGCTGTGTTTCCTACAACAGTAATTACACTCCATAAAGTTCTTAATTGAATGCAGGTTTGCTCGCTGAGCTGGAAGGTTCATTATCATGAAAACTTTTGTGAAAATACTCCTTCCAGCTCAGCGAGCAAACCTACATCCAGAACCTCAACCTGAGCTACAAATCTTCTCAAAACTCGTTAGTTCTTCATTGGCTTTGTAGCACCTCAAGTTCCCTGGTTATGAAAATCTCACAGTTTTTTCTTTTATTTTTGTGTTCCTTGATACCCTTAATGAATGGAAACTTATCAATCTGAATCTTGAAAATCTCAATTGACCCAGTTCTTTTGAGAGAGAAAATTGCCCCAATTTCCACTAAGCTTTGTATAAAAACCTACTTGTGACTTCACTCCTGAACAGCCTGTCTCTTCTTCTGAGGTTGTGCTTCCTTGACCCGAATGCCTCACCACAGGATATTGTTTTGTTGTCTCCAACTCACAAATGCATCCATGCCACTTAAACCTCTGTTAGACTACTCTTCAACCTTCTCAATTCAAGAGGAAGCCAAGATTAGACAAACTGTCCTCATAATTTAACTTTTAAAGCCATTCTGTGCTTTATTCCTTCCAAATCCAATAAATCCTTTCTGACATGAAATGCCAGAGTGAATATTTGCTCCAGAGGTAACCAGAATTCAATATGTGTTTGAAAACAATTTAATGAAATACTTGTGGGCATTGCGTGACTGGGACACAAATCAAGCACTGGTGATGACTCCAACTGGAGCTTGCCCATGAGCTATGAAGTCAATACTAGTTGCATTTTAGTTTTACAACTATTCCATGGTGTCCGATTTCCAACTACCTTGCTGGGTGCATTCTAATTCAGCTTTTGTAAAGCCCTTCTTGTTGTTTAAGTGTGCCTTTCAACTTGATTGTTCTAATGACTTCAGACTGGTAACCTCAGGAAGCTTGAGATCATCCAAACTTCTGTGGCCCATGTCTTTACTTGCACCATGACCACTTCACCTGAGATCACTGACTGACATTGAATGCCAGTTAAGAAATGCCTTGATCTTAGATATTTCATCCATGTTTTCAAATATCCCCAATACTTTGACCCTCTATAATTTCATAAACTCCTCCACGTTGGCCATAACAGTGTGTTCTGCACTCTGTTCTGCTACCCTGATGCATTTTATATGGTACAATCTGCCTATATAGCATGCGAAACTACAATTTTCACTGTATCTTGGTACATGTGACAACAATAGATCAAACTCAAACTCATACTTATGAGAATATTGTTGCCGATGTGCTTTCAGAGTACACAATGCTTACCATGCCCTGAGCAACTTCTGTTGCTTTCTTAGAGTTGTAGAGTAATAGAGTCATATAGCATGGAAACAGACCCCTCAGTCCAATCAGTCTGTGCCAATCATAATCCAAAACTAAACTAGTCCCACCTGTCTGTGCTTGGCCCAGATCCCTCCAAACATTTCTTGTTCATGTACGTATCCAAATGTCTTTTAAATGTTGTATTTCATCTCTTCTCCTACAAGTTCATTCTACACGTGAACCACTCTCTGCTAAAAAAATGTCTTTTTAAAATCTCTCCTAAAATCCGCCTCCTAGTCTTCAAATCCCCCATCCCAAGGAAAAGATACCTGTCATTCACCTTGTCTAAAATCACCCATGATTTTATAAACATCTATAAAGTTAACCCTCAACCTCCTACACTCCAGTGAAAAATCTCCCAGCCTATCCAGTTTCGCTTTCTTACTCAAACTCTCCATTCCCAGCAACATACTGGTAAATCTTTTCTGAAACCTTTCCAGCATTTTTGGTCTTTGGTCTTTTGCTATTTCATTGATCTTGAGGTTATGTAATGTTCAACCTGAGATCATGCTTCATCCATGATACTTCAAGTTTTGACCTTCTTCCTGTGAGTAGTTCTGTCAGTGACTATCCATTGATTAATGTGGTTGTGTAATGCTCATTCCACAATGGGACAATAGTGACTATGGTTTTGATTGGCTTCAGTGTCTTGTGATTTTACTGAGGATGATGTGGAGAATTTAGATTAGACTAGATTCCCTACAGTGTGGAAACAGACCCTTCGGTCCAACAAGTTCACACTGACCCTCCGAAGAGTAACCCACCCAGACCCATTTCCCTCTGACTAATGCAATATGGGCAATTTAGCATGGCCAATTCACCTGACCTGTGCATCTTTGGACTGTGGGAGGAAACCGGGGCACCCGGAGCAAACCCACGCAGACACGGGGAGAATATGCAAACTCCACACAGTCAGTTGCCCGAGGCAGGAATCGATCCTTGGTTCCTGGTGCTGTGAGGCAGCAGTGCTATCCACTAAGCCACCGTGCCACCCCTACTTGACCAATCACCATCTATGTGGTGAACATCCTAAATCCTCCATTCATCTGAAATGGCTAACTCTCGGAAAACAGGTTGCACAAACACCTTTCAGTGCTTTAATCATGTACTCTGCCGCAGTTGTTTGAAGTCTTAAATTCAATCCATTTTGAATAATAGTCTACCAGGACTAAATACATAATTCAATTTGAAACTGAAAACAAATCTATTGCTGACCTCTCCCAAGATGTTTCTAGAAGTTTTAAAGAGATCAGTCAATCTATTAGCAGCTGACTGCAGATAGCATATGTGTGACACAACTAGATAAAATATTTTATTTCCTAAAATGCCTGGACATTTGGGCCCTATACCCACTACCCTCACCCCCAAACTATTACATAAATGCTGTCCTCTCCACACTTCACTCTGATGAAAAGTCATCTAGACTTGAAACGTTTGTTTGCTCTCTCTCCATGGATGTTGTCTGACTCACTGTGATCTCCAGCATTTGTTGTTTTCTGGACTTTTGGACAGTTGAGTTTGAGGTCTGCATTTTGTAATTTCCCAGCAGCCACTATGATCATTTTAGGATTTCTTGCCTCATGAACCTTGCATCTGTGGCCTTACACTAATAGGTTATCTATAACTGTTAAATGTTTCTGCCCACAATCCTCTTCAGAACTTGATCTTATGGACAATATTTGAACCTCACATCCAAAGTTGCCCAAATCTTTTTACACTCCTTATCTGCTTTCTGAACAACATAAAATTCACTGAGTTTCACCTCAATAACTGGTAGTATACTGATAAGTGCAGGAGAATATGATTCCACTTCATCAAAGATCCACCATTTTCCTGGATAATTCATTGACCATAACCTGCACCTTGCCAGGGACATAGACTATAACTTAATCATATCTCATTCACAATGGCATTTTTTTTGCTATTTCCTTTGATCTTCATAATGTATCTAGTACCATATGATCTGGAATTTGAACCCATGAGGTTGTCTGTAAACCATTCATGTCCCCATGTAATGGCAAGTGCTTCTTTTCCAATTGATCCTGTGGATGATGCAACCAGTGTAACTCTGCTAAATAAGCTTGGATTATAGTGTCAGATATGGAACAGAAAAACTTTATTGATCTTGAGGATTCTGCGTTGGATGTAGAATAGTAGAATTCTGCCACAAGTCTGGGTGTGATTTCTTTATGTTGTATATGAAACAGAAAAACTGTTTATTGAGCTTGTGGATTCTGTGGATTATAGTGAGCTAACATATCTGAGGGGAGAAAGTTCTCCCTAATCTTCTGAAAAGCTGCAGTTTGTACTTCCGTACCGGTGCTGGCCTTTTTACCTGTTCTCTTGTGGGTTAAGTAAGTTAGGAAAGAACTCTCCGACTTGGCTCAATATCCCTAAGCAAAGCTTAATATCATTTATTTTCTTCAATTCTGGAAATTCATTTTGTGGTCCTCAATTTTCTGAGATCCAGTATATTTCTGGCTTCTGGATTATATATACCAAAAACATGATTTTTGTCTTAGAATTGATGCTTCTTTTTGAGTATAAGGCCTATACTTTGTAATGACCTTGAGGTTTGTCTGACTCTGTGGCCGTGCTTTATTGGTATAACTATGGACCAGGATATCATTCATGTGACAAACAGTACCCTGTTTGCCTTCAAGAATACTTGACATCACCCTCTGAAAGATTACTAGTGCTGACAACATTCTGAAAGGTAGCCGATTGAAACCGAACTTTCCAAATCATGTGATAAATATCAACAATCTTGATTAATAATCTCGGACTATCTGTCAAAATCCACTGTCATTTGGTATAATTGATTCTGGCTAATTTGGACAAATTGCCATATACTTATGAAATTGGATGAGCCTGTCATTGACCTTCCCTCCATTTGTCTGGTTGATTGAGATCCATGAACAATACCAGCCCTGAGCAGCATTGGTTTTGCTCTACCAGTGGTGGTTAGACCCCACTTTTTAACATGATATTTAACTCCACCTTTACTTTTTCTAATAATAGCTAACATTCTTTTTTAGGGGAATACAGGCAGGGCTTTGAATTTTCTTATAGAATAATACAGTGCTCCTGGTTTAACTTTCCTAAGCCTTTGAGTAACCTTGGAAACTCTTGATAAAATTGTCTCCCATTTTCCTCTTACATTGGCACATATTTTGTCTGTTTTTTCCAAGGGACTTTGCCAAATGCAGCTGTTTCTGCTCTGCAACAATGTGCTCAGATTCTTCAATGTGTACAGTCTCTCTTTGATTTCTCACCTCTTGTGGCTCTGACTGGTGGAAAACTAACCTTGCACTGGATCTTGCAGCCTGAAGGTTGAACATTGACTGGTTATTACAGGCCAAGCTGTCTGTCAGTATTGAACAGCTGCCCATGTATCAATTTTAAGTTCTGTATTAAACCCTTTCACAAGCAACATGATCCAGAATGGTTGTTTTTGTGGGATATCAGAGGGAACATGGCTCCAGATTTCTCCTGGCCACTTTTGACTTCATTTAGGAAGGTTGGCTCACTTTGTTGATCTTCATTCCTGGTTTCCTGGATCTTTTATTTTCCAAGTGGTTTCCCGTTTGTCAATAATTAATCCTTTGGTGGGACATCCTTTGGATAGCTGTGGTGATGTAGAAGTTGTTAATTTGGGGTAGTTCTTGAAACATCCATTCTCTTCTAATGTTGATAGCCTTCAGCTCCCCTAACCGAGCACTCCTGGCATTTGTGCTGCTGCTTTTAACAACATCTTGAATATCCTAATGTGGACAATGATGTTGTTTTCCGCACTTCTGGTGTTTGGTGGACTTTCTGGATCATCTTGGGACCAATGCATCTGTCTGAAATGAAAGGAGTCTCAGTACTCCTCTAAAGAATACTCATTTCTGGGCTTTGAATAGGCTCGACCAACATATTGAATTGCTTGCTCCAGTGTGAGCAGCGCTTTGACTGAAGAAAATTAAGGTAATTTTTCATTCCTGATGCTCACAACAATGTAATCTCTTATTAAACTCATCTTTTAAAGTTCCATAACCACAACACCTTGCTAATCCATATATGTCTGTTAAAAACGCTTTCATCCATCCCCTTTGTAGCTGGGACTGTTGATTACATCGTGCTCTTACTATGACCAGATTGATTAAAATATGTACCAATGCCTTGATTAAAGATTCAGAGACAGTAGTGCTATGATCCCAGTTGATGCTAATACTGGACAAGTCAAATCCAAAGTGAAACTGACATGTTAGATTCAAACTTTGTTTGTTAGTATCTGCGAAGTTTAGCTATTAAACATTTTCACAGGAGACTGCCAAAGTATTTCTAATACAAAAAATAAAATGCTTAGCGAACAAGAAAAACACGCATGATATTACACAGGACAGCAATAAAAGATGGAAAGATTTCATTACGGTTATTAAAAAAGGATTCAAGTTCACATTAGTTCTTCAGCCTAACAGTACCTTTATAAACATTTACACCTCAATGAAAAGTTACCACTATCTCCAGACTAAGATTCCTTGCTCTGATTCAGGCTGGTACAGCTGTAACCAGGTTCCTTTCAATGAGCGTCTATGCAGTCACTAAATGCTATTTACTATCATCTGGCATCTCTCCACAAGACACCTAAAACAGAACCTCAAATCTTCAATGCCAGGAACAAGGAGGCAGGGCAGTTGGCACAAGACAGTCATGTGATGACCCCTCTATGAATAAATCCACCCACAGTCAGCAAGCACCTCCCCCAAGGTAAGTATAATTATGTTGCTAGCCTTCTGGCAACTGCTTGAGAAATAATTCTCCAAAAATTGTCTGCCAAGGATTGAGTTTCCACTGCCTTCTCTGTGGGACACAATTCTGTGGAGTATTTGGCTGATTCAAAATTAAACTCAGTCCATTTGAGCTGAATTCTTACTGTCAAATGGACTGTCAAATAGACAGTCAAATGGATCTTGGAGCCTGAATTAAAGGTCAGTGCAATTGATTGAATGGATTGATGTACCATAACACCACAACAGGATGAGTAAGGTATATTGTTATTGCAAGAATCGTTGGAAGTAACGGAATATTGAGAATGATAGTGGCTGCTTAGTCAGTTGGAAGAGGAATCATACTTGCCTGGATTTGTCGCTGCCTTAAGTAATTTTTTTTGGCATTCATGTAAATTGTACATATTTACTCCTGACCCACATTCTCTTGTGGTGAGTTCAGTCCCATTGGGAACCAGGTTTCACTGAATCAGACAAATCCAGCTATTTAACAGCCAGAAATAAACAACGTACCACAAACAAGTGTCTGTAAATGCAAGTCCTTCCTTTTTGAAACCCTCATTGTCAAGCCTGGTTCAACAGGAGTGTGACAGGAGCACTGCGGACAGGCAAACTATCAGGCCATCATTGCACCAAATGGGGCACCTTGCAGCCCAGGTTGAACTTAACCCACTCGCTGTACCGGTGACAGTGGCTAGCCCAAGGACATTACTGTCAGTTCCTCAGCACTGTGTGCTAATCAAAATGTTTAAAATAATTCAAGGAATTGAAGGGTAGAAATGGAAATCCTCTGTGGAAGAAGCTAGAATAAAAATGTAAAATATTAAAATTGCATGTGTCATTTTGAACTGAAAGCACTTCTACACTTGATGTCGAATGGAAATCTGAAATTTCTCCCCTAAAGTTCTATGAATGTTGGATTAACTGACATTTTCAAGACTGATATTGATCTGCATTTGTTAGGTAAGGCTATCAAGGAATTTATTGAAAATGTCCGCTAAATGGATTTGAAGTACAAATTAGCAATGGCCTAATTAAATGGAGAAAGGCAGGCTGAATGGTCATGCTGCTGATCTTTGTATCTCTTGGTCTTTCTTATTGATCGTTGACCCTGTTGAGTTAATGATTTGAGACAGGAAATGCTTCTGTCTGGAGCATTTGAGCACACCGTGGCTAAGTAGTTACCACTGCTACCTCACAGCACCAGGGTCCCAGGTTCAATTCCAGCCTGTGTGGAGTTTGCACATTCTCCCTGTATCTGTGTTCGTTTTCACTGGGTGCTCCGGTTTCCTCCCACAGTCCAAAAATGTGCAGGTCAGGTGAATTGGCCATGCTAAATTGCCCGTAGTGTTAGGTGCATTAGTCAGAGGGAGATGGATCTGGGTGGGTTACTCTTCGGAGGGTTGGTGTGGACTAGTTGGGCTGAAGGGCCTGTTCCCACACTGTAGGGAATTGAATCAAATCAAATTTCTGCTTCACTTTCCCTGTGCCACGCATATCTTGATCACTCAATTTTCTCATTCAGTTTTTGGCAGCCCACTCCCTTCATCTCCCACAAATTGTAACTCATCCCAAAGTCTCTTTCTAGAGACCATGCCTCTATAATTTCTGTCTTTCTAAAGCTATGACTCCCTATGCATCAGGAGATCAATTGAAAGTCTTATCTCTAAATCCCTCTGCCATTCCACAAGCCTCTACTTTTTTTTTATCCATTACACCTCTATCTATACTCTTGTGTCCCTTTCTGTTGTCTGACACAGTTAGTGCCTGAAAGTGCTAGTTCATAACTTGAAATAGCCTCTGGCCATAGGATTTAAGCAACTGTCCCTGAGGGAGGTAATGGGTTCTGCTTGTGGTTCTGTGTTTGTAACCAATGCTGTGTGAGAAGGTTTCAGTAAGAGTAACATCAACTTATGCTCAGCTTGAGCCTGATGTCTCCAAAGAAATCATTATCTATCTCAGGATGTCAATAGAGTTTCAAATCAAAATGGTGCATCTCTTGGAGGGGAACTTAAGGTGTTACCATGTGCCCTGCCTCCTATGTCCTTCATGGTGGCAGAGACAGTGATTTTGGGGAAGGCGCTGCTGAAGGACTCTTGGCAAGTGGCTGCAATGGACCATCACCACCGCTGTTTTGAACATGCTCCTGAAGATCCTTCTCTTTAACCATGCTTTCACCTCACCAATTCACCTCTCCCTCTCCATCCATCCAGTCATGGGGGCTGTAAAACTGTTCTCCTGTTTGTGAGGAATATTGTAGGAATGCACGTTGTCGGAAAATTTAGAAAAGTAGTGTGCAAACCAAAGGCAGATATTTCTTCCTTTCAACATACAACACATTGCACTCGGCCGACACATTGCTTTCACATTGCGACTGGATTGCACTCACTTCCAATTTCTATCTGTATTTCAGAAATTTTGAAAATTAAAAACACTGACATTGTCATCTTCATGAATCCAATTTCCTGTGTACGTGCAGACACATAACTACAACTTTCCCAAAGTAAATGACTCATCTGTTTCTGAAACCATACTTGAACACCTGCTGTGGTCTGAGAAATGGTGGGAGGCAGGAAGGTCAGTTCTATGATTCAGAGGAAGATGAGCAGATGGATGCTTCCTGCATTAGAGATTTCATATCTGGAACAAGGTATTGCATTGGCAATATTGCCTTGACTGTGGAATTTTGCTGGGAATTAATTTAACCATTTGAGGAGGAAGCTGAAATTGTTAAAGACACTCTCGTTAAACCTCATCTTCAACAACAGCCATGATGTGTAACTATGCAGCACCTCCAAAGTCATGTAGTGTCCCAAGTCATTTCACAAAAGCAGAATAAAGCAACTTTGACACTGAGTGACATGCAAAGATATTAGCGCGGATGACAAAAAGCTTTGTGAAAGAGATAGTTCATGGAGCATCTTGCAGGATCAAAGGTCAGGAGTCTGAAAACTGAAGGCATAGTCACCAAGGATGAAGTGATTACAGTCAAGGCTGCTGAACAGCCAGGACTGGAGGACTGCAGCTACTTTGGAGTGTTGTAGCACAGGAGGAGGTTATACGGAAAGAGAAGTTTGAAATATTCACCCAAGTTGGGGTAAGTGAGCAACTCCAGGAGTTAGGACCACACTAAGCATTCCACGTCACAAGCATGGAAATTGCTGGAGAAACTCAGCAGGTCTGGCGCAGCTATGGAGAAAGCAACAGAGTTAACATTTCGAATCCAGTATGACCTCTTATATCGGCCTCAAAAGGTTAATTCTGTTTCTCTATGTTCGTTTTATTGCAAGTACGCCATGTCACCTGGCTTAGCTGACTGGATTGATTTGATCATTCTTCTGACTGCACTGCCCTATATCCCTGGCCTAAGGATTACTCGTCTATGGCGGCCCTTAAAAAAATAGATACGTAAGGAGTGTGAATCCAGACAGTTTTAATTTCCACTATAGTTTTTATAGTGCTTCATTCCCAGTCTGACTTTGTGTACTGTAGTCCAGTTAGTTTACTTACTGACCTCTGCTTCCAAATGCTATCAAACTCAATTAGCAGTCAGAGCATTTGCTGTATTTTCACATTTTAAGAATGTAAAATTACCTATTAGCTTTCTTGAAGATTCATTGGATATTGATTTATTATTAACATCTGCTTTAAAGCTCTGAGACTTTAATGTTAGAAAACTGATAATTATTTCACAATGAATGCAAACTATATAGGTAGTGTCTCTGTGCCTTGCATTTTCACCTTCTGAATTGTTTGAGTGCATATCAAAATCCTTTTATTCCTTAAATATTCTTTCCATTCATATATTGCATCAATACACCCTAAAAACAAACCATTTGGCTCAAGTGTTATCTACAGTCTGTACAGCATCTCCCTATTTCACCTCATTCTGCCAATGTATCCCTGTATCCCTTTCTTCCTCATTTACTTATTTAGCTTCCCCTTAAATCCATCACCACTTTTTTGTCTTAACCACCATCTGTTATAGCAAATTCAACCACCTTGCCACATTCTGGTTAAAGACATTTCTTTTGATCAGGATTATTGTTCGTCCTGTAATGCCAGACTCCAGGTTTCTTCTTTTCCAGAAGAGGAAATCTTTCTTCTGTATTTGCTATCTCAAATCTCTTCTATAATTTTAAGAACCTCAATTAGGTCATCCTCAGACTTTTCTTATCAAGAGAAAGAAGTTCCAACCTGCAGAGCCTTTCCCAACAGCTAAAACTGGTCGAACCTCTTGGAAATCTATTTTACACTTTCACCATAGAATCTGCATCCTAATTTTTTTTTTGCATGGATCGGGATGGTTAGGGTTGGAAATGGGAGTAGAGGGAGAGAAGGAGAAGGAAGGAAATGGGGGCTGAGAGTGGGTAGAGAATGGTTGTGTGGCCAAAGGGGAGATAACACGTCATTGGAGATCGACTATACAGGAATTATAATTTCACTCTCTATTTGTCAGTCCTTAAAAATCAAGTGTGCAATAAATCCTACTCAAAACTACAAATGCAAATTGTATCATCATTGATGATAATTAGCAACAATGCAACTCATATTTAGCCGAGAATATTTGGAACGTATGGAATGGCGGAACAAAGTGGCTGATATTAAATGATTGCTGGAAGCTTGTATTATAATGTGCAATTTTACCAATCTCATTTATTCAGAAGCATCCCCTCCCCCTCCAAAAATGCACAAGATGCCCATCCCCAGTAATTAACTTAATCAGTGTTTTATTCGGAGTGCTAGTCCTTTTTAGTTATCGGTAATTATATGTAGAAACTGTGGACTTAGTGAGTGAGTAATGTGCTATCTGTAGCCTGCAGAGTTCTACATGGGCAGAGTGTGATACAGTAATGGAAAACCTGCTGGGTAAATTCCCTTGAAGACGATAATGACAAGAACTTGTCTAATATGTATATAAGACATCCGATACATTAGCATGGGCCAGTTTGCTGTTAGGGCTTGGAACCATGCAAGAATCGAAGAGTTGTTGGGAAGAGGGAGTTAAGATGTCGTCTAAGAGGTAGGTTTTAAAGGGGCTTTTGAAGATAGAGAAAAGGTGGTAAGGTGGGAAGAATTCTTCTCTTTAACTACCTGACAAAAATAGTGAAGTCGCTTATAATCCCACTCTTGAAAAAATCACTCCTGGACCAATAATGTCTCAATCCTAAAATTCTTATTATTATGATGGTTTCATATTTAATAATTGTTGTGGACTTGATATTGAAAGATTGTGAAGATGACTAGGATAAAGAGGTTAATAAAAGGACAGCAGAACATTATTTTTAACAAAGCATCTCTTGAAACCACATAGTTCCAGATAATTGCTGAACTTAGTTCCTTGAAGTCACTTTAGGAAGAACACCAGACTGTTTCTTTTTTGACTTGGGTTTACTGTTGTTCTGTATGAACTGTATTTTGCACATTTTTAAAAAATGGTTTGGTTTTTCAGATGGGAAAGATTGCTGAAAGAAAAGAATTGTTCAGCTCATGTCTCCTGTTACTGAAACATTTTTTTTGTGGTGAGTCCAGTGTGAAACTTGACTGACATATTGAAGAAAAACTGGAAGAATTCTTGATACTGTGTTTCCTAAGTAAGCTATATCTGCCAAGATTCCACAGATAATTCCCAATGTTGGTGACTCCTGAATACACATACCAGAATGCCAGATCAATAACCATCAGAGCAATTCACATCTTTCTTTTTGTCTTTGAGAACTAAGAAAATGACCATAAGAAAACAAATCTATTCATCTTACTTGGTATGAATGGGTGTGTGTTTGGGTTTATTTAGAGGGATAAACATTTGTATTTTCATATTACAAACAATGTGTTAACCAATTCTGCACCACAATGGAATAAATTTTGTTTTATAGTAAATCAATAATTTTGTGTCTATCAAGAAACCAGTTGATGGGCTAATGTAGTCTAAATCAAACATAGAAACAGTATATGTTGGGTCACATTGGAAACTAGGTGAGACAATTAAATTTTGATGTCATTAAAGTAGACAGACAGCCCATGCCCCTCACCTCAGCTGTAACAGCCTTTGTTTTTAAATACTTTCACGGCCTCAGCGCTCTGTAACCTTCAGTCTCATTTCAATTTTAAACTCTCTAACATTGGTGGCTATACCTTCATCTGCCAAACTCTGGAATTCCCTTCCTAATGTCTCCACCTTTCTTAATCCCTTTCCTCCTTCAAGGCACTGTTTGAGAGTTATTGCTATACCTAAACATTTGGAACTCTGCTGTCTCTCCATAGGCACTGCCAGACTTGCTGAATATTTTCAGTAATTTCTGATTTGTTTTCTTTTAACTACTTATCCTCATGTGGTCTGGTATTAAATTCTGCTTGATAGTTTTCCTATGATGTGCTTAGGAACATTTTACAGTGTGAAAGGTGTTATAAAAATGCTCAATATTGTCACCACATACAAGTTGTCTGCCTATTAACTCTGTCTAAAACTTGCACATCTAACATGCTGAACATTGACTCTGAGAAATCCCCTTATCTCAAAAACTAAATCAGGCAAAACTCCAGGACACCTTTGCAATTTCACAATCAACATTACCCACCTTTGATTGATTGAGTTCCTTGCCAACTCCATGTCCCAGCAGCTCAAAACCAATTCACAGACTATATAGCAGTCTATTGCTACCTTTCCCGATGGATTCTTTAGTTCTTTCAGTCTGGCCTACAACACGATATTCCTCACATTTGTCATCAAGGATGTTACATGATATAAAGATAAAAATAACATTAATTGCTTCATTTTGTCACCAATTCCATGTAATCATTAGCCTATTGAGAATGAAGATAATCCTTCTCATCTCAAGCCTCACTGGACGGCTTGAATTCAGCTCTCCCTATCCAAGTTAAATATTTAGTTACACTTTCATCATTCTTGTGTGTGATGACTGACTAAACTGAAAACAGAAGTGATACCTAGTCATTCATGTAAAAAGCAGGACATGGCTTTGTGGAGGTTTCCTGGTTTTATTTCTCCATGTACTTTTGAGGAAAATTATTCACATCGCTAAAAGCATTTTGACAGATTGTTACTTTAGGTGATATAAAGTGGATTAAATATGACAACATGTGCATTTTTAGTTCTGCTTCCAGTCTGTTTGTATTGCATTCTCAGGGAGAACTTGACCATTCTTGACAAAAGCAAGTGACGCTGGTGCCAACTGAGTTGATATACTGGTCCAGAGTTTGCTGCTACAATCTATTTCCACAGCCATCTTTGGGCACGCTTTGTCCCTCCAATTGTGATCTATTGTCCAAACCCCATTCCCTTCAGCTCACCATTGATGGTGTTGCCTTTATATACACTGCTGAAGTATACACTCTGGAGTTCATTCCCATATGCGGCTCTCCTTCGTGTACCTCCCTCTCAGTCTATCCTAATAGGCTGTTTCTGATCTCGCATCACTTATTATTTGGCAGTACTCCAACTTGACATCTTGAGTTGTCTTTCTCTGTTAAAGGCGCTATCGCCCTGAGCAGCAAGTGTGCCCACAGAATAGTCAGTAACCTGCAAGTTTAAATAAATAGGCCGTTTTGCCACCAAAGATGTTGCTGAATATTCCAAACCTAAACTTTGACAGGAGCAATACTTTTGTTTTCTGTAAGGTAACAGATAGCTTATTGCACAACTAATTTTGCAAGTTAGTAAGTAAAGGAATAAACTATACAGTTGTTGGAAGGAAATAATGGATACAAAGGTAAAAGTACACACGACTAAATAAAACTGTCAAGATAAAAGTCAGATTTTTCTATTATCAATGGAGGCCTGTTACTTGCTTGAAGATTCTTCTTTCTATGATGAAAAAATTGAAAACCTGAAGTTAGATCGAGCAATTCCAATGGTTTCTGTTGAAGTCATCGGCAATCACTCACTACCAAGTATGATTGTTGACTGAGAAAATTCCATAGCACCGGAGATGGGTTTCTGTGTGCCTGACGAAGCCCAATCCTAGAACCACATCTTCAATTGCAGGTGTTTCCAGGAAGTGCAATTGGTCCTTCATATCAAAATCTCTGGCATTATTTTCTCCAGTTCCTTTTCAATACTTCCTCTTGCCGATGAATGGTCAGAAAGTATTGTGTTCCTTCAAACAGAGGCTTCCTCCAGAGTTTCTTTTGAACAAGAGTCTCCTATGCATTGACATCAATGATGCTCTTCTTGAGGGAAAGCCTTCAGGAAGTGATTAGATTTGATTCCCTACAGTCTGGAAACTGGCCGTTCAGTCCAACAAGTCCACGCTGAGTTACTCCAAAGAGTAACTCACCCAGACCCATTCCCCTACCCTATATTTACCCCTGAATAATGCACCTAACACTATGGGCAACTTATCATGGCCAATTCACCTGACCTGCACATCTTTAGATTGTGGGAGGAAACCCACGCAGACACGGGGAGAATGTGCAAACTCCACACAGACTGAGGCGGGAATCGAACTTGGGTTCCTGGTGCTATGAAGCTGCAGTGCTAACCACTGAGCCACCGTGCCGCCCATTGAAGTCTTTGAAGCTCTTCCTTTGACCTCCTCTCGTTCGAGTGCCTTCCTTTGAGACAGCCAAAGAAGATTTGTTTTGGTAGTCGGAACGCAGGAATTCTAGGCACATGGCCGACCCAGCAGTTTCAGGTGATCTTGGCCTCAATGTTGGTGCTTCTAGCTGCTTTAAGGATACTGGTATTAGAAAACCTTCATCCCAGCTGATGCAGATAAACCATCTCAAGCATTGATGGTACTTCACAAATGACTTAAGGTGTCACCTATATGTAGTCCAGGTTTTGGAACCATATAGAAGAGTGGGAAAGATGACTACCTTATACACAAGAACCTTGGTATCAGCATTGATGTCAGCCATTGAAAACTCTCATCCTTGGGCATCTGAAGGTGATACTTGCAGGTTAGATGCGATGTTGGATCTCTGCATTGATGCTGGCCTTAGATAAGAGTAGCTTCCCAGATCGAGGAAAATGTTCCACGTCTGAGAGAATATCTCTGTTGATCTTAACGGAGGGATGGACTGTAACTTGCTTGTAAGGGATTTGAATCATCCCGAAGTTGCAGGTGAGAGCGGTTTTTTAGTATACTTCCACAAGGCATTAAGCGAGGCTCAAAGATTCTCTCCTGAGAGAGCAGGAACAACACTGCCATCTACACGCTGAAATTCTACAAAGTCAGGTCAATGGTGGTTTTTTTCTTGGATTTCAGCTGGTTGAGGTTGAAAAGCTTTCTGATCCTCCTGTAGATAAAGTCCACATCATTGAGATGCTTGTTCTTGACAAGGTAAAGAGCAATGATGATGAGGATGGAGAAAAGAATGTGGGCAATGACGCATCTCTGCTTGACCCCTGTATTGACCTCAGAGCATTCTGTCATATTGCCATCGGTGGGGACCGTTGCTGACATCGTGTTGTGAATCAATGTGTTTGAGAACCGTTACCTTTCTAGGGTAAGGCTGTAACTGGCCGAATGGATGAGTGGTCCTTGTTGGTAATTGGTTCCTATGGAATACAACCATATGGATGGATGGCTTGGGAGCAGGTGAAGGCCATTCAACCCCTTGACCCTGCTCTGTCTTTCAACTGGATTATGCCTGACCTGATTATCACCTCAATTCTACATTTCTGCATATTCTCAATTACCTGTAATGCCCCTAATCATCAAGACTCTGCCTACCTCTACCGTAAAGGCATTCAATGACCCCCCCCTTCCCCCATGATTCTCTGGTGAAGAGAAATCTACAGACCCATGACCCACAGACAAAACTAGCCTCCTTCTCAACTTTATTTTAAACTGGTGACATCTTACTTTCACCATGTGTCCCTGAGGTCCAATGTCTCCCACAAGGGGAAAACAAATCCTTTCAGCATTCAAGACCCCTCAGGATCTCTAGATTCAAAATAACCACCAGTCATTTTCTTGTATCTTTCAGATTTGACATAAATTTAGTTATGAATATTTGGTTGCATGGAAAGATAAAAGGAAACGTAACTCAAGGTCAAAGTGCAGGATACGGAATGTGGAAGCTGAGAATTCCATGATGCATTGTGCAGAATCAGGCCCAACTGGTCCATGCAGTGTATTCATTGTCCATACAATTATCAGACCATCCCACTTTATCTCTCCCTTTCTTTCTACTGCTCATGTGTTTATCTAGCTTCCCCTTAAATTCATGGGGACATAGGGATCTACAGCACGGGATAAAGTCCTTGTGCCACAACCATCCCTTGTTGTCGAAGGTTAGTTGGATATAGCAGCCAGGAATTCTAATAACTAAGTAGTGAACTGGGATATATGCCACTGCCAGATTAATTTGGGTGTGGCAATGGGTCCATGTAACATGTAGTTTGCCAAGTATCCTTCTTGTTCTTTGATCTCAATTATGCATCGATCAGGCCTTATAAAAATGTGATTAAAAATAACCCAAGTTCGATTCCCGCCTCAGTCTGTGTTGCTTCTACTTTATCAATCCTAAACAAAAATAATAGAAAATATTATTGTAGAAAAAATTGAAAATAAAAGTCTGTTTCATCCAATTCTGCTTTGGGGTGTACTATCGCCTGGCATTCTGGTTGTTGCATTCAATATAGTTAATGTAATATCCATAAAAAAACGAGTAAAAGTTGAACTTTATGCTTGGACAAATATTTCTATGTAAGACTATTATTACAGCTACTTGAGTATGTTGAAGTATTAAGGCAGTCAGCCATGATGGGATGTGTTTTGGGATGTTTCCTTACAGGGTGAATTCCCAATTCTGACCCTGCTACCTCAGGAGTGATTGAGTGGAGCAAAACCAGAGGGAGACCTCACCTTCCTCAGTGCTTTGTCTGTTTCTGGGCTCCTTACCACCAGCCACTTTAACACACTCCTTTACAATTTTGGGTGCTCAGAATTCAGAACAATAATCACAGTGGGGGGGGGGGGTCAACAGGACTTTTGCATTCTATGCCTCAACTTATCTGTGTGTGCGTCTGGCTTACTCCCAGTCTCAGGATTCCCTCTCCTCCTCAGCCCCTCTCACTCTGTCTCTCTTTTTCACTCACTCTATTATTCTCATTCTCTCGAGTTTCTGAGTGATACACTTTACAACCTGAAATTACTCTACAGAGGCCGGTATCCCATCACCAAGTCACCCATTATTTACACAAGCACAGTACACGGAGTCTGACCAGCCAGCTCAGAGCCAGTCCCCAGACTGAGGGGACTCTCTGTTTGCATCTGTCAGCCAGGGCTCCCTAATTGATCCAGCTAAATAACCCCAATCACAAGGAACTCATACTCAACAAGATCCACCTGGCCAACCTCATTTCAATCACTTCATCCGACAAGTATACACAACTTGGTAGTTTATTTGTTTCACCCTATCCATCCATGTTCAATATCTGGACAGCAACATACTACCGACTTTGTCTTTATTAAGAAGAAAAATTACTCTTTGCATTGAGTGATAAATATGTGCTTATTTTAAGTTTAAACTAACCAATCTTACAAATACCCAGAATGGAGTGTATAATAAGACAATACAGTACTGTGAGTGGTGAAAATCTGAAATAATATTGACTCATATTCAGCAGGCCAGGTGGAGAGAGGATCAATATTATCGCTTCAAGCCCCCAATCTACACCAGCTCTGATGAAGAGTCATGGACTACTGTCTCTGTCTCTCTCTCTCTCTCTGCACAGATGCTTCTAAAGCTGCTGAAAATGTCCAATGCTTCTCATTTCTGTTAGAGCAAAAATTATTCCTTTTGCCAGCCTTCCAAAAAGCAATCAGATTCTTTTCAATCAATTCTTTCGAACCTCTCATTCCCCTTTAGCAAGAAACCCAGCAGCTGCTGCTTAAGATTTGGTTTAGCACAAAATTAAACATGAATTTGAAACTCCACAAGTAATGAGTGGAGAAAACATAAACAAGCTGCTAAGCAGAAAACTGTCAATGCAATAAATTAATCATTTCGAAAAAACGAATAATTCATAAGAACAACCATTAAAGAGTGCCAAACTGCAGAGTTAATGAATAAAACCTCTTTTGCCATTTTGTTTAAGGATCAGAGCCAGAACGAGCCAGGCTACACCCTGAACCCTGGATACTGGGGATGGAACTGGGGATCTGGGCCAAGTAGAGGAGTTCAGTTTAACAAATTCCAAGCTGACCTTTGTGCAATTCACAGACTACTGAAAGTGAAATGTGGATAGTGTATTTTGCCTCACCCAGCCCAGTGGAAGGAGAGAGAGAGAGAGAGGGAGAAGGAGGGATAGAGAGAGAGAGAGAAGGAGTGAGGTCTGTACATATCCTCACTGAGCATATCCTGTGTCTGAGTCTGTGTCTGTGTGCAACTGGCTCACTCTCAGTCTCAAGAGTTCTCTCTCTTCCTCACCCCCCCTACTCTCTCTCTTTCTCACTCACTCTATTATTCTCATTCTCTCATGCATTCAATCACACTTTGAAATAATTCCACAGAGGATGGTATCCTATCCCTAAGTCACTCTTTATTTACAGATGCACAGTCCTTGACTATAATACTGCCTCAGAGCTGAAAATGTGTTGCTGGAAAAGCGCAGCAGGTCAGGCAGCATCCAGGGAACAGGAGAATCGACATTTCGGGCATAAGCCCTTCTTCAGGAAGCCTTTCTTCCTGAAGAAGGGCTTATGCCTGAAACGTCGATTCTCCTGTTCCCTGGATGCTGTCTGACCTGCTGCGCTTTTCCAGCAACACATTTTCAGCTCTGATCTCCAGCATCTGCAGACCTCACTTTCTCCTATAATACTGCCTCATACAGACTGAGGCACCAGAGGGTCAGTATCTCTGGCATTCACCATTTTTATGTCAGCCAGGGCTCCCTGATTGGACCAGATTAACTGCCCCAATCAGGGAGCTCATATTCTATGAGGTCCACCAGACTGATTTGTTACAATCACAACACACGTATGCTCACTCTCTCAGGCTTTCACTCTCTCCCTCTCTTACTCTCTCAAGTTTTCACTGTCACTCTCTTCCACTTTCATGCACCCTTGCTTTCTCAATCTCTCACTCCCTCTCTCTCTCTCTCTTTCTCTCTTTCTCCTTGTGGGAAAAGATCTGCCACCCTTCCAACCCATAATAGGCCCACAAAAGCAAAATTGGACAAATTGTACCAAAACACCCAGAATGCCTCAGCAGGGTCCAAGCAGGCTTACAAGTGAAACTAGACAGCACTCGCAAACAAGGGAATACACTTCAATCTCCCACTAACAATGACAGAGCAAAGCCCCGCGGGCAGTTTCACAACCCTGCAATACCAAAGCCACACAAAGGGCATGTCAGACAGAGAGGCACCACCAAGAGCACTATTCCCAGGACAAGACAATGGAAGCACCCCACCTGTGAAGAGGAATGGAAGCCTTAGTCATCGATACTGTCAGGATGTTGCTTTGTGTAGAGAATTAGGACATTCCTCTGATAACTGTTTTCCGATTAGCATAATTGTAACTAGATTACCCCATTTCCAGATACATTCCAGATACATTGTATTTTCCCCATTTCTAATTAGCCTCATTGTACAGGATTATTATAAAAACTGGCTTCTTCCTCAGTTCGACTGCCTTGGCAGACTGTCTGTACTGTTTCAGTTTCTCTTTCGTGATATCGCCGTACTAATAAACTGTTGGTGAAAATTTCATTTTGACCTGTGTTTTATGATCACTAATGTATTGGGCAAGTTGCTCCGACACCCCATCTCTTTTATCAACCACTGTGGGGCACCATTGAAAGAGAGGATCAGAGGGGATCACGATATCGGGTCATACACACCATTAGAGTTGCCACCTTCTAGGGTAGGGATGGGACATTAGGCATTTTAGTCTGCCTCAGCTTGGGCATGCATGGCCCCCAGGCAAGTCCAACTGGACAGTCACAAATCTTGAGTAAAAGAAAGGACCTGCAGTATCGGCCAATGATGTTATCATCAGCAAATGATCCAGGGTCACCATGAACAGCCCTATAAATACCCATCCCCACTCCTACAGGGCAGATCAGATATTAGCTGAAGGATTATTAACATGTAAATTATGCACTTGAGGAATAGTCACCAAAGGTACACTGTGCATGAGCATAGGACTGGTCTTAGTAGATTTCTAATGCAGTAAAACCTTGAGTAATAATCCAACATGAGTTCAGCCCTCACTGTGCTGTTGCAGAATTTGAGTTTAGTGTTTTGAGAGATGGGTGTCAGTAAAAGTGACTGTGCAGGGTTAAAAACAAGCAAATATTTCACACAAGTTCACAGGGTGGCATGGTAGCTCAGTGGTTACCACTGCTGGCTCACAGTACCAGGGACCAGGTTCAATTCTAGCATCGGCCGACTGTGTAGAATTTGCACGTTCTCCCGCCATGGCTGTGTGGGGGTTGCTCTTGTTTCCTCCCCTAGTCCAAAGATGTGTAGGTTAGGTGGATTAGCCATGGGAAATGCAGGGTTTACTGGGGTTGGGTAGGGGATGCAGGTCTGGGTGGGGTGCTCTTTGGAGGGTTAATGTGGACTCGATGGGCCAAACGGCCTGCTTCCACACAATGGGGATTCTAAGGAGTGAAACTTGTCATCTTTACTCCATTTGGCCTACATGTGACTCCATTCCCACAGTAATGTAGTTACCTTGTACTGCCCCTCTAAAAACACTTTAACAAACCCTGTCAAAGTACCGCCTGCAGTTGATGCAGAAAGCCCATCCTCACTATCGCAGGGAAATCAATGCTAGCCTTCCCAGTGACTCGCACACCCTGAACATGACGATAATTCAAAAAACTCAAAGGCTGGTGACAATCATCTAATACGGCAAGGGAGTGTGCAAACTCATTTTGCATAATTGGAAGATGTTGTTAGCATGGTACATAATATTTTTACAATTTTTACAATTTTTACAAATATTTTTCATTTGTCACATGAAAGAGTGACTATCTTGAAGCTGAAAGAGAGCATGACCATTTATTGGGATGCATCCAATGTCAGATCATTATGACACCCAGAAGCCTAACGATGTCATCTTTAAAAAGCTTGGAAAAAACTGAATGGAGTGATGTTTCCTTCCCTCTCTTGACAAAATCCAACGCCAATCCATTTAATAAATGGTCTTTGTAACTTTGACAATTGAATGGAAGACCGTTGCAGAAAATATTGAGACAAAATCTTTGCAAAACAAGTCATTCACTCTAACTCTGCATGAGTATCAATGAGCTCTCTCACCACGAGGATTATACTTGCCCTACCAGCCTCAGATGTACAGACTGGTGTGTGTTCTCGTTGTAGCTGGCATTACTGTGGTAAATGTGTCCACCACAGGCAACAAGCCCTAATAACTGGACTGTAACGAGTGTCTAGACATGACGTGTCTGAGTGATATTGTCAGGAACTCGTCACAGCGAGATTGTCCTCAAAAGTCAAGGCAGCAGCTTGGCAGCAAGGGCAGAGGGGGGAAGATCTTCCAGACAGTGGGGAGGGGAGGGGAGGGGAGGGTGGGGCTGGACAGGGGAGTCATTATATTCTGCTGCTGAGTATTGCAAGAGTTGAAGAAAGTATTAATTATCGGATGCTGCTAATGTCATAATTTCAGACCATTTAAAAGTGGCCCCTTGAAACACTGACAGTTTAATGAAGAAATGGAACAACTGGAAAATAAACATCTGCTCCAGTTTGTGTTATGGCATTTATGCTGTATCCTTTACTGGGGATTGATAGGTACTGGGTTCATGAATGGACGACCCTACATTAGAGAGGGAAGATTGTACTGACTGTACTGAAAGGTTAGCACTGCTGCCTCACAGCACCAGGGACCCGGGTTCGATTCCAGCCTCTGGCGACTGTCTGTGTGGAGTTTGCACATTCTCCCCTGTGTCTGCGTGGGTTTCCTCCGGGTGCTCCGGTTTCTTCCCACAATCGAAAGATGTGCAGGTCAGGTTAATTGGCCATGCTAAATTGCCCGTAGTGTTCAAGGATGTGTAGGTTAGGTACATTAGTCAGAGGTAAAAGTAGGGGAATGGGTCTGGATGGGTTACTCTTTGGAGGGGTAGTGTGGCCTGTTTGCACATCCGGGTGCTCTGGTTTCTTCCCACAATCGAAAGATGTGCAGGTCAGGTTAATTGGCCATGCTAAATTGCTCGTAGTGTTCAAGGATGTGTAGGTTAGGTACATTAGTCAGAGGTAAAAGTAGGGGAATGGGTCTGGATGGGTTACTCTTTGGAGGGGTAGTGTGGCCTGTTTGCACATTGTAGGGAATCTAATCTTACGTAGTGCTCATAACAATAGAATTCACACTGTGATGGGCGCACCCTCACACCCACCCTCATATCTGCCCTCACACACACCCTCATACCCTCCCTCACACATACCCTCATAACCTCCCACACACACCCACACACTCTCACATCCCCACCCTCACGCATACTCTCACACACCCATCTTCACACTCACCCTCGCTCCTGCAGTGGTTGTAACGAGGTCAGCTAGGTGGACCTCCGAGGACATGAGTCCCCTGATTGGAGGTGTTAATATGGTCCAATCAGGGAGCCCTGGCTGACAGAGATAAACAGGCGGGTCAGACATCCTGTTCACTCTGAGAGCTGGCTCCGTGGAACTGGATCAATGACAAGGACCTTCCAAAATAAAGGGTGACTTGGTGACAGGATACTGGCCTCAGTGGAGTTATTTCAATACCCACCCTCACACACTTCATTACACCTACCATCACACCCTCCCTCTACCCATCAGCCCATTCTTCTCCCGTTTGATTGCATCCAATTTCCACTTGCTGCTGGCTATAAATTTCTGACCCTTTTCTCTTTTGCAATTTTTTCTCTGTGTCTGTACTTTGAATGTTAAGCTTGAGGTGAAATTTGAGTTTGACTTGCCAATTCTAAATATTCTGACCATCTTGCTATGGTGTGAGCCCTCTGAATGCTTTGTTTCCCCTGTATAACACACCAACCGAGGCTGTGTGGGCTAAATGTTTAGCTCCTAGACCACCATCAGCTGCTCCCAGCTGGATTCTTGGAGTGTGCAAGAGTAGCCGTAGACTTGGATGCAAGTGGATGCTGAAGCAGGAAATTGAGGTCAATGATCCCAGTGCAGGGCGGAGACAGAGCCGCACTGTGTGGAAGTGCTATTTTTCGGATGTGAGAAAACTGAGAAGGAGGCAAAACTGAGAAGGAGGCAAAAGATCCTGCAATGTCACTTTGAAGAAGAGTGGGGCCTGGTAAATATTTATTCTTCAATTGACATCACTAAAGTGCATCTATTTTGTTAAAACCACATTGAGTCATAGAGTCAGAGAGATGTACAACATAGAAACAGACCCTTCGGTCCAACTTGTCCATGTCGACCAGATATCCCAACCCAATCCAGTCCCACCTGCCAGCACCCAGCCCATATCCCTCCAAACCCTTCCTATTCATATAGCCATCCAGATGCCTTTTAAATGTTGCAATTGTACCAGCCTCCACAACTCCCTCTGGCTGCTTCTTCCATACCCTCTGAGTGAAAAAGTTGCCCTTTAAGTCTCTTTTATATCTCACCCTAAATCAATGCCCTCTAGTTTTGCACTCCCCCACCCCAGGGAAGAGACTTTGTCTATTTATTCTATCCATGCTCCTCATGATTTTATAGACTTCTACAAGGTCACCCCTCAGCCTCCGACCCGCCAGGGAAAACAGCGTGTTCAGCCTCTCCCTGGAGCTCAAATCCTCCAACCCTGGCAACATCCTTGTAAATCTTTTCTGAACCCTTTCAAGTTTCACAACATCTTTCCAATCGGAAGGAGACCAGAATTTCATGCAATATTCCAACAGTGGCCAAACTAATGTCCTGTACAGCCGCAACATGACCACCTGACGTCTGTACTCAATACTCTGACCAAGAAAGGAAAGCATACCAAAAACCTTCTTCACTATCCTATCTACCTGCGACTCCACTTTCAAGGAGCTATGAACCTGCACTCCAAGGTCTCTTTGTTCAGCAACACTCCCGAGGACCTTACCATTAAGTGTATAAGTCCTGCTAAGATTTGCTTTCCACACGCATTGCTGCGTGAAGGAGCTTCCTGGTATAAATTGGCTGCCATTGCCAATATTGCAACATGTGACTGCAATTCGATCAAAATACTTCATTGGACGTAAATCATTTTGGAGCCTTAGGCGCAATTGTAAATCTGAAACATCTTGGTTTTGTTGTCATGGAGATGTTACAATAGTCCATTTGCACTCACGTGCTAGTCTTGTACAATATGTTATCAAGCCTTGTTGAGATTCATAACTACTGTAAAACATGTTTTATTTAAAACTTGCCCTATAAAACTTTGCTGCCCACAAACAGAAGAACATATAGAGGTTTGGTCATTTGAGTTTGTAAATGTTTATTTTGGATAAATGTGTTTTACCCAGAAAACCAATGTAATATTTTTTAGTCAGTGGCTGACCTTGTGTAGTCAGCATTGGACAAACAAGGGTAAGTGAAGAAAATTCTCCTATTGACGCAGTGGGCCTCTGTGACAGGGAACTGAATGACAGTGTTTGTGTACATAGGAAGCTGGGTAATGGAGTGTGGCACTGATTTCCGATTAACAATTCTTCTGTCTTCAGTGGGCGTTGGTAAAAGTGGGTAGATGTTAAGTCTGTACCTACTGATGCTGTGTTAGCCAGCAGTTACTGTTTACTCAGGATCCAAAGGTGTTTATCTCAAAGGTGACCCTGGCACTAATACGTTTTCAAACAAAAACACGGTCACATGTGAATGACTTGCAGCAAACAACAGGCTTTGCCAGCTGTAATGAGGTTTACTGTGATTCTGAGACCTGATATCGTTCAATATTTTGTACATTAAATACTGTCCAGTAGTGGTCCCATCTCAGGAGCTAGGTTCCAACAGCAGTTTGTACATTTGATGACTGATGTTCTGTTTGTAAACCCAAGTCCGATTTCTGCTCAGTTATGTCAAGCAAACAGGAAATGAGAGTGGGGTGCAGTTAGGAGCGTAGTCATAGAGATGTACAGCATGAAAACAAACTATTCAGTCCAACCTGTCCATGCTGACCAGATATCCTACATAAATATAGTCCCATTTGCCAGCATTCGGCCCATATCCATCTAAACCCTTCCTGTTCATATACGTTGCCCCTTAGGTTTCTTTTATATCTTTCCCCTCTCACCCTAAACCAATGCCCTCTAGTTTTGGACTCCCCGACCCCAGGGAAATGACTTGTCCATTTACTCTATCCATGCCCCTCATAATTTTATAAACCTCTATAAGGTCACCCCTCAGCATCTGATGTTCCAGGGAAAACCCCCAGCCTGTTCAGTGTCTCCCTCCAGCTCAAACCCTCCAACCCTGGCACCATCCTTGTAAATCGTTTTGAACTCTTTCAAGTTTCACAACATCCTTCTTATAGGAGAGAGACCAGAATCGCCCACAGCATTCCAAAAGTGACCTAACCAATGTCCTGTGCAGCTGCAACATGACCTCCCAGCTCCTATACTCAATGTTCTGACCAATAAAGGAAAGCATACCAAACGCCTTCTTCACTATCCTATCTACCTGCAACTCCACTTTCAAGGAACTATGAACCCGCACTCCAAAGTCTCTTTGTTCATCAACACTCCCCAGGATCTTACCATTAAGTGTACAAGTCCTGCCCTGACTTGCCTTTCCAAAATGCAGCCCCCTCATATTTATTTAATTTAAACTTAATAAAGACATGAGAAATAGGGACAAGAGGAGGCTATTCAACCCATTACACCCTCTCTATCATGGCTGATCTCATCATCCTATTTGACTTTCCTGCCCGCTCTCTTCACTTCTTGGTTCTCTGAGAGACTGGAGAATTTAAATCTGTTCAATGGTGGAGTAGCCACAACCTTCTGTGACCGACAATGTGTTTGTGCTGGTATTGGCTGAAGAAAGCATGTTGGCAAGGAAAACCCTGTTTTGATTTGTATTGTGTCAAAGGGCTTCTAACTTCCAGACAGGGACTAACATCTCATCCAAAAGGCAGCTCCTCTGACAACGGCGCCTTCACTCAGTGCAACAACAGGAGAACAGTTACCTGCTCAATTTCAGTAGACTCAGACTGAGTGCACTGCCGAGCAAGGCAAGTTGACATTTCGCACTGAACATTACACTTGACAGTAGAGCTTGGGGATTTTCCAGATTGATGGCACAATTAAATCTATAGCCACCTCCTAAATCTTTACAGCTATCCCAGAGCAAATATGATTCTGTTACTGAGTTTTGTTTTGAACGTTTGAAATATTCCCAGTTAGTGAGACTGAGAGATAAAAAGTAAAGCATCAGAACCTGAGCAATCAGTTCAGTAATTCACTTTGTTACTTAACATGGGATTTGAGCACTTGATCATTGTGTCTCCTTGTAATTTTCCTTTCAATTTTAACAGGCTTAAGCTACTCAAAATGGACACACTGTTGTTGTCAACATAATTCATTCAGAACAAACACTCAAATGAAATCTTGACTTACCATCACAGAGATAAACTTAATTACTTTAATTGCTCAACCGGTGACATCGGAGGCAATTTCTGGGCTTGAATTAAATACCCTCTTGGTAAGTGTAAAGTTTGCTGTTATCAACATGAATGCATGTTTCTCAGGCTCTTTTCTATATGCCCAGGGATAAGGCCTCCAAGTCCTTCATCACACATTTATTATTTTCCACATTGCCTCAATGACTTGAGCTAGTCCTCACCCATGTGCCATCAAAAAAATGGAATAAGTCAGAAGTTACACGACACCAGGTTATAATCCAACTGGTTTATTTTAAATCCCAAGTTCTTGGAGTGCTGCTCCTTCATCACCTAACATTGTCAGCTTCATCATCTGTCAGGATAAAATCAACAGATATGTGGGCACATGTTATCCTGAAAGCCAGACCCCATCCTGACCTAGAACTAACAGCAGCTCAAGCTCCTGGAACTGGCCCCCCGACAGCACCAACATTATACAGTCAAAGGGATTCAAGAAAAAAGCTGACCATCACCTCCTCAAGGACAATGAGGAATGGGTATGGTTAGCAATGGCCATGTTCCACAAACAAATAAAAAAAACTGTGGGACTTTAATGTTTGCTGATTAGTTATCACACTTGCCTGAAGGATAGTAATGACAGTTTTTCTGAGGTTAGCCATTGTCGATGAAGTGTACACAGTTACATGACCTCGATGTAGATTTATTGTAACATGTATATAAAAATGCAGTGGAAAGTGTTTCATGTTTGTTAACTCAAAGTACCGCCACACTCTGGCGCCATCTTGAAACACCGAATATAGTGCAATATTTTATTGCCATAGAGTTCATCTTTCTCCCTTCCTCTTGCTCCTGCTGCACTGCTCCTCCAGACACTGTCTTGCCATTGGCCGGAATCTCTCAAACAGGCCCGGGATCTCTGTAACAGGTTCCAGGAGCTCTCTAACAGGCCCCAGGGTCTCTGTAACAGGCCCCGAGATCACTGTAACAGGCCCCTGGGATCTCTGTAACAGGTCCCGGGATCCCTGTAACAGACCCTGGGATCTCTGTAACAGGCCCCTGGGATCCCTGTAACAGGCACCGGGATCCCTGTAACAGACCCCGGGATCTCTGTAACAGGCTCCGGGATCCCTGTAACAGGAACAGACCCCGGGATCTCTGTAACAGGCTCCGGGATCCCTGTAACAGGCCCCGGGATCTCTGTAACAGGCCCCGGGATCTCTGTAACAGGCCCCGGGATCTCTGTAACAGGCCCTGGGATCTCTGTAACAGACCCCGAGATCGCTGAAACAGACCCTGTGATCTCTGTAACAGGCCCCTGGGATCTCTGTAACAGGCCCCGGGATCTCTGTAACAGGCCACTGGGATCTCTGTAACAGGCCCCTAGGATCTCTGTAACAGACCCTGGGATCTCTGTAACAGACCCCGGGATCTCTGTAACTGGCCCCTGGGATCCCTGTAACAGGCCCCTGGGATCTCTGTAACAGGCCCCTGGGATCTCTGTAACAGGCCCCGGGATCTCTGTAACAGGTCCCTGGGATCTCTGTAACAGACCCTGGGATCTCTGTAACAGATCCTGAGATCTCTGTAACAGATCCTGAGATCTCTGTAACAGACTCCAGGATCTCTATAACAGGCCCCGGGATCTCTGTAACAGGCCCCTGGGATCTCTGTAACAGACCTCGAGATCTCTGTAACAGACCATGGGATCTCTGTAACAGACCCCGGGATCCCTGTAACAGACCATGGGATCTCTGTAACAGGCTTCGGGATCTCTGTAACAGGCCCCGGGATCTCTGTAACAGGCCCCTGGGATCTCTGTAACAGGCCTCGGGATCTCTGTAACAGACCCTAGGATCTCTGTAATAGGCCTCGGGATCTCTGTAACAGATCCTGGGATCTCTGTAACAGGCCCCTGGGATCTCTGTAACAGACCCCGGGATCTCTGTAACAGGCCCCGGGATCTCTGTAACAGGCCCCCGGGATCTCTATAACAGGCCCCTGGGATCTCTGTAACAGGCCCCGGGATCTCTGTAACAGGCCCCGGGATCTCTGTAACAGGCCCCGGGATCTCTGTAACAGGCCCCTGGGATCTCTGTAACAGACGCCTGGGATCTCTGTAACAGGCCCTAGGGATCTCTGTAACAGGCCCCGGGATCTCTGTAACAGGCCCCTGGGATCTCTGTAACAGGCCCCTGGGATCTCTGTAACAGACCCCTGGGATCTCTGTAACAGACTCCGGGATCTCTGTAACAGGCCCCTGGGATCTCTGTAACAGGCCCTGGGATCTCTGTAACAGGCCCCTGGCATCTCTGTAACAGGCCCCTGGGATCTCCGTAACAGGCCTCGGGATCTCTGTAACAGGCCCCGGGATCCCTGTAACAGACCCTGGGATCTCCATAATAGGCCTCGGGATCTCTGTAACAGGCCCCTGGGATCTCTGTAACAGGCCTCAGGATCTCTGTAACAGACCCTGGGATCTCTGTTACAGACCCCTGGGATCTCTGTAACAGACCCTGGGATCTCTGTAACAGGCCCATGGGATCACTGTAACAGACCCCTGGGATCTCTGTAACAGACGCCGGGATCTCTGTAACAGGCCCCTATGATCTCTGTAACAGACCCCGGGATCTCTGTAACAGACCCCTGGGATCTCTGTAACAGACCCTGGGATCTCTGTAACAGGCCCATGGGATCTCTGTAACAGACCCGGGATCTCTGTAACAGGCCCCTGGGATCTCTGTAACAGGCCCCTGGGATCTCTGTAACAGGCCCCGGGATCTCTGTAACAGACCCCGGGATCTCTGTAACAGACGCCTGGATCTCTGTAACAGGCCCTGGGATCTCTGTAACAGTCCTCGGGATCTCTGTAACAGACCCCGGGATCTCTGTAACAAACGCCAGGATCTCTGTAACAGACCCTGGGATCTCTGTAACAAGCCCCTGGGATCCCTGTAACAGGCCCCTGGGATCCCCGTAACAGGCCTCGGGATCTCTGTAACAGGCCCCGGGATCCCTGTAACAGACCCTGGGAGATCCGTAACAGGCCTCAGGATCTCTGTAACAGGCCCCGGGATCCCTGTAACAGACCCTGGAATCTCTGTAACAGGCCCTGGGATCTCTGTAACAGACCCTAGGATCTCAGTAACAGGCCACTGGGATCTCTGTAACAGACCACTGGGATCTCTGTAACAGACCCTGGGATCTCTGTAACAGGCCCTGGGATCTCTGTAACAGACCCTGGGATCTCTGTAACAGACCCCTCGGATCTCTGTAACAGACCCTGGGATCTCTGTAACAGACCCCAGGATCTCTGTAACAGACCCTGTGATCTCTGTAACAGGCCCCTGGGATCTCTGTAACAGACCCTGGGATCTCTGTAACAGACCCCAGGATCTCTGTAACAGGCCCCTGGGAACTCTGTAACAGGCGTCGGGATCTCTGTAACAGACCCCTCGGATCTCTATAACAGACCCCGGGATCTCTGTAACAGACCCCGGGATCCCTGTAACAAGCCTCAGGATCTCTGTAACAGGCCACGGGATCTCTGTAACAGGCCCCGGGATCTCTGTAAAAGACCCTGGGATCTCTGTAACAGACCCTGGGATCTCTGTAACAGGCCCCTGGGAACTCTGTAACAGGCCCCTGGGATCTCTATAACAGACCCCGGGATCCCTGTAACATGCCTTGGGATCTCTGTAACAGGCCCCTGGGATCTCTGTAACAGACCCTGGGATCCCTGTAACAGGCCTCGGGATCTCTGTAACAGGCCACGGGATCCCTGTAACAGGCCGGGGGATCTCTGTAACAGGCCCCGGGATCTCTGTAATAGGCCCCTGGGATCTCTATAACAGTCCTCGGGATCTCTGTAACTGGCAACTGGGATCTCTGTAACAGGCCCCTGGGATCTCTATAACAGGCCCTTGGGATCTCTATAACAGGCCCTGGGATCTCTGTAACAGACCCCGGGATCTCTATAACAGGCCCCTGGGATCTCTGTAACAGGCCCCTGGGATCTCCGTAACAGGCCCCGGGATCTCTGTAACAGGCCCCTGGGATCTCTGTAACAGACCCTGGGATCCCTGTAACAAGCCTCGGGATCTCTGTAACAGGTACGGGTTCCCTGTAACAGGCCCTGGGATCTCTGTAACAAGCCCCTGGGATCTCCGTAACAGGCCCCAGGATCTCTGTAACAGGCCCCTGGGATCTCTGTAACAGACCCTGGGATCTCTGTAACTGGCCCCTGGGATCTCTATAACAGACCCCGGGATCTCTGTAACAGGCCAAGGGATCTGTGTAACAGGCCCCTGGGATCTCTATAACAGACCCCGGGATCCCTGTAACAGGCCTCGAGATCTCTGTAACAGGCCCCTGGGATCTCTGTAACAGACCCCGGGATCCCTGTAACAGGCCTCGGGATCTCTGTAACAGGCACCGGGATCCCTGTAACAGGCCTTGGGATCTCTGTAACAGGCCCCTGGGATCTCTGTAACAGACCATGGGATCTCTGTAACAGACGCCTGGATCTCTGTAACAGGCCCCGGGATCTCTGTAACAGGCCCCGGGATCTCTGTAACAGGCCCCTGGGATCTCTGTAACAAGCCCCTGGGATCTCTGTAACAGGCCTCGGGATCTCTTTAACAGACCCTTTGATCTCTGTAACAGGCCCCGGGATCTCTGTAACAGACCCCGGGATCTCTGTAACAGACTTCGGGATCTCTGTAACAGACCCTGGGATCTCTGTAACAGACCCTGGGAATCTCTGTAACAGACCCCGGGATCTCTGTAACAGGCCCCGAGATCTCTGTAACAGACCCCGGGATCTCTGTAACAGACCCTGGGATCTCTGTAACAGACCCTGGGATCTCTATAACAGGCCTCGGGATCTGTATAACAGGCCCCTGGGATCTCTGTAACAGGCCCTGGGATCTCTGCAACAGGCCCGGGGATCTCTATAACAGGCCCCGGGATCTCTATAACTGGCTCCGGGATCTCTGTAACAGGCCCCTGGGATATCTGTGATAGGTCCCGGTAGGCTTCCTGATAGGTGCAAATTACTGAAGGCTTACAGGGTTTCTGGTTGCAGACTGGGTTTATTAGTTAGAGTACAACAAGAGTTGAAATTCTAAAGCAAATACAACAGCGAAGGGACCCTGGAGTAAATGTGCTCAAATCGTTGAGGGTTAGTGCTGCATAAGAAAGCGATTAAAATTACGTATGGGTCTCTAACTTTCTAAACAGAGCGTAAAAGAAAGTAACTTACACTGAACCTTTGAACACTCTTAAAACTCTCCAGAGAGCAGAAAGAAGACTGATGAGAATAGTTCAAGGGCTGAGAGACTTCAGTGACATGGTTATGGATTAGAAATTAGACTTGTTCTCCTGTGGGCAGAGATTGGTGAGAGGAGGTTTGGTAGAGGTGTTCAATATCATGAGGGGTCTGGACAAAGTGCATGGGAATAAACTGTTTTTATTGTCAGTCGGGTTAGGGATCTGAATACATTCATCTCTGGTGAGTGACTAAAGAATCAGCAGAGACACAAGGACATTACCAAGGTCGGGAGTGAGTCTTGTAGTGGGCGCAGCCCAGAAGTCAGCAAATTCTAGCCACCCGATGCCTAGAGAAAGATCACCTCATTTTCCGCCTTGGGACCCTCCAACCACAAAGCATTAATGTCGATTTTACCAGTTTCCTGATCTCCCCCACCTCATCCCAGATCCAACCCTCGAACTCAGCACCACCCTCTTGCCCTGCCCTACCCGTCCATCTACCGCTCCACCCTCCGCTCTGACCTATCACTATCACCATCCCCCCACCTTCATCTACCTATCACCTTCCAAGCTACCTTCCCTCTAGCCTCACACCCCTCCCATTTATCTCTCAGCCCCCTTCTCCCCATTCCCACATTCCTGATGAAGGGTTTATGCCTGAAATGTCGACTCTCCTGCTCCTTGGGTGCTGCCTGACCTGCTGTGCTTTTCCAGTGCCACACTTTTCAACTCTGATCTCCAGCCTCTGCAGTCCTCACTTTCTCCTGGATCCTGGAAAGTACTGCCTGAGAGTGCGGTACATGCAGATCCAAACCTGGCTTCCAGAGGGGAATTTGACATGTAGCTGAAGAGAAAGAAATTGCAAGTGTACAAGGGAGGAACAGCCAGGGATCTTGTTGTGCAGTGGTGGTGTGCCTACTTCTGAGTCAGAACGCCTGGAATCAAGTTGCACAGACACCTCTGAACAAGTTGAATCGGAAAATATCGACAAGGGAAAGATGGAGGAAAGGAAGTAGCAGAGCTCCTCTTGCAGAGACCTTGCATGGACACAGCAGGCCGAATGGAGTCGTTCTGCGGTGTAACCATCCTGGATGTGGCCATTTGCACAATCATTAGTTTTTAGTGAGGAATGCCATAACCTCCAAAGTTACAGTCGAATGCCTCTAACATTATTGGATGCATAGAGGGAGCTGACCAACTTCAGATATTTACGAAGGTTATGGCATGCTATAATCTCCAAGCCACCTCATATTTACAGATTGGTGTGTGTGTTCCTGTTGAAGCTGGGATGAATGTGGTAAATGTGCCCACCACAGGAAACTACACCAAATGCCTGGAATGTCTGGACCCAATGGGCTCTGAGGAGGTCATTAGTAGTGAGAGTCCTCCTTTATACAGAAGGCGACAATCGAGGACAAAGAGGCTGTGGATGTTGATTGTAAACTGATGCACAGAAAACATTAACAAGAAGAGCCAAGAGGCAGAAAAATCCTACACTTCGGCACGAAACCCTCAAAAGCTTCAGTAAACTTATCCAAGATTCCTGAGTGCTGGGCATGTATGGTTCAAATAAAAATTAATCTTGAATATATTTTTCCCTCCTTTAACCATGTCATAGTGGGTAGCACACCTCCATCAATATCAAAAAGTTGTGAGTTCAACTCTTAGTTCAGAGGCAAAAAATGTGGTGTTGCCAAAGCACAGCATGTCAGGCAGCATCTGAGAAGCAGGAGAGTCGACATTTCTGAGAACCCCGTCAAGGTGGGCATCCTTGGAAGAGGCTTCGCAGTAAGGCTGCAGTGAATACAGGGTTAACGGTAGGGTTCTTAGTGAGGTGGAGGAACAGAGGGATCTTGGGGTCTATGTTCATAGATCTTTGAAAGTTGCCACTCAGGTAGATAGAGTTTGTAAGAAGGCCTATGGTGTATTAGCGTTCATTAGCAGAGGGATTGAATTCAAGAGTCGTGAAGTGATGTTGCAACTGTACAGGACTTTGGTTAGGCCACATTTGGAGTACTGTGTGCAGTTCTGGTCGCCTCACTTTAGGAAAGATGTGGAAACTTTGGAGAGGGTGCAGAGAAGATTTACCAGGATGTTGCCTGGAATGGAGAATAGGTCGTACGAGGATAGGTTGAGAGTGCTAGGCTTTTTCTCATTGGAATGGAGAAGGATGAGGGGTGACTTGATAGAGGTTTATAAGATGATCAGAGGAATAGATAGAGTAGACAGTCAGAAACTTTTTCCCCGGGTGCAACAGAGTGTTACAAAGGGACATAAATTTAAGTTGAAGGGTGGAAGGTATAGGGGAGATGTCAGGGGTGGGTTCTTTACCCAGAGAGTGGTGGGGGCATGGAATGCGCTGCCTGTGGGAGTGGTAGAGTCAGAATCTTTGGTGACCTTTAAGTGGCAAATTGGATAGGTACATGGATGGGTGCTTAAGCTAGGACAAATGTTCGGCACAACATCGTGGGCTGAAGGGCCTGTTCTGTGCTGTATTGTTCTATGTTCTATGTTCTATGAACTCAGAGGCTTGAGTCTGCTTTACTTGCAGCAGTAGTGAGGGACTGATGCATTAGAAGTGTTATTTTAGTGAGATGCTAAACCAAGGCTACCTCGGCCCATTCTGACAGACATAAAAGATCTGATATTTGAATTGCATAGTCATTCTAGGTATCCTGTTCAATATTTATCCTTCAGCCAACATCACAAAATCAGATGAGTGATTCATTACTTCTTTGTTATCTGTACTTACCTGTGTGCAAATTGCTTATCATGTTTCCTACAATAACAAGTGTCCAACAGCAGTTCATGGCTGTTTTGGGATGTTCTGAGGTAGTGAAAGGTGCAACAATAATGAAAGGAAATCTTAATCTCCATCATATTCCTCTGTGAAAGAGGTGGCCATTTTGTGAGGTTCTAATTTTGCGGCACTGATCAGGTCAAATAAATGCCCATATCTTACCCACTTCTTGTGCTCTGATTCTCTTCTGGACACATTCAACCATACCTACAGAATCCAGTCAACCCTTAACCATTATTACTTGGGGAAAACTGTGAGCAAATGTAGCAGAGGAAACTTAATTACTGTTCCCCTGGGCTTCACTACTTTCCTTTATACTTTATTTCAGGAGCTCAGCAGTGGGAGCTGTGATCTTAATTAATGCACGTTAATTAGGTAAAATATTTTTGGGAATTCTTTAAAGTGTAACTAAAACTGTTGACAGTTGATTCTAACATTTAGCTGATGGTTCCAATCATTACCACTGTGCCCTTGCAGCCATGTTACATAGTTCAGCTTGTGAGTTTTACTGAGATTTAAATAATATTCCCCTGTCTCCATGGAAACTGGAGAGTTTCACTTTTAATATAACCCTCTTCTTTCTTAAAGGTGTTGGCACACTCTCTCATTTTTACTGTCGAAGAGAGAAACAATTTACATTCATCAGGACAACTGCAATCACCACAACGTAAACCACAGGAGTAAAGGGTCCATATTAGTTAAGGAGTCAACTCTGACTGGCACAGATAATCAGGAAAGAAAGCAATTGGGATTTTCATGCAGGTTCACCAAACTCCCAGGTAATTTAAAAATACGGTAAGGCTCGGACAAATTCCTTTTATTTTCAGCGAACAACTCCTTAGCTAGCACGAATCAGCCATGTTACAAGTTTGACTGATTATCTTGAAGTGGTTGTGAGTGTAGTTTTGGTTCACTCAAGATTAGTCAGGAAGTGTTCCTTCAAATAACTCCACAGAGGCCAGTATTCATTGCTAAGTCACCCTTCATTTACACATGAACAGTTCCTGACTGTAGTACTGCCTCATACAGAGGGTCAGTAACAAAACCAAAAACAGAAACTGCTGGGAAAACTCAGTAGGTCTGGCAGCATCTGTGGAGAGAAAGCAGAGTTAATGTTTTGGGTCCAGTGTCTCTACTATAGAACTTAGGAAGCAGTGATCATAATATGATTGAATTTACTCTGCAATTTGAGAGGGAGAAGATAGAATCAGAGATAATGGTATTACAGCTGAACAAAGGCAACTATAGAGGGGGGTGCTGGGTAGAATTGACTGGGAGAGGAGTCTAGAAGGAAAGACAGCAGAACAGAAATGGCAGGAGTTTCTGGGAGTAATCCAGGAAACACGGCGGAAATACAACCCAAGGGAAAAGAAGTATGGTACAGGGAGGATGAGGGAACCAGGGCTGGCCAGGGAAGGCAGGGAGAGCATGAAAACAAAAGAGAAAGCATATAATGTGGTGAAGGACAATGGGAAGCCAGAGGATTGGGAAGCTTACAAAGACCAACAGAGGGCAACAAAAAAGAAAAAAAGGAGGGAGAAGATTAAATATAAGGGTAAGCTGGTCAGTAATATAAAGGAAGATGGAAAGAGTTTCTTTAGATACATAAAGGGCAAAAGAAAAGTCAGAGTGGACATTGGGCCACTGGAAAATGAAGTTGGAGAGATAGTAATGGGGAACAGGAAATGGCTGAGGAATTAAATAATTCCTTTGTGCCAGTCTTCACGGTGGCAGACACAAGTAATATCCCCAAAATTTAAGAGAATGAGGGGCAGAACTGAGTATAATGGCCATCAACAAGGAGAAGGTGCTGGAAAAATTGAATGACCTGAAGGTGGATAAATAATCCTGGACCAGATGGACTACACCCTAGAGTTCTAAGGGAGATAGCTGAAGGCACTAGTGGTGATCTTTCAGGAATTGCTGGAATCAGGATGGGTTAGAGGACTGGAAAATCACTAACGTGACACCCCTGTTTAAAAAGAGAGTAAGGCAAAAGATGGAAAATTACACACTGATTAGCCTAACCTCAGTCGTGGGTAAGGTCCTTGAATCAATTGCGAAGGATGAAATTTCTGAATACTTGGAAGTGTATGGTAAAATAGGGCAAAGTCAGCATGGTTTTATCAAGGGAAGATCATGCCTGACAAAATTGCTAGAATTCTTTGAGGAAGTAACAAGCAGGTTAGACCAAGGAGAGCCAATGGATGTTATCTACCTGGACTTTAAGGAGGCCTTTGACAAAGGGCTACACAGGAGGCTACTGAGTAAGATGAGGACTCTCTGTGTTAGAGGCAAGGTGCTAGCATGGATAGAAGCTTGGCTGTCTGGCAGAAAGCAGAGAGTGGGGATGGCAGCCAGTGACAAGTGATGTTCCACAAAGCTCAGTGTTGGGACCACAACTTTTCACTTTATACATTAATGATCTAGATGTAGGAACTGAGGGCATTCTGACTAGGTTTGCAGACGATACAAAGATAAGTAGAGGGACGGGTAGCATTGAGGAGGCAGGAGGCTGCAGAAGGATTTGGACAGGTTAGGAGAGTGGGCAAAGAAGTGGCAGATGGAGTACAACACAGGAAAGTGTGAGGTCATACACCTTGGTAGAAGAATAGAAGCATGGACTAATTTCTAAATGGGGAGAAAATTCAGAAGTCCGAAGTGCAAAGAGACTTAGGAGTTCCTGTTCCAGGATTCTCTTAAGGTAAACCTGCAGATTAAGTCAATCGTTAGGAAGGCAAATGCATTGGTGGCATTTATTTTGAGAGGACTTGAATATAAAAGTAGGGATGTACGTCTGAGGCTCTATCAGGCTTTGGTATAACCACATATGGAATATTGTGCGCAGTTTTGGGCTCCATATCTCAGGAAGGATGTACTGGCCCTGGAGAGTGTTCAGAGGAGGTTCATAAGAATGGTCCCAGCAATGAAAAGCTTAATATACGAGAAACGCTTGAGGACTCTGGGTTTATACTTGATGGCGTTTAGAGGAATATGGAGGTTCTAAAAGAAACTTACAGAATACTGAATGGCCTGAACAGAGTACAGGTTGGGAAGATGTTTCCAATGGTGGGAGAGACAAGGACCTGAAGGCGTGGCCTTAGAGTACAGGGAAGCCATTATAGAACTGAGATAAGGAGAAACATCTTCAGCCAGACAGTGGTGAATCTATGCAAATCATTGCCACAGGAGGCTGTGGAGGCCAGATGATTGAGGATATTTAAGATTGAGATAGATAGGTTCTTGAATATCAAGGGGATCAAGGGTTACGGGGAGAAAGCAGGAGAATGCAGTTGAGAAACTTATCAGCCATGATTGAATGGCGAAGCAGACTCGATGGGCTGAATAGTCTTATTTCTGTTTCTATGTCTTATGGATTTATGGAAGTAAATGGCAGGCATTGAATCTTCTGAGATTGTGGGGGAAGTTGCTGTGGGGGGAGGTGTTGGGAGTGAATGAGGAGTGGTCTAGAGTGTCAAAGGAGAGGAGGGGGATATGTTTCTAGTGGTGGCATCTTGCTGGAGGTGGTAGAAATGGCAGTTTCTGGTTTTCTGGATGTGAATGCTGTTGGGATGAAAGATAAGGATAAGAGGGACCCTATCGCTTTTGTGGGCTGGAATAGAGGGGATGAGGCCGTAGGGAGAGAGATGGGTCAGACCCAGCCAAGGGCCCTGTCAGCTACGGTGTTGGGGAATGGACATTTCAGAGGCTCCCCCAAGTGACATTGGCCTGATCGACTGATGTAATGGAGATCGAGGAACTGCGAGAATGTAGAGTTTTTACAGGAAGCAGGGTGCGAGGGTGTACAGTCCAGGCAACTGTGAAAGTCGGTAAGTTTATAGTGGATGTTATTGGCCAGCCTATCCCTGGAAATGGAAACCGAGATGTCGATGAAGGGAAGGGAGGAGTCAGAAGTGGACCTGGTGAAGGGGAGAGCAGGGTGGAAATTGGAAGTGACACCGATAAACTTTTCCAATTCCTGACAAGAGAGGGAAGCAGCACTGATGATGTCACTGAAATCCCAGAGTAAGGGTTTTGGGGGTGGGGCGCGTGGAATAGAACTGGAACAAGGAATGATCCATGTGCTCCACAAAGAGACAGGCATCACTGGGGCCCATGCGTGTACCCCTCTGACTTGAAGAAAACGAGAGAATTAATGGGGAGGTTATTCAGAGTGAGCCCTGAGACCATCCTGATGGGGGATGGATGTGTAAAGGGATTGCACGTCCATGGCGAAGGGGAGGCAGATGGAGCCTGCAAACTGGAAATTCTGAAACTGGTGTAAAGCAGAGAGGAATCCCGGATGTACATGGGCAGGGACTGGACCAAGGGAGAAAAGACTGAGTCATGGTAAGAAGAGATAAGTTCTGTGGGCAGGAGCAGGCAGAAAGAATGGGTCTGCTAGGTAGTTCTGTTTGTGGATTTTCGGAAGGAGGTAGAAACGAGCTGTGGGGAGGCAGTGGTGGGGAAGTCACCAGATAAAATGAGGTTAGTGACTATAGTTGATACAATGGCTTGATGGTCCCACTGTGAGGTCAAGGTGCAGGGTGAGATAGAAGGAGGTATCTGAGAGCTGGCACTCAGCCTCTGGAATGTAGAGGTCAGTCTGCCAGACCGTCCTGGTGGGGGATGGACATGTAAAGGGATTGTATGTCCATGGTGAAGTGAAGGCTGCTGGAACCCGTGAACTGGAAATTCTGAAAGTGACGTCAAGTGTTAGCGCAATTGCCGATTTAAGTGGGAAGGGCCCAGAGTGTCAGTATCTCTGACACTCATCTTTTTCATATGTCATCCAGGGCTCCCTGATAGGGGCTGTTAATCTGGTACAATCGGGGAACTCGTATTGTCTGAGGTGCAGCTGGCTGACCTTGTTACAAACACTGCATTGCCGAATTATGGAATCCCATTCGGACATGCGAAAGGCCTTACTAAGTCAGAGCAGGGATAGGCCATTTGGTGTCTTCAGGCTGCTCCACCATTCAGTTAGGTCATGGCTGATCTGATTGTGGCCTCAACTCCACACCCACCTTCACTGACCTTTGTGGGCGGCACGGTGGCACAGTGGTTAGCACTGCTGCCTCACAGCGCCAGAGACCCGGGTTCAATTCCTGACTTAGGCGACTGACTGTGTGGAGTTTGCACATTCTTCTCGTGTCTGCGTGGGTTTCCTCCGGGTGCTCCGGTTTCCTCCCACAGTCCAAAGATGTGCACGTCAGATGAATTGGCCATGCTAAATTGCCCGTAGTGTTAGGTAAAGGGGTAAATGTACGGGAATGGGTGGGTTACGCTTCGGCGGGTCGGTGTGGACTTGTTGGGCTGAAGGGCCTGTTTCCACACTAAGTAATCTAATCTTGACTTCCTTGTTAGTCAGAAATCTGTCTACCTCTGTCATGAAAGCTTTCAATCCCAAATTGATCAAAACCATACAATTGAGAGACTGCTAATAATCAAGAATAGGATTATTTTTAAATGAATTTTTCTTCAAGTATTGAGTCTGACATTCTGCCACTTTTGATAGTAATGCTATGGGATTGCTTGAGGAGAGAAGCAGGTGTTAAGAAACCCAATAGTGAATGGGAGACATAAGCACCATGGCAGCCACTGAAGAATCATAGAACATCTTTACTTTGATGTCCCGCATTCTGCAAAGGTAAATTGACTAACTACTACTTTCTTATGATGGAACAAAATGGCTTTGTGGGCTCTGAGCTAACTTAGAATCATAAAACCCAGATACAAGCTCCTCATCTGTCATGCTTGAGCCGGCTCTTTCAAAAAGCCATACAATTAGTCACCCCCCCCCCCCCCCCCCCCCTGCACTTTCCACATAGTCCTGCAATTTTCTCCCTTTCAACTATATATCTAATTTCTATCTGAAAGGTCATTGAATCTGTTTCTGCTAACCTTTCAAGCAGTGCATTTTCAAATCACAGCTCGCTCTGTGAAAAGTGTTCCTCATCTCACTCCTGGTTCTTTTGGCAGCTCTCCCATTCCGATAGCAGTAGAGGGATATGGACCAAATGCTGCCAAATGGGATTAGATTTGTTTAGGATATCTGATTAGCATGGATAAGTTTGACAGAAGGGCATGTTTCCATGCTGTACATCTCTATGACTCTATGACTCTATGAACTAGACAAAACTGTTCAATGAAGTTGCTATTTTAAACCAAAGGTCATTTTATTGCAACCGTTTCCTTGAATCTTCTTGCAGCAATGACCTGGAGATTAAGTTCGAAGTTATGGAACTTGTGAATTTTATTCAGAAACCATCACCATAATGCAGATGCAGGGTTTCCACACACCTCAACATACCAAATCCTTCGTTCCTACAAATGGCACCTGTAACTCTTGGTTGAAGGATTTGATGGTGGTATAAGGGACTACGCAGCACAATAATCCTGAAGGGATCAACTTCTTAGTTTTGCCCAATGCCATAAACTAGAGAAAATTAAAAGCCTGTTGTCTACATTGTTAGCAACAGAAAAAAGGAATGCCATTTAGTTCCAGAGATAGAATGCATGTTAGGTATTAAATAAGATTTTTGATGCCAGTGTTGGGGTGTACAAAGTTAAAAATGACACAACATCAAGTTATAGTCCAACAGGTTTATTTGGAAGCACTAGCTTTCGGAGCGCTGCTCCATCATCCACAACCACCTGATTAAGGAGCGGTGCTCTGAAATCTAGTGCTTCCAAATAAACCTGTTGGACTATACACTGCTATTATGTGATTTTTAACCAAATAATATTTGTACTTGTTAAGTAAGGGGTTTGAAAGGTAATCTGGTGGAAGTGGGAATCTGGATTTGAGGTTACGATCAGATCAGACATAGTCTTATTAAATGGTGAAGCATGCTTGAGGGGCTGAATGGCCTCCTCCTGCTCTGGATTGGGAAATCTGTACATATATCAAATTAACATCATTCTTTCCAATGTAAATCATGGATGTCTATTTCATTTAACATAGGGCTGTAACACACACCCCATGGCCTGTTTGCTGAACAAACCTAGTGTCTAGGTTTGCTTGGTTTCTATGTGGTATAATTTGTTTTAGGGCCACAATATTGAGTTACTCTGCAATCTTTTGTTTTCACAGATGTTAATTGAGGCTGTATTGTTGATCCTCTGATATTATACTTACATTATAGTGAGCCAACAGGAGCGGGTAATTTAATATTTTACAACCTTGGGCTTCAACTCATGGAAAATACGAAATGTAAGGGCCATTAATAGCAGCAAATGTCTGGCAATATCAGTGGCTGTGCTTACATCTGGCATTGTTGAGAGAGGAAGGAAAATGTGGTCAGTGTCACACTAATGACAGTTTTACATTTTAAATAGAGAGAGATGAAATAGATGCAGTGAAATACAAGGCACTGAAGTGGCCTCATGTCAGCATTGTTCCGCTGACTCTCCTAACTTAGTCAGAAGTCACACAACACTGTGTTATAGTTTAAGAGGTTTATTTGATATCACAAGGTTTTGGGAGCAGCTCTGTTGGACTATAACCTGGTGTCATGTGACTTCTGACCTTGTCTAGCCCAGTCCAACACTGGCACCTCCACATCATGACTCCCCTAACTTATTGTTGCCAATACTCCAAGATCAAGCTGGAGTTTCCAGAATTAAAAGCATAATCTCCAGGTCACTGCTGCAAGATGATTCAAGCGAATGACTGCAATGAAATAGCCTTCGGTTTAAAATAGCAACTTCATTGAACAGTTTTGTCTGGTTCTTAAGGTCTTAGAGTCCTAGAAATGCATAGCACGGAAACAGACCCTTCTGTCCAACTTGTCCATGCCACCCAGATATCCCAACCCAATCTAGTCTCACCTGCCAGCACCCAGCCCATATCCCTCCAAACCTTTCCTATTCATATACCCATCCAGATGTCTTTTAAATGTTGCAATTGTACCAGCCTCCATCACTTCCTCTGGCAGCTCATTCCATACACGTACCACCCTCTGCGTGAAAAAGTTGCCCCTTAGGTCCCTTACATATCTTTCCCCTCTCACTCTAAACCTATGCCCTCTAGTTATGGACTCCCCCATCCCAGGGAAAAGACCTTGTCTTTTTAACCTATCCATGCCCCTCATGATTTTATAAACCTCTATAAGGTCACCCCTCAACATCCGATGCTCCAGGGAAAACAGCCCCATCTTGTTCAGCCTCTCCCTGTAGCTCAAATCCTCTAACCCTTGTAAATCTTTTCAGAATCCTTTCTAGTTATTCAAGGTGGGAAGGTTAAAAAAACGGTTTTCAACTGACAGCCCAAGATTACTCAGTCAAGTAGTGAGGAGTCCGTTTAACTAGTGACTGATCAATCTGGATTTTTGATAGATGGCAGTCTCTGTCCACGTCAGTGACCATCAACAATTTTAATTCATGTAACTATCAACAAAAAATGGTCAAAGAGAGTGGCTCTGGAACTCAGACTCACTTCCAGTTGCATGGGATCTGACCACATTATGACATAGCTTCTTAAGCACATACCCTGTAACTATTATTAGAGGAAAGGCATTGTTAACCCTTTACCCCACATTAGCTCTCCAATTGACAATGTGCCTGGATGACTGAACTATCAGCCAATGAGTGGCAGGAGAAGATATTGCTGGCTGCTGATTGGAGATAGGCTGTCCTTGCTGAAACCTCTCAGAATATGACCAACCTGGTTGGACAGCCATCCTCGAACTTGACAACCAAAATTTGACCTTAACAATTATACTCTTGATGACAACAAAGGGAGCATATTAGGGTCAGGCAACTTCAAACTGAAAGGATGGCACCAAATTGCCGTTGGATCTCCTCATAGAATCACACACAGTGCAGGAGAAGGACATTTGGCTCCTCACTCATATGCTAGCTCTTTGATAAAGCTTTCTACTATAATTAGTGCCACTGCATCCTTACCCCCAAATCCCCAATTGGCCCCACACTCTTCTTGAACAGGTATATATCCAGTTCCTTTCTCAAAGGTACCATTAAATCTGGCTCCACTTACAGGCAGTGCATCACAACTGACCGATTAAAACAAAAACACGCTGTTGGCTTTGGACAATTAGTTTTAGCTTGTGTTCATTAGGTATCTCTCCTGCCACTGGAAACAGCTTCTCTCTATCTACTCCATCAAAGCACTGATTGTTTTGAATTCTTCTGTTAATTCTCCTCTTAGCCTTCTCTGCTCTCAGGATATCAGCCCCAGCTTCTCATACTTCCATCCATTCACAGAGGTCAAACTCCAAACTTTTACCCATTTTAAAAATGTTGAATAATCCTTGAACAGATTTCAGGCATTTGTTTCCTCGTGTCAGGTTTCTCTCCAAATTGTGATGTTCTTACAAGCAAGTTATAGGGTCTGGCTCCATTCTGTTTTAATATCTAACTGGATAGATGGCACCCTCCAACAGCGAAGTATTCTTCATTACTGCCTGGGAGTGATACCTTGAAATGTATTGCTCAAATCCCCAGGGATGGGACTTGAACTCACAAACTCTAACAGCTGAGAAGAAGGCTTTTGACTAAATTGCAGATGGTTGTCTAATTTAGTTAAATATCCCTGCATATTTAAATGGGAATAATTTCACCCCAATGCCATATGCAGGGTTAAACAGTCTGCCTGGAATCTGAAGCCATGGTGAACGGGCTGGTGTTAAGCTGAGCCACTTGCCTAACAGGTTAATGTTTGGCAGGATGGAGAGCAGTCCTGTCAGTTTGCTGCCTTGATGTGGATTACATGTTTGGATTGCAAAGCCCTGCAGTTACAGATAGAACTAATAAATATTTTAATCATTCACAGAAACTGAAAAACAACAACTAAGTCCCTTCTGTGACTTTTTTTCCATTTCCCAATCTGATCCTTCATCTGCTCATATTACATATTCATCCATACAAACTCTCTCTGCCTTCTGCTTGATCCTGTTTGTTCAAACCTGTCTGTATTTATGTATTTTTGTTCTAATAAGAGCACTGCTTTATCCACGTGTGACACTGTGGCTCACAACACTAGGTTCAATTCCACCCTTGAGTGCCTGTCTATGTGGAGTTTACATGTTCTCCCCATGTCAGTGGGTGCTCTGGTTTCCTCCCACAGTCCAAAGTTGTGGAGGTTAGGTAGATTGGCCATGTTGTCCAGGGATGTGCTGGCTGGATGGATTGGCCATGGGAAATGCAGGTTTACAGGTATGTGTCTGAGTAGGATGCTGTTTGGAGGATACTGTGGATTTGATGGGACAAATGGCCTGCTTCCACACTGTAGTGATTCTCTGAAGTGTTTATCCATGGACAACTTTTAATCCTAATACCATGTTTTGTCATATTGCTGTTTTAGTGGGGACGCTTATTCTAATGGCCAATCAGTCGGCTGTTAGGTAACTGATTGATGATCAATGTGTTTCTGTCTTTTTGTGAGAATAGACAACATCACAAACACAGTTGTCCTCTCAAAGGCAAATTTCCCAAGTACGTTGGCACATCCAAGCAGAGCCATTTCACTGTCTCAGGCATGTTCATGCGATGGTAGATCAGAATGGCCACGAGGATTTTCTGTACGGCCTGTTAGCAAGACAGAGAAGTTCCAAATGTCTCCAAGTGTAATATAAAGGCCCTAAACATGCTTTCTCATTCCTGGTGGACGCTAGCTGATGGGAGCGTAAAGTGGTAAGTATACCTGTGGGACATGTGCACCAATCAGTGGTTACATCAGTGTTAGTGGCACCAAAATCAAAAAGAAGAAGCTACAATATCATTTATTAAATTCATAAATTGTGGCGGAACCTGCCTCCTACAGACTGGTCTTCAGCTAGATGTGCAGCCACCCCTATCCCCAAATGGGCTTGACTTGCTGTATGTCCATCACCTCACAAACAACGGAAGGGTTCTGATGACGAATGGTTATCTGTGTCAAAATAAGTAAGATATATGCTTTTGTTAATATTTAAATCAACTTTTTTTAGCTGAATTTTGTGCTGATCAAGGTTAAGAATCTTACAGGACATAAACAGTCCATTTCATCCGTCATGCCTCTTTGGAAATCTATCAATTAGTTTCATTCATCGCTCATTCCCCATCATCATACAGTGTTCTATTCTTTAATTATAACAGAGATCTACGGGTTCAGGCACTTAGTTCCTTGAAGTTTGTGTCATATGTGGAGAGGGTGGTTAAAAGGAATTTAGCACACTTGCCTTCATTGCTCAGACCTTTAATTATAGATGTTGGGACGTCATGTTGAGGTGGTACAGGATGTTGGTGGTGAGGCCTCTTCTGGATTACTGTGTGCAGTTCTGGTCACCCTGCTATAGGAAGGATATTATTAAATTGAAGAGAGTTCAGAAAATATTTACCAGGATGTTTCTGAGACTGGAGCATTAGAGTTATAAGGAGTGGCTGGATAGGTAGAGACTTGTTTTCACTGGAACATAGGAGGTTGAGGGGCGACCTTATAGAGGTTTATAAAATCATGAGGGAGGGTCATAGATAAGATGAATAGCAAAGGTATTTTCCCTGGGATGGGTGAGTTCAAACTGGGGAGCATAATTTAAAAGTGAGAGAAGGATTTAAAAGGGACCTGTGGGGTACCATTTTCACACAGAGGTTGGTTGGTATGTGGAATAAACTCCCAGAGGAATGGTAGATGCAGGTACAGTGACAACACTTAAAAGGCATTTGGATAGGTACATGAATAGGAAAGGTTTAGAGGGACATGGGCCAAATGCAGGCAAATGGGACTGGCTTAGTTTGGGAAATTTGGTCTGCATGGCTGAGCTGGACCAAAGGGTCTGTTTCCATGCTGTATGACTCTATGACTGTATGACTTAATCCAATTCCCTTTTGAAATCTACAATGGAATCTACTTTCACCAGGCAGTGCACTCTGATCACAATGAAAGAAAATTCTCCTCTCCTCTCCACTGGTTCCTTTATTGATCTAAATCCTTTGGCTATGTCTCCTGCCAATGGAAACAGTTTCTCTCTCATTATGTCACCAAACAACTTTGTGTTAAAGAATTTAATCATCCCATCAATCTCAGTGCAAACCTGTCCCTGGTCAGGTGCGACTGAACCAAGTACAGCCTGAAACCCTCTCATCTTTATCAAGTACCTACTCATAGATTCATAGAATTACACAGTGCACGAAAGGCCCTTCATCCCATTGGGTCTGTACTGACGATAACTACAACTAAAGGTGCACTAATCCCAATTTCCTGCACTTGTCCCATATCCTTGAATGTTATGATATTCGAAGTACTCATCCAAATAATTTTTAAAAGTTGTAAGGTATCAAGTCTTCCCAGGCAGTGCATTTCAGGTTCCAACCACCAACTGAGTAAAAAGGTGTTTTTCTCAAATCCCCTCTGAGTTTCCTGCTCCATACCCAAAAACTATGCCCTTTAATGACTGACTCCTCAGCCAAGGGAACAGTTGCTCTCTATTCATCCTATTGTTATGAACCAGGCCAGACCCCTCAAAGCATTTCAAGAAGGTAGCCCAGATACTAACTTTGCTCATTGTTTTAAGCAGGTGTAGTTATTCCAGGAGAGATGCTGCTGGTCAAACCATTTAGTTTTAAACAAAACAATTTATTCACAAGATTACCGAATGAAACACAAACAACAGAAAACCGAATACCAAATAATTTAACTTCTCCGAAAACCCAACAGACTATCCCAACTGAATGATGCTGTTCCAAACACTTGCCACAATCCCTATAAACATCCCTTAGCACAAAAGGTAAAATCAAACACAAGTTCGTACAAGATAGAGATCAGAGAGAGAGTACCAACCTGGACCTGTTTCTGTGGGCCCAGCAACTTTTCCATACTACTGCTTAAAAAAACCCAAGCAGAGAAAAGCTGAGCTGGGAGATCTGGTTACACCCTTTTCATTGCACAAGTTTTTTTTTAACTTGAAAGCCTCTGCCTGAGGCCATATCTGTTAGTTATTATCAAACTGGCCCCTCAACCCTGGACCTTTCAGAGTCTGTGTCATTTACGACTTCTCTGAAAAGAAAGCCAAGGACAGCATGACCTTGTTAAAGGAGCAGCTTTGACACACTATCCATATCCCTCATAACCCATACACTTCAATTATGCCCTCCCTCAGTCTTCTCTGCTCTAAAGAAAACAATCCAAGCCTACCTAGTCTCTCCTTATAGCTCAATTTCTCCATCCTAGGCAATCTCCTGGTGAATCTCCCCTGAGCCCCCTCTAATGCTATCACATCCTTCTTGTAGTGGGGTGACCAGAACTGCATACAGTACGGCAGTTGTGGCCTGACCAAAGCTCTGTACAACTCCACACATTATCTCCTCACTCTTATACTCTATACTACAACTGATGAAAGCAAATGTCCCATATGCCATAACTATCCTATTCACAGGCTGTGCTGACTTCAGCGATCTGTGAATAATTATCCCAAGATCCCTCTGTTCCTCTCAGCAATCCAATGTCCTGCCATTCATTAAATACTTCATCATCATGTTTCTTCTTCCAAAGTGCATCATCTTGCAGTTATCAGGGTGAAGTACCAACCACCACTCGTCGGCCAATCCACATCTTCCTGTGACCGACAACCATCTTCTTCGCTTTGCTTGATGCTTGTAGAACACCACTGGACACTGGCTTCCAAGTCACTGAACCGCCTTCTACCACTACCATTTGTTTCCTGTTACGAAGCCAGTTTCTGATCCATCTCTCCAAGTCTCCTTCAATTCCATGTGCTCGAACCTTCTTAGTTAGTCTCTCATGTAGGAACTTATCAAAAATCCATGTAAACTACACCAACTGAATTTTCTTCATCCACATGCTTGATCACATTTCCAAAAAAATTCTAACAGTTATGTTAGGCATGACCTCCCTCTCACAAAGCCATGCTTACTGTCCCTATTTAACACATGCCCTTCCAAGTGGGTATTAATTTGCTCCTTAAGTATTTTCTCCAACAGTTTCCCTCCCACTGACATGAGACTCACCAGTATGTAATTTCCTGGTTCATCTCAACCACCCCTCTTAAAAAATTGCAACCACATGTGGGGTCTTCCAGTCCTCTGGCACTCCCCCTATGGCCAGAGAAGAATTAAAAATTTGTATCAGAGCCCCTTCAATTTCTTGCCTGACCTCCCAGAGCAGCCTGGGATGCAAATCATCTGGGCCAAAGAATTTGTCTGTTTTTCAGCCCAACAGAGCCTCTATTACCTCCCCACGTCCTATGTCAAACTATGCAAGTTCCACACAATCCCTTTTCCTGAATTCTATACCTACGTTCTCAGAGTGAAGACCAAAGAGGAGTATTCATTCAAGACCTATCCAATATCCTGCGGCTTCACACACAGTTGTCTCCTTGGTCCCTAATGGGTCCTACTCTTTCCCTGGATAACCTCTTCCCTTTTAATGCATTTACAAAATATCTTGGGAGTCTCCCTAATCATGTTCGCAGGTCCCGTACCTCACTCCCTTTTTACTCTTCTAATTGCTTTCTTAAGTTCTCTTCTGTATTCTTCCAAAGCTGCAGCTAAATTGCTCCATTTGGAATTGCTAAAGGCCATACTCTTCTTCTTTACCCAGTCCGACATCCACGACATCCAGGGTTTTCTAAATTACTTCTACTCTTCCTTCTGAAAGGTACATGTTAGACCTGTGCTCTTCCCCAGCTCCTTTTTGAATACCCCACCATTGCTCTGTTGTAGACTTATCCACAAGGAGCTGCTCCCACTCTACTGTGACCTGATCACGCTTTATTTTAATGCAATCTGCCTTCCCCCAATCCAGAGGTGTCTTTTGCAGGCCGTCATTTTCCTTGTCCAGAATAAATTTGAACTGTAGCATATTGCGGTCCCTTTCACTGACTCCTGCTCTACAAATGTTCTGTAGTTCCAACATCAGGAATGATGCCTTCCCATTGACAAAACCTAGTCCACCTGTGTGTATTTGCCCAATTTGTCCCCATTAGGAGTTGATTCATGCTGTGTATTCAAACCCATTAGGGGCTGATGCATAAGCTGATTCAGACTGAATGCCTCACTATAGACCCACAGCCAAAACATTGAGGTGATTGGAAAGTCTATGACCTTTAATCAATGATCCATTTTCTGTGCAGTGTGTGGAGTTACTGGTGATAAGTGCTCTGCACACATAAGAGAAACCCATCCCTCACAAAGGGTTCTGAATAGATCGCCATCTAACTGATCCAATCTTGCTGCGCTGTTGAATTTTATTAGAATTAGTTAATTCATTTAAACTGTTTACATTGCAAATAGTAAAGTAATGTTAGCTGAGCAATATTGAGATTAAAGGTGACAGTGTAAACACAGCTTGCTGGTGATACAATAAAACACCACAGGCCTGTTTGACGTGAATGTTATATTAATCGAGCCACTTCCATCAACAAGTGATGAGGCTTTAATACTCAGAAGAGATAGTAAACTCCCAGTGTTCGTTTACTGAACTTTGAAAGACCATTGCTTTATTTACTTTCTTATACTATTTACTTGCTTTCAGAGCATGACATTTGCAGCAATTTTGTTGTGAAGGAAGAGTGTAATTTTATAATATTACAAGGATTGGATTGAATTGGAGTCAAGGCTGGCGCAATTCACTTCAATGGTCTGCTGCTTATGCAATAGCTGTTAACCTCTTGGGTTGGAATACTAGGCAGTGTGAAAAGAGATGCAGCCCTACTTTCAAAGAAAGAACTTGCATTTTTATAGCATCTTTCATTCCCATAGCACTTTGCAGCCAATGAAGTACCTTTCGAAGTATAGTCTCTATGGTAACGTATGAAGCATGTCAGCCAATAAGTGCAGTACAATGAGATCCTGAAACAACAATATGATAATGACTAAATAACCTGGAGGTGTTGGCTGAGACATTGGGGAGAACTCTCTGCTGTTCACTGAAATAGTAGCATGAGAATTTTTTGCACCTATCTTTTTCAGGAGGATTCAGCAAAAAAGGGCGATCCTTGGATAACAGGGTGGCACAGTGGTTAGCACTGCTGCCTCACAGCACCAAGGGCCCAGGTTCAATTCCAGCCTCGGGTAAATGTCTGTGTGGAGTTTGCACATTCTCCCCATGTCTGCGTGGGTTTCCTCCGGGTGCTCCAGTTTCCTCGCACAGTCCAAATGTGTGCAAGTTAGATGTGGCCATGTTAAATTGTCCATAGTGTTCAGGGACATGTAGGTTCGGGCCATTAGCCATGGGAAATGTGGTGGGTAAGTGGGTCTGGGTGGGATGCTATTCAGAGGGTCAGTGAGGGCTGAATGGCCTGCTTCCACACTGTAGGGATTTGATGATTTCAAGAAACAAAGAGTGATTTACAGAAGCAAACCTGAAATTGGGTAATGCGGAGAGGACACAATTCAAATTTATTCAAATACTGAGATAAGTAGACAGCGTAAATGCAAAAAAGGGTAATTTTACATTGAAATACAGATACAGGGCTGAATGGGTTGTGTTAAATCTTTAACACCAATTAATTAAAACTCAAGGTCAGAAAAAAAACTCATGCCCCAAATAAAGCAGTCAATCAGTCACCAGAGGACTGGGCTATTGTGAGATTAATGTCATTGTTAAGCTCACATTATCACACATACCATCTCTCACCATATACTTGCCAACCATTCATTCTGGATATGTGCTGGATTTGGATTCCTATTGTAGACATTCCCTACTCCCATTTTACACTGCTGTTCAGATCTCGTCAATTGCTACTTCTCATTCCTATCAGAGACACTCACCTTTCTATCAGGGATTACACATTCCAACCTGATTTCCACTATGTGCCTTCCTTTAAGTTGCTGGTGCTTTTAAACACTTCAACTAGCAGTTCACTCATCAGAATTCCCAGACTCCCCTTTGAGTAGTCATGATTTCTAACACCTATCAAATCCTCTTTTGTAATGCTCCCATAGATCCTTCTTCTCAGACAGGCTTCATGCTGAGGTCATGTCTGTTATAAATAGACCTGATGTGTCCTTGCTTTCCCCTGGCATTGGTTATTTGCTGTTTTAACCTGGCATAGCTCTAACTCATGGGATAGAAGGTTGGGGGGTGCAATATCTCAGCATGCAATTAACCAGATTGAATTCCATCTCAAACTCGCATGAAGTGTGTGCCTTCCAGCTAAAAGGTCAGCAAGTTAGAAACATCGATGGCAGAACTCTGAAGTCACAAACTCAGAATGCAATACAAGAGGACTCAGCACTGTGATATAAACAGACTTTTCCAACAACACCCAACAGCTCTGATCAGAAAAGATTTGCAAAGTCGGAACAAAAATGTATCCATATCACAGCTCAAAAATCCAAACCAAACGATATTAAAATATATCTAAATCTTGCACCACACTGTACGCCACCGAAGGCATGGTCACCAGTAGTGGACTGGTTAAAACTGGAGATGCTCAAGAGGCTGGAATTAGAGGAGTACAGATATTGCAAAGGATTGGCAGGGGTGAAGTCATGGCGAGACTAGAAAACTAGGATGAGAATCCGCCTCCGCCGTATCTGCTCCCAGGAGGAGCGGTTCCACCATAGAACACACCAGATGGCCTCCTTCTTTAGAGACCGCAATTTCCCTTCCCACATGGTTAAAGATGCCCTCCAATGCATCTCATCCACATCCCGCACCTCCGCCCTCAGACCCAACCCCTCCAACCGCAACAAGGACAGAACGCCCCTGGTGCTCACCTTCCACCCTACCAACCTTCGCATAAACCAAATCATCCGCCGACATTTCCGCCACCTCCAAACAGACCCCACCACCAGGGATATATTTCCCTCCCACCCCTCTCCGCCTTCCGCAAAGACCGTCCCCTCCGTGACTACCTGGTCAGGTCCACGACCCACCCTCCCATCCTGGCACTTTCCCCTGCCACCGCAGGAACTGTAAAACCTGCGCCCACACCTCCTCCCTCACCTCTATCCAAGGCCCCAAAGGAGCTTTCCACATCCATCAAAGTTTTACCTGCAAATCCACTAATATCATTTATTGTATCCGTTGCTCCCCATGCGGTCTCCTCTACATTGGGCAGACTGGACGCCTCCTAGCAGAGCGCTTTAGGGAACACCTCCGAGACACCCGCACCAATCAACCAAACCGCCCCGTGGCCCAACATTCCAACTCCCCCTCCCACTCTGCCGAGGATATGGAGGTGCTGGGCCTCCTCCACCGCCGCTCCCTCACCACCAGACGCCTGGAGGAAGAACGCCTCATCTTCCGCCTCGGAACACTTCAACCCCAGGGCATCAATGTGGACTTCAACAGCTTCCTCATTTCCTCTCCACGCTTCAGGCTCTCTGCCTTTATTCCTGATGAAGGACTTTTGCCCAAAACGTCGATTTTGCCTGTCCTCGGATGCTGCCTGAATTGCTGTGCTCTTCCAGCACCACTGATCCAGAATCTGATTTCGAGCATCTGCAGTCATTGTTTTTACCTCCTTGAGAATTTTAAAATCCAAGGGTCCCTTTCCACAAGACAATGCAGAGCAATGGGTAGATGGGACTTGCTGTGAGTTAAGACAAATGCAGCAGAGTTTGGATGGCCTTGGGTTTACATGGGCTGGAAGATGGAAGGATGCCCAGGTTTTCATTGGAGTAGTCAGGACCGAAGATAGTAACGACATCGGCAGAGGCTTGAAGGTTCAAGATGGCAGGGGAGTAGCAGGGCTGTGTTCATGTTCTTGCCCAGGCCCCATCCACTCACACATGCCTTCTTCCTTTCTTTTTGCCTCTGCTCTTTTTTGTTCATCTTTTTTCTTCTCTTCCTCTTTTCTTGGGAGCCTTCTGTAGCCGGTAACTCGGTGAAATCAGCGTGGCAGCAAGAGTTGGCTGCCTGTGGAATGGTAGCTCCTCTCGGTGATCAATGATGGCAGAGGTGGCTCCTCATAGCACCTGGAGGTGGTGGCAGTGCCGAAGCTCCTGCAGCACTCAGGGCAAGGGCCTCTTGGCTAGATGGCAGCCACAGAGGCCTGGTCTGGAGTGAAGCCAGGGACTCCTGGTTGCAGTAGGCCCAGAGTAAGGACTCCTGGCGTTGGCAGTCCTGGTATGATCGAGATGGCAGTGGGGCTGGGGACGAGTTCAGCATGGCACCAGGCATCGGCATTGGCAATGGCAATGGCACAGGGAAGGTGGATCCAGCAGTGAAAAGATGTCACTTAAAGAGTGGCATCGCATACGTTGGTGGGTCCAGCACAGACAACAGCGAGGCAGTGGCGGAAGGGTGAAAGCACAGGTATTGTTGGTGAGTCGGCTCAGGGCTCTCTTTCAGTGATATGTTTTATCCTTTTCATTCTTAAGCTATTCAACATGATGCAGGATTGTGATGATTGTTGAAGCTTCACACTGTATTTATTGTAATGTTCACTGTAAAATGCAAGTGACAATAAATAACTCATTCACCATTCATTCAAGGGCTTAGCAGCAGTTGAGTTGATCCAGGCGTTAAGTTGGTAATGGTAAGGAGGTGGAAATGGACATAAACATGTTCATTTTCAAATATAAATTTTCATCTCCAAGTTCTATGATATTCAATAGATTTTTTTAAAATTATGTACTTGACTGACATTCTGTAATAGTTGAAAGAATCTTTTAGTCATGCTTGACATGGAGGTCAATACTAATCCAAGATCATTTACATTCATAATTGTATTTAATGCAGCAGTTTACCTGGAAAGCAGATCTTATTGCTTTGATGAATCATGCATTTAATGAAAGTCTTAATGAGTCCCTCAAATATGTTTGTGACAGGGAGTAGCAAGGCATGCCAGGCTTGTAGTAGAATTCCTTTGTTGTTTTAAAATCTTGTGCAGAATATGATAAAAATCAGTTTATATTATGTGGTGTTACACCTGCTGTAACAATTTCATTCTTCTTTTGTGCAAGTGGAGCTCAATGATTCACTTGTTGAATTACCTGCTGTTAACAAAATACCTCGTCAGTTAGAACATACAGCACAACAGTTACTGCAGATGGGATATTTTATGAATATTTTAACATCTGATTTTCAGGGCTTAGGCTTACTAGCACTCCTCCCTGATGTGGGATAACTAAGTAAGCAGAAAATGGACTCATGGTCATTTTTCATTAATTCTTGGGAAGTAGGCATCACTGGCCTCTTCAGTATTTACTGACCATCCCTAATTATCATTCAGAAGGTGGTGAGGAATCATCCTATTGCAATCCTTGTGGTGGAGGTAAACCCACTGTGCTGTTAGGGAAGGAGGTCAGGATTTTGACCCAGCAACAGTGAAGGAACAATAAAGTCCTGAGTCAGTGTGCCTTACTGGAGGGAAACCATGAGATGATGTTCTTCTCATACAGCTTGAGGCAACTAATGCTGATTATTTAAGAAATTGGAAACAATTTCAACTTTTGGGAGTAGCTGAATGCAATGATACTTATTACAGCTCACCCTTTACCATAATCTGATGCTTGTTGAATAAGTTACGGGGAATTTATTTGGCAAGGGTCACTCTGGAATATCTGAATCATAAGCTAGAATAGGCCATTCAGGTCGCTCCAGCCTAATCTGCCACTTGATCAGATCATGGCTGGTCTGATTGTTACCTCAAATCCACATTCCCACCTCTCCCTGATGACTTTTCACCATCTTGTTCCTACCTCTGCCAAGAAAATATTCAAGGACTCTGCTTCTACCAGCTTTTCTCAGGAAGAGTGTTCCAAAGACCCTTGACCCTCTGAGAGAAAAAGTGTTATCTCATCTCTGTTATAAATGGGTGACCTCTGGTTTTCAAACAGTGACCCCTAGTTCTAGAATCTCCCATAAGAGGAAACATCCTGTCCATATCCAACCTGTCAACACATTTCAAGATTTCATTTGTTTTAATCAAGATGCCTTTACACTTCTAAACTCCAGTGGATACAAGCCTGAGCTGTCCAATCTTTCCTCATAAAACAACACACCTACTCCAAGTATTAGTCTAGTAAACCTTCTCTGAACTGTGACCAACAGCTCTACATCCTTCCTTAATATTCTTCTGTAACATTGTGAGGTAACAGTAAAGATAATACCGTAGCCAGAGAACTACTGAATTGTTGGCAACAAATGTACACAGAAGCTGATTTGGACAACTCCAAGGTTAAAATGATTTGCAAAGTTTCCAAATGGGGAGCTCATTTAAATATTGATATGAAGTGTGGTGCATTACGGTAAGAAATGTGAGGAGAGACTAAAATCTAAGATGGCACTCTGTGTGGCGACATTGTAAACTTTTCAATGTATTCCTGTACGTAAGTACATGTGGCAACAAACCCAATTCTAATTCTAATTCTAAATGGTTCAATTGTGAAGAATGTGCAGGAACAGAGAAGTGTTCATGAACAAATCTTTGAAGATGGCAAGACTGGTCAACAAAACAGTTAATGAAGCTTTTTGCCATGGAGTTTTATGACTAGAGGCATTGGATACAAAAGCTAGCTTGTAAAACCTACTTAAGAAAATATTTCTATGGCACCAACTGGAGGCACCAGTCCAATTCTATGAGTTGTTATGTACAATTAAGATCTGAGTTTGAGACCTTAGGAAGGATGTGGAAACTCTGGTCGTGGGACAACCAAGAATGTTTCCAGTAATGAGGTTTTACAGGTCAGTGGAGAGATTGGAGGAGTTGTTTCAACGGAGAATGATAAGAGGGGATTTGATGGAAGGGTGTCGATGAAATATATAAAGATAAGTTGTTTTCAGTTGTTGAACGGTCAATATCAAGAGATTTAAAATGATTAATTAAATAACTCAGAGGTGACCTGAGAAAACATTTTTCGACACAAACGTTTTTAGGATTTGGAACACATGGAGTGATGGATACAGACTGGAAAAGAAGACTAGATAAACTCCTAAAGCAGGAAAAGTAAAAGAGCAGCCATGTAGACCAAACTCAATAACTATTTGAAAGATCGTAGAATCCCTCCAGGGTGGAAACAGGCCATTATGCTCAAAAAGTCCACACCGATCCTCCAAACAGTATCCCAACCTGACCCATTCCCCATTTCCCCGACTAATGAACCTAGCTCTTACATCTCTGAACACTATGGGCAATTTAGCCTGGTCAATCACTTGACCTGCACATCTTTGGATTGTGGGAGGAAACCGGAGCACCCGGAGGAAATCCATGCAGACATAGGGAGAATGTGTAACTCCACACAGACAGTCGCTCAAGGCTGCAATTGAACCTGGGTCCCTGGTGCTGTGAGGCAGCAGTGCTAACCACTGTACCATCCAACTTGATGGCCGAATGGCCCTTTTCTGTGCTGTATGACTCTATAAATGATATCAAGTCAATGCCCTTAGGCAGTATACCAGAGACAATTACATGTAACTATAATTCTTCAACAGATGCATATAATATTCAGTCACAGTAATTACATTTTGATACAATAGACAGATGTTAGGCCTCGAGTTCCCAACTCAAACATGCAGTTAGAAATAGTTATATAAAAATATTTGCATGCTACATTGGCGAAGGAAGAATGTTGGTGAACCAAAATTAAATTTTAAAGCCCAGAAAGAAATATGGATTGCAGTTATATCATACTTCTCATGACCTGAGGGCACCTCTAAGTATTTGAGCCAACAAGGTACTTTCTGAGGTTTCGTCACTGTCGAAGGAAATGCAGCAGTTAATTTGCACACAGCAAGATCCCAAGAAAAATTCAGTGTGAGTGTCACACTTGAAACTCATTGAGGTGGGGGCATAAAGGGATAAAGTGAAGTCTTTAGTTGAGAACATTTCTCTCAGAATCCAAGAGGGGAAGGTCCGAGGATATGGTGAATACGCAGCAAGAGGTCAGATGAGATGAAGGGGTGGAGTCAGAGGGAAGGGGAGGGGAAATGAAGGATACAGAGGGGCAGCAGCACCCTTGTGTTTTTAAGTACGCTTAACTCCTGAAAGGAAATGTAAAAAAGGTTTCCTATTAAAGCATTGCACAAGAATGAAATGGAATTGGAGACTGAGTAGTTTTGAGACACGGTGAAGCAGTATTGATGGAAACTGTGTGCAGGTAGATGCACAGAACACTGAGTGTGGATCTCAGGATGCAGCAGGAGCAGTTGAGGAGCACTGCATGTCTCTAATCTTGGTCAAAGAGGTGGAATTAAATGAAGGTCAGAAAGAAGCAGAGGGTCCATCTGTAATGTGTCAAACCTGCCCTCGCTGCACCCAGCTGATTCTTTACTTGTGTGGCCACTGTAACTCCCAGGATACAGTGGCTGAAACAGAAAGTTGGGGGTTCAAGGTTCTGTATCTGACAAAACTACTTCACAATAATGACCACCATCAGGTCAACTTCTAACATTTCCCTTTCCAGAGGAAAGATCCTGAGCCTGTTCAATGTTGCTTGAACATTTGAACACTCAGTTCTGATATCAATGCTATCAATCATGTTTTGCATGATCTCCAATTTCTCTATGGGCATTTTATAAAATAGCGACCAGAGCTGGGGATAATACTTTAAATGTAATAGACAGTGGAACATAGACAGTGTTCTAAGTGTGATCCAGAGACCAAAACCATAGCACAGATTAACCATAGATTGATCTAAATTCAAACTAGCTTCTCAGTCTGAAATGTTCATTCCCAGCATCCACAGTACTTTGTTTGTATTCCAATATATTAAAATTGCTTCAACTAATCCTTTATGAAAGCTAATGTTTCATTTAAGCACACAATGACTTATGCAGACATTTTACATGAAGTGCTTTATGTCAACAAACATTTCCATTCAGTGAACAGCTGGGGTTGTCCATCATCAGGCACCCCATGGGGAAGCTGATTGTTTCAGAAATCAGTCCGACAGCACAAATCTTACAGTGGTTTTATGTGCACAGAGGAGGTGATCGCTGAGTGGTCCTTCACTCAGCTATTAATCCAGAAACTCATCTAATGTGTTCCGGGTGCCCCAAGTTCAAATCCTGCCGTGTGAGGTGGTGGAATTTGAATTCAATAGACAATATCTGGAATTAAGAATCTACATAATGGCTACGAAACCATGATTAATTATTGGAAGATGCACTTCCAGAAAGGAAATCACCCATCCTCATTCAATCTAGCCTAGGTGTGACTCCAGATACATAGGAATATGGCTGACTCTCAAACACCCTCTGAAATAGCCGAGAAAGCCACTCAGTTGTAACAATCGCTCCAAAGTCTCAACAAAGAAATGAAGCCAGACAGGGCCATCTGGCATTGACCGGAAAAGACAACGGCAGAAACAGCCCTGTTCACCCTGCAATTCCTCCTTACTAACATCCGGGGCTAGTGCCAGAATTGGGAGAGCTATCTGACAGACTAGACAAGCAACAGCTGACCATGTCATACTCACTAAATCATACCTTATAGACAATGTCCCAGTCACCACCCTGGATATGTCCTGTCCCACCAGCAGAGCTGGCGGCACAGTGATATACAGTGGGGAGGGAATTGTCCTGGGAGTCCTCAACATTGACTCTGGACCCCACAAAGTCTCATAGCTTCAGGTTAATCATGGACAAGAAAGCCTCTTGCTGATTACCACATACCATCCTCCCTTGGCTGATGAATCAGTTCTCCTCCCTAATGAACAACACTTGGAGGAAGCACTGAAGATGGCTAGGGCACAGAATGTACTTTGGGTGGGCGATTTCGTTTTCCACCACCAGGAGTGGTGTGATAGCAGCACGATGGATCGAGCAGGTCAGATCTTAAAGGGCATAGCTGCTAGACTGGATCTGCAGCAGGTGGTGAAGGGATCAATAAGAGAGAATAACATACTTGACCTCATCCTTACCAATCTGCCAGCTGCAGATGCATCAATCCATGACAGTATTGATAAGAGTGACCACCGCACAGTCCTTGTGGAGACAAAGTCCTGCCTTCACACTGAGAATGCGCTTCGCCATGTTGTGTGGCACTATCACCGTGCTAAATGGGGCAGACTTCGAACAGATTTAGCTACTCAAGACTGGGCATCCATGAGGTGCTGCGGGCCATCGACAGCAGCAGAATTATCTTCCAGCACAATCTGTAATCTCATGGCCCGGTATATTCCCCACTCAACCATTACCATCAAGCCAAGGGATCAACCCTGGTTCAATGGAGAGTGCAGGTGGGTGTGCCAGGAGTAGCACCAGGCATACCAACTAATGAAGTGCCAAGCTAGTGAAGCTACCAAACAGGACTACTTGCATACTAAACAACATAAGCTGCAAGTGTTAGACAGAGCTAAGCAATTCCACAACCAACAAATCAGATCTAAGCTCTGCAGTCCTGCCACATCCTGCTGTGAATGTAGTGGACAATTAAGCAACTCACTGGAGGAGGACGCTCCACAAATATCCCCATCTTCAATGGTGGAAGAGTCCAGCACATCAATGCAAAAGATAAGGCTGAAGTAAGCGCAGCAACCTTCAGCCAGAAGTGCCAAATGGATGATCCATGGTGGTCTCCTCCAGTGGTCCCCAGCATCACAGATACCAGTCTTCAGCCAATTCGATTCCCTCCACGAGATATCAAGAAATGATTGGAGGCACTGAATATCACAAAGGCTACAGGCCCTGACAACATCCCAACACCAGTATTGCAGATTTGTGCTCCAGAACTTGCTGCTCCCCTAGCCGAGCTCTGCCAGTGCAGTTATAACACTATCTAGCATCTAGCCGACAATGTGGAAAATTGTCCTGGAATGCCCTGTGATCAAAAAATGGAACAAATCCAACCCAGCCAATTACTGCCCCATTGGTCTACTCTAGGTCATCAGTAATGCATTGGAAGGTGTCATCAACAATGCGGACAAGGAGCACCTGCTCAGCAAACCTGCACAGTGAAGCCAAGTTTGGGTTCTGCCAGGGCCACTCAGCTCCTGACCTCATTACAGCCTTGGTTCAAGCACGAACAAAACAGCTAAATTCCAGAGGGGAGGTGAGAGTGACAGCCTTTGACATCAAGGCTGCATTCAACTGAGTGTGGCATCAAGGAGCCCTAGCCAAACTGGAATCAATGGGTTTTGGGGGCAACGTTCCACGAGTTGGGCTTATTCCTGACACGTAGGAAGTTGGTCATGGTTGTTGGAGGTCAGTCATCTCAGTTCCAAGACATCTCTGCAGGAGTTCCTCAGGGTAGTGTCCTCAGCCCAACCATCTTCAGCTGTTTCATCAATGACCTTCCCTCCATCATAAGGTTAGGAGTGGGGTTGTTCCCCAATGAATGCACAACTTTCAGCACCATTCATGACTCCTCAGATACTGAAGCATCCATGTTCAAATGCAACAAGATCTGGACAATATCCAGGCTGAGCTGACAAGTGGCAAGTAACATTCACACTACACAAATGTCAGGCTATGACCGTCACCAATAAGAGACAATCTAACCACTGTCACTTGACATTTAATGGTGTTACCATCACTGAATCCTCCACTCTCAGCATCCTGGGGGTTACCATTGACCAGAAACTCAACTGGACACACCATACAAAATACAAGAGTAGGTCAAGGCTAGGAATACTGCAGCGAGTAACTCACGTCCTGACTCATCAAAACCATTCCCCTATCTGCAAGTCACAAGTCAGCAGAGTGATGGAATGCTCCACACTTGCCTGGATTAGTGCAGCTCCAATAACATTCAAGAAACCTGATGCTAACCAGGACAAAACAGCATCCTTAACTGGCACCACTTCCACAAGCATCCACTACTGACACTCAGTAACAACAGTGTGGGCTATCCACAAAATATATTGCAGAAATTCACCCAAGATTCTTAGAAATGAAAACCCATCACCACTTCCTTCTAGATACATGGTGAAACCACCACCCTCTCCAAGCCACTCACCATCCCGATTTGGAAATCTATCGCCGTTCCTTCACTGTCGCTGGGTCAACATCCTGATATCCCCTCACTAAGGGCATTATGGGTCAACCACTGCATCTGGACTGCAGTGGTTCAAGAAGGCAGCTCATCACCTTCTCGAGGGTAACTAGGGACAGGTAATAAATGCTGGCCCAGCCAGTGATGCCCATGTCCCGTGAGTGAATAAAACTTTAAAGTAGCGGCCATTCTGTTTTCAGCTGCATTGCAGCAAGACTGGCCAACAGTATAATGAAGTCGAAAGATCCTCCTTCAGTCAATTCCAATGGAAAGGTTAGCATTATCAGCATCACACCAGATTATTTTTCTCCTCATTTGATTTTATTTTCTCTTTCTCTTGTTATTTTGATGTGGTGCAATCCCTAAGTGTAATTAAGCAGCAATTCAGTATTATAAATTATAATGTGTATTCATCTACTAAACTGAAGCTTCTCTTCACAATTTCACGTAACATATTGGCTCAGTGGGTAACACTCCTTGCACTATGGGAACTTAAGCATGTAGTCTAGCTTGACCACTAAGGGAAGTGCTGCATTGTCAGAGGTGCTGGATGAATAACTAAATCGAGGCCTTGCTCACGATCTCAGGTCATCGCAAAATGTCCATGGCACTATTTTTAAAAAAGGGCAATGTCCTGACCAATGGTTAGCACTAACAGAACTTCTCAAAACTCACTAACTAACAAAGCGGTTTATGATCTCATTGCTGTTTGTGCATCTTGCTGTGTATAATGTGGCTGCTGCACTATCACAATTCCTAAACGTCAATAATACTTGACCGGATGTGAATAAACCTGCAGATGTTCTGAGGGTTTGAAGTGCAGGGTAGAAAAGAAAGCCTTTTTAAATTTTATAACTTTGATTTATTATTGAGAACATGCAACCATTGGCATGTGACCTCAAGATATCCTTGAGTTCTTTGCAGCCATCGAAATACATCAGATGTGCATGGGTGAATCTTATTCTGGCAAAGTGTAGCCTATTTTTGAGTTTCATGGTAAGTTCCTCTCCTGAGGTCTGGGTGTGTTTGTTCACGTTATTGTCCCAAACTCCCCTCATACCATGTGCTTGTGTCGTAAAGTCATAGACTATGGCTCTATGACTCTATGACTTTATGTACCATCTGCTTGTGGTACCCATCTTGTCTATGCCAGCTCAATTCCTCCAGCCACTGTAGCTGCAAGAACTGGTCACCACGGGGATCCCATGTCCATCCCATGGCTGATGGCTGTCGGTAACCAATAACAAGCTGTTTGGCTTTGTCTTTTGATTCATTCCTAGATGTGGGTGTCACTGGCCAGGCCAGCATTAATTGCCCAGAGGACAGTAAAGGGTCAACCACGTTACTGTGGGTCTGGGCTCCAGACCAGGTCAGGATAGAAGTTTCCTTCCCTAAAGGGCATTAGTGAACCAGATGGGTTTTTCCTTCACCATTGATTCCTGGTCTTAATTCCAGATTTTTATTGAATTCAAATTCTACCGTGACGGGATTTGAACCCGGAACATTAGCCGAGTATCTGGATTACCAGTCGAGTGATTATGCCACAGGGCTGTCGCCTCTCCCAGGTCCCTGTCTATGGCGCATGCCAAGGTAGGACAGAGTCTACCTGTTAGCTGAGGGGTCAAAGTGGTAACGGGCAAGGTAAGACGAGGTAAGGTAAGGATGGTGTGAGTATATCCAGGTGGGTGTTAAGTGAATAAACAATACAAAAGCAGTTGAGCAACCATGCCATGCAGCCTGGTGTGAGCTGGGTAAGTTGAGCTGGGTGAGCTGTGTGCCGGTCTCTGTGTACAATGTGTCCTGGCAACAGCTTGGCAATGGGAGGTGCCAGTGAGCTCCAAAGGGCAGTGTGGCAATGGAGAAGCATGCCACCAATTCCCCAGAGATGTGCCATGGTGTGGCAGAGACGCTGCCGCATGTTAGATTCCAGCGTCTGTCAGGATTGGGTGCAACTGGATTCTGCCTGGAGCATTGATGATGAGTGTCCCCAAGATCGAGGTCCAGAGGAGCAATCAGCAAGATAGAGCCACCCAGGTACCCGCTCTGACTTTCATATCTCAGCATTGAGTTTCCATCGTGGGGGAGTGGGAGAAGGGAGATCCTGTATATTAATGAGGTGGGATGGGGTAGCAAAGAAGGTGTTAATGAGTGATAATTCCCCCTTAATAGACCTTGCACCGCACACACTAGTGGGGATCCTATCTCCATGTCCGGAGCTGAGTTGGAAATGGTGACTTGTTGCTCCTGACATCAAGAATGGCCTCACTCAATATCTCAAACAATTTTCCCACAACATCCAGGGCCTGGGCAGATTCCACCTGAGGTCTGTCGGAACAAAGGAAATGTTGGTGTTCTCACAGCAGCTTGCAATTGGCCAGTTATTGACAGGTCAGCTATTGGACCTGTTAGCAATAGCAACCATCAGTCCCAGTCTTCAGGGTCTCCTGCTCCAGCTATACTATCTTCACAGTTCACACAACAATGCAAGTAAGGAATGCTCTTGTGTCAGAGTGGTAGCATCCATATCTCTGAGCCAGGAGGCCCAGGTTCAAGTTCCACCTGCTTCCAGAGGTGTGTAATAATAGCATTGCTAGAACAAACCAAAGAAGTGCGCATTTTGGAAATCTGAATCAAAAACAGAAATTACTGGAGAAACTGAAGAGTCGTCACTGGACCCGAGACATTAATTCTGCTTTCTCTCCACAGCAATTTCTGTTTTTGTTTCAGATTTCCAGCACTATTTTTCCAATATTTTCTAATCAACCCACGTAGGAATGTTATTAAACACAAAATCAGAAATTGTTGGAGGAAATGAAGAACAGTCGCTGGATCGGAAACTTTAACTCTGTTTTCTCTCTCCACAAACCTGCTGAGTTTCTCCAACAACTTCTGTTTTTGCGTGCAATAAAATTCCTACTCAGGTCGGTTAAAAAAATCACTATACAATGGAGCCACACTTGATTAGGACCAATCGCATGCCAACCACAATCGCATGTAAGTCTACTTGTTTTTATGATTTAATAAATTTTCAAACCTGATTGCCAAGGGAGAAATGTCTGTGAGGTAGACATGGACTTTTGACCCTGCAAGAGGTGACCTTTACAGTCAAATCTCTGCAGTCAATAACTCTTTCTTTGGTTCAATTAACTTTACGACCAAGTTCTCTCTTCCAGTAGCTGCAACATCCATAACACTGTGGGAAATGGGATTGAATAAATGTTTACCATGCTTGAATCAAATAATTCTCTCTCCGTTACTTTAATTGAGGTCTTAGCCTATTTAACTGCATTAACATGTCTGCAGATAGCAGAGGGATTTGATTAACCTCACCCACAATAACATCATCTACTTTAACTATGAGTCCTCTAGTCCTAAGCCACATGGAGTGTTCTCTCTCTACACACTGGCTTTTATTTGATATATTTCTGAAGTGGTTAAAGAGCATTAAAACCAAATATGACTGTTACGTCATGGTCCATGCACTAAATCATTGCGAAAATTGAATGGGATGGAGAGTGAAGAAAGTAAATAAATGCAGGGCAACGTTTTTACGTTTGCACTTCCTGTCCATGAGACTTTCAAAAATGGAAAATGTGTCCTCATGATACTGTGTAAATATCCCAAAACTCTCTGCTTGGCTTCCAACATAAACATTGAATGTGTGGAGATGAAATTCATCAGTCTCATGTTTCAGCAAAGCTAAAACCTATTTAAAATGATTTTGACAGTTTTCCTCATCTTGAGCCCAAAAGAATTCCATAAAAATTATGGAATCTCAGAATGGTGTGACGCAGGAAGGAAGCCATTTAACCTGTTTTGCCTTTGCCAGTTGTTAAATTCCAATTCCCTCATTCTTTCTTTCCTCATTGGCCTGCAAATCCATCCCCTTTAAGTATTTGTTCAATTTTCTTTGAAGAGTCACTATGAGAATCAGTTTTCACTGTCCTTTCAGGTAGCACATTCCAGGTCAAAGCAACAATAAAAAATGAGAGGAACTAATCATCGAATTGTATCCAGAATGCAACATCTAGCACTTGCCTTTCAAGTTAGAAGAAGTTGTTATATATGATGTGAAGGTGCTGGTGTGGGACTGGGGTGGACAAAGTCAGAGGTCACATGACACCAGGTTATAGGCCAATAAGTTTATTTGCAACCACTTCACCTAACGAAGGAGCAGCACTCCGAAAACTTGTGATTTTTAGATACATTGTATAGCCCAAATATAGACTTTAGATTAGATTAGATTCCCTACAGTGTGGAAACAGGCCCTTCAGCCTAACAAGTCCACGCTTACCCTCCGAAGAGTAACCCACCCAAACCCATTTACCTCTGACTAATGCACCTAACACTATGGGCAATTTAGCATGGCCAATCTATCTAACCTGCACATCTTTGGACTGATACAGAGGAACCTTAATTATCCGGCACTCGATTATCCGAATATCGGGTTATCCGGCAAGATTGCAAGGTCCTGATGCTTGGCTAAACTAGGTTATCTGGCTTACGATTATCTGGAATTCGATTAACTGACCGAAATACTGCCCGCTTGTGTCCTTCGGATAATCGAGCTTTCTCTGTAATATCACGCAGCCTGATTTCAACCACTGGGAAAACCACTTTGAACTCTGGTGGTTCTGCCAGAAGATATATCAGGTCACTAATAGTTTCTTTCGCAGAATAAAATGTTGCATCCGTTTTATAGCATGACCTCCTTTAAGGAAATAAATCTTTGTGTGTGACTTCCAGGGGATTCATGAGTCCTCTACTCCCAATGAAGTGTAATCTCTCTTGTCATTGCAGGGAACTAAGTAGAAACAAGCTCTGCATTTAGATGGGTAAGTCCCTTAGAAAAGTGGGGAGCAGGGACTAATTTGGACTGTCAGAGATCAGTCCATGTGTGTGTTATGGACCAGACCAAACCCCCTTAAAATATATTCCAGAGATAGCCCAGACGCTAACTTTTTCTCAGTTTAACGGAAATGCCAGGTGTTACATTCTGGATGCAATTTGATTGGTCAAACTGTCAATCTTGAAGCAAGACATAATTTATTCATACTCTACAGTAAAATGCAACAAAAGAAAGAAGAAATTAGAATAATTTATCTCTATTGAAAAGCGTAACAGAACAATCGAGTACCAAGCCACGGTGGCACAGTGGTTAACACCGCTGCCTCACAGCGCCAGAGACCTGGGTTCAATTCCCGCCTCGGGCGACTGACTGTGTGGAGTTTGCACATTCTCCCCGTGTCTGCGTGGGTTTCCTCCCACAGTCCAAAGATGTGCAGGTCAGGTGAATTGGCCATGCTAAATTGTCCGTAGTGTTAGGTAAAGGGTAAATGTAGGAGTATGGGTGGTTTGCGCTTCGGTGGGTCGGTGTGGACTTGTTGGGCCGAAGGGCCTGTTTCCACACTGTAAAGTAATGTAATCTAATCATTATTTAACTACTAAACAGTAACTGTTTCAATGTGCACATAAGCGCATCCTGGTGGAGACAAATTCAGTAAAACAGATTGTTTCACATGCAATTCTATCAGCAGGAAGAGAGTTCCCAACATTTAGACCTCTGCAGCAACTGCTACTGAAAAACTAACAGTAACAATCCTGATTCTGTGGGCTTTTGACCCCACCCATTCAGGCTGCTTCTATTGTTCCAACTTGAAAACGAACCAAGGCCTCACAAGCTGTTTACTTTATTAGATTCAAATAGACAGCTCACTACCTCTGTCTGAAAATCTTTCTTCAAAAAAAACCCTGCACAAAATACATCTCTTAAAACTATAGTATTGTCACATGAGGTAGAAGGTAAGGTAATGACCATCCTCATTATTAATGAGGAATACAAGGAGAACTAACTACTATTTCATCTTTGGCTTGTACACTTGCATTACAAATTATGAGACTATTCAACTATGAAGGTCTCCATTCGTACTTTTAATTGGAAACTAATCCTAACATGCATCCATTAAAAAAGGCATATTGTTGCGCTGCACATGGACTGTGACCAAAGTTTAATATTTTCCATCAAGAAGGTATAATTAACTTACACATACTTCCTCCAACGTGTGCACATTAGAATTAGGAACAGGAATAGGCCATTCAGCCCCTTGGGCTGCTCTGCCATTCAATCACAGCTCCTATGTTTCCATTAGAGAGGGAGGACTGTACTGACTGTACTGAAAGGGTAGCTCAGTGGTTAGCACTGCTGCCTCACAGCGCCAGGGGCACAGGTTAGATTTCTGCCTCGGGTGACTGTCTGTGTGGAGTTTGCACATTCTCCCCATGTCTGCGTGGGTTTCCTCGAGGTGCTCCGGTTTCCTCCCACAGTCCAAAAGGTGTGCAGGTCAGGCAAAATGTCTATGCTAAATTGCCCATAGTGTTAGGTACATTAGTCAGGGGTTAATATAGGATAGGGGAATGGGTCTGGGTGGGTTACTCTTCAGAGGGTCGGTGTGAACTTTTTATTGGACTGAAGGGCCTGTTTCGATACTGTAGGGAATCTAATCTATTTCTGTTTTAGATATACTCAATGACTTGGCCTCCATTGCTTTCTGTGGCAATGCGTTCCGCAGATTCACCACCCTTTGTCTGAAGAAATTCCTCCTCATCTCAGTTAGAACATAGAAGATAGAAGAATACAGCGCAGTACAGGCCCTTCGGCCCTCGATGTTGCGCCGATCCAAGCCCACCTAACCTACACTAGCCCACGATCCTCCATATGCCTATCCAATGCCCGCTTAAATGCCCATAATGAGGGAGAGTCCACCACTGCTACTGGCAGGGCATTCCATGAACTCACAACTCGCTGAGTAAAGAACCTACCCCTAACATCTGTCCTATACCTATCACCCCTTAATTTAAAAGCTATGCCCCCTTGTAACTTTTCATGCGGGTTATGATTGAATGTGTAGGCCCCCTCTGGAAAACTAAAATTTGGAACCAGTACTTGCTAACCATAATGGATGTGTCTACCAGATTTCTGGAGGCAATTCCATTACAGAATATAAATGCGAAAAAGGTGGTAGAGGAGTTAGTATCTTTTTTCATGTGGTGTGGGCTACCCAGAGAGATTAGGCCAGACCAAGGGTCAAATCTTATGCTTGGCTGTTTAATGAAATCATGCTTAGCTTAGGCATGTCGCACTTTTAATCGCGTGCGTACAATCCTGAATCCCAGGGAGCTTTGGAAAGATGGCATCAGACCCTGAGGATTACTCAAATGATTGGGATAAAGGTATCCCATTCGTATTGTTTGCCATTAGAGATGCCCCAAATGAATTGACTCAGTTTGCTCCCTTTGAGTTAATATTTGGACATGAAGTGCGAGGTCCTTTGAAATTATTTAAAGAAAACATTACAGGACCGAAATTGGAGATCTTACACTTGGATTATGTATCTGAGGTGAGGGAGACATTAAATCAGGTAAGAGAGTGAACTAAACTGCAGCAGAAGAGGGTGCAGCATAGAATGAAGCAGGTGGCAAATAAAATTTTGAAAACTCAGACATTTTCCCATGGAGATGATATGTTAGTTGTGTACCAGCAGTAGATAAAGATGCCGGAGAGGAAAAATCTATATTGGGTATGTCGTAAAAGACGTTGAAACTTTAGGGTAATAGACAGGAAACTGGAGAAGCAGGTTTTAGTTACTGCCACACAGAGAGGAATCAAATCCAGATGTCATGGAGTTTGATGTGTCTCAAAATATGTTAAATAATGAGCAAGTCTTTGAGGAGTGGCATTGATTAGTGAACTGTCTATCTCAGGAGCAAAGAGCCCAGTTTGTTGCAGCAGTATGAGGACGTATGCAGGAATGGGGAGGACTAATATTGTTGGGCATGAGGTGAAAGAAGGGAATGTTGTTCCAATAAAACAACACCAATTCAGACTTAATCCTTTCAAAGCCACACAGGTCTAGGAGCAAGTGAACAAAGATGTCATCAAACCCGAATCAGAGGGATTAAAGATAGCCGCTCGTCTTAGTTTGCAAACCTGACTGGACTCAATGATTTTGTGTGGACTATCAGAAAATCTATGCTGTAACAAAATTGGACTCATACCCAATACCACAATTGGAGGGCTGTAACGAGAACATTGAACAAGCCAGTTACATCACAACATTTGACTTACTGCATGGAAATTGGCAGGTACCTTTATTAGAAAGAGCAAAAGAAGTTTCCATGTTTGTCACCTCAAATGGGCTATATCAATTCAAAGCGATGCCTTTTGGAATGAAGAACACACCAGCCACATTCCAAAGTCTCATGAACAGAGTTGTGGCTGGATGAAAGTAAACTGTGCTGTTTAGCTGGATGATGTAGCGATCGTTAGTGAGTCATGGAAAGATCGCGTAGTACAACAAGCAGAGCTTTTTGAACGATTACGAGAAGCAAAACAGGTAATAAACTTAAAGAAAACAGAATTCGCGAAGGCAGAGGTGACATTCTTGGGACATAACATGGGTCATGGAAGGCTGACCCCAAGGAATATGAAGATGAAAGCCATTGAGGAATTTCCACAACCATCCTCAAAGAAAAAGGTGCTTCGATTTTTGGGGCAAAGCGGATTTTACCGGATGTGTGTTCCAATCTACAGCAGCATGGTGGCACCGCTAACAGATTTACTAATGAACACAAATTTTTGGTGGCGGGAACAATGCCAGGAGGCATTTGACAATTTAAAAGTAGTATTAACCACGGCACCAGTTTTAGCTACACCAAATTTTTTAAAACCCTTCAAAGTTGCATTTGATGCTAGCGATATAAGAGTTGGAGCTGTACTGCTACAGGAAGTCGATGATGGAATTGAATGGCCAGTTAGATACTTTTCAAAGAAATTTGACATTCACAGAGAAAATAATGTACCACTGAAAGAGGATTATTGAGTTTGGTACTGGCCTTACAACATTTTAATGTTTATGTGATGAACAATGTGTCGGAGCCAGATGTGTACATGGATCACAATCCTCTAACATTCTTGGAATGATTTAAAGTCAAAACTGTGAGACTGTTTCATTGGAGTCTTATATTACAGACTTTTAATTTACATATTGTAAATGTTGTAGATCATAACAATGTGATAGCAGATGCGTTATCGCAGATTTAAAGGAAAAAGTATTCCAAGCCACACATTCTAAGTCATGCCTCACCGCATCGTAATTTCCCTGCCCCCAGCTATAACACTTGCCCTGTAGTGCACACTTATCCCTCTCCATCACTAGAGTAAAAGTCACCGAAGTTCTAAAGGGTTATCCTTTCACTCTGTGCTGCCTGGTTCCTAGTCTCTCCTACTCGAGGAAACATCTTCTCCATGTTCATTCTATCCAGGCCTCAAAGTATCCTGTAAGTTTCAATTAGATCCCACCTCCCCTACCCCTCCATCATCTTTCTAAACTCTGAGTACAGAGCCAAAGTCATCAGTTGCTCCTTGTATGACAAGCCCTTTATCTGCTGGAATTGTTTTTGTAAACCTCCTCTGGGCTCCCTCCAAGGCCAGCACATTCTTTCTTAGATATGGGGCCCAAAGCTGCTCACAATATTCCAAATATGGTCTGATCAGACTTTATACAGCCTCTCTGCTCTTGTATTCTAGCCCTTTCAAAAATAATGTTAACGTTGTAATTGCCTTCCTAACTGCCAACACAATCAATGGAGAAACACAGCAGGTCTGGCAACATTTGTGGAGAGAAAGCAGAGTTGAAATGAACCTCATAGCTCTATGAATGTCCTTTCGATACCCTCTTCTCTTCCATAAACTTGACGTGAAGTTCAGATATGTTATGATCCCTGTTACCTAGCCACACCCTTACTATGAGGTCGTTAATTAATTCCGTTTCATTGTCCGCTACCAGGTCCAGAATAGCCTGTTTGCTGTTTGGATCTCGAACATGGTGCTCAAAGAAACAGTCACAAAATATTCTATGAACTCATCTTTGCCAGTCTGACTTTTCCAATTTGTATGTAGATTAAAATCACTCACTCTATCTTTCACTCAAGCCCCTATTATTTCTTCCTGCATATCCCATCCTAGATGGTGGTTGCCGTTCGGGAGCCCATAACTTATTCCCACAAGTGACTTCCTACCTCAGTGCTATCTCTTACCTCTACCCGAATTGATTCTACATCTTGATCTTTTGAACTGAGGTTATCCATAGCTATTGTACTGATGACGTACTTAATTAACATCCTTATGCTATCTCCTTCCACTCCAAGTTGCATTAGTTGCAAGTGGTCTGGGTGAAATCACATTGTGTCATTTTACTTTATATGTCCAGATGAGGTTGCTGTCTCAGCATGTTTTAGCCATTATAAGTAGTCGGAGTTGACCATAGTTTGGAGAGTTGAGGACGTTTTGTCCAAGCACAAGGACAAACGCCAATATCACAGACCCAAACTACTCCTTGTGTGAGAAAAGTTTATTATCATATCACATTTACTTCTTTTCCAAATTATTTTAAATCTGTTCCCTTTTCTTCCCAGTGCTTCTACGAGTGGGAACTGTTCTCACCGTGAGAAATGAAGGGGGATTTTTTTTAATAGTTTTGAAATGCACTACCTGAAATGCTGGTGGGAACAGATTCATTGGTAACTTTTAAAAGGGAATTCAATAAATATTTGGGAGGGAGAAAGTTGCCAGAACACTGCAGAAAGAGCAGTGAAGTGCCATTAATTGCATTTTTGATCAAACAGTGGATACAGGCGCAATGGGACAAATGCTTTGTTTTATATCCTTGGCTGACTCTAAGTGGGGAATTGCAGATGGAGGGAGCAAGAGACGAAGGGGGAAGATCTGAGCAGCATTGACCTGCCAAACAGAACAAACCCTGTACAAAGTCTTTCAACCTTCAAGTATCTTGCTTGCAAGGGGAGAATAGCTAAATGCTAATACCATGCGGTATACCCATCCATCAGTCTGACATCTTTGTCTACATGCCCCCAGAGGTACAGTGAAAATAACACAGTGCATGTCATTCCTTCCACAGCGTGCTGTAAAAATTGCGAAATCAATGGTAGGAAGCTTTTTTTTACTTCCTGCAGATGATGTCTGTTGTATTTCAACTGAACCTCACATCAGAAGAAATAAGATGTGATTACGCCTGTCGGTGTAAATATTAAAGTTGCACACTGCTTCCTGCGTGGAAAGGAGGTTGGCTGTGTTTTTATCCCCGTTCTCTTTGCCAGCACACAAGTCAAGAAACAGAAGAATATCAGGAAAAGGGACAGGATTAAATAATTTGGCTCTGCCATTTAATGGTCACTGTGTTATCTCAATCCACCTTTCCATATTATCTCCTATTTCTTAATTCCATCCAAAAATTAATTGAATCAGTCTAGAATATATTTTACAACTAAATGTCTGCATCCTACCGGGGTGGAAAATTCAAAAGATTCACAACTGAAAGACCATATTCAATAAATAATATTTGGAATTGTCACTCGGTGATGATGATTTGGTGATAAGCTTCACCACAAGTAAGACTCTGTTACAAAGAGTTTTTTCATCAAGTTGATGTACAGAGAGATCTTGAGTTCAAGTGCATAGATCCCTGAAAGTGGACACTCACTAGATGGAATGGTAAAGAAGGCATATGGCATGTTTGCCTTTATTGGTAAGGAAATTGAGTACAAGGTTGTCATGTTGCAGCTTTATAAGACTTTGATTAGGCCACACTCAATTGTATTCACACTCAGTATTGCATTCAATTCTGGTCGCCACATTACAGGAAGGATGTGGAAGCTTTGGAGAGCGTGTAGAAGAGGTTCACAAGGATGTTGCCCTGATTAGAGGGTATCAGCTATAAGATGAGGCTAGAAAAACTTGGCTTGTTTTTCTCTTGAGCGGTGGATGCTGGGGGGAGGTTTGATAGAAGTCTCGAAAATTATGAGATGCACAGGTAGGGCTGATGGTCAGAATCTTGAAATATCTAATTCTAGGGCGCATGCATTTAAGGTGAGAGGGGGAATATTCAAAGGAGATGTGAGGGGCAGATTGTTTACACAGAGAGTGGTAGGAATCTGGAATGCACTGTCAGGAGGCAGATACAATAGGGGTGTTTAAGGGACTTTTAGATAAGCACATGAATATGCAAGAAATTGAGGGCTATGGACCATGGGCAGGCAGAAGGGATTACTTTAATTTGGTGTCATATTCGGCACATCATGGGCCAAAGGGCCTGTTTCTGTGCTGTACTGTTTTAAGTTTTATGTTCTATGTTCAGAGGGATTGCAACCTAAAATAGCATCAATAGTTTCTGTTTTGAATGATGCCTACTGATCTGGTTTATTTCTTTAATTCATGGGATGCGGGCATCACTGTTTTGGAATATTTATTGCCTGTCCCTAGTTGCCATTGGGAAGGTGGTGGTGAGCTACCATCTTGAGCCACTGCAGTCCATTTGGTGTAGGTGTACCCAGAATGCCGTATCTCTGTAACAATCTGTACAGCTGGATTCTCTTGTAAATCTAGTTATTATGATAGGTGACTTTAAGTCTTAGAATTACTTTGTCTTGGGCTTGTTCTGTGAGCAGGTCAAGGCTGCTCAGATCTTCCTCCTTCGTATCTTTCTCCCTTCCTCGGTAATTCCACGCTTAGAATCAATCAAGGATATGGCAGTGAAAGAAACCATTTGTCCAATTGTTCATGCACCCACTGTTTGAACAGAATATCCAATTAATGACTTCCCTGCTGTTTCTGTCTAGCTGTGGAAATTATCTCCTCTTCAAGTTTTTCTCCAATTCCCTTTTGAAAGTTATTAACAAATCTGCTTCCACCATCTTTCAAGCAGTGCATTCAGAGCGTAACAGCTCACTGTGTTATAAAGACCATGTAAAAATTTCTCTAAGAGAGGAAAGGTCCCCATCATAGAACAGGGTTAAAGTAATTTGGAAAAGAAGCTATAGCGATGTGAGAGAAAAAAAAGACATTTTCACACAGGGAGTAGTTTGGGTTTGGAATGCACTGAGAGGAAGACTAATGGTGGGGGCTTCACTTGGGCATGACATGATTATTTGAGTTCAAGCAATGTGCAGGGTTCCATGGAAAAGGCAGGAGAATGGCATTAAGTCATAACGTTCAGTCAGAGAGCCAAGAAAGCCATGATGGGCCAAATGGCCACTGACTACACCATAACAATTTTGTGATTCAGTGATCTCTTCCTGAAACTGCTGGCAGTTACCTCCATCCTCTAGTTACTAAACTTTCTGTCACTTTTCAGCTCCTTTACTCCATCAAGATTCAGCATGATTTTGAAAACCTTGAGGAACTCTAGAGCCTTCTCCGCTCTCAGTACAATCCCAGCTTTTCAAAGTTCCTCCACTTGTCAGCAGACTTCCACTTGGTTCTCATTCGTTGTACACACTATTGGCTGGGTTGGGATCTGGGTGCTGGACCCAGAGACTGATGGATTCTACCTATTGTAATGCATAAGTGACTGTGGTGCGAATCTGTCATGTTCCCTCATCTCAAGTATGGCCTTTAACTAGAGTGGGGAGCAGCCAGTTTCAGTGTGTCCATAGGAAAACATCAAAGAGTGGGAGAAACAAGAGAATCTGGACCCAGATAGCAGCATGAAATGGGCATCATCAAATTGGCCATCCCTTTAATAGTGCATCCTATTTTCTATTTCCCTATGCAAAAAGCTTGTGCGAATGTCATGCTTTTATAACAGTGAACAATTACAGGAGCATTACCTTACAATCTGACACAGGACTACATAAACAGATATCAGATAAATGTTTGGTGGAAGTTATCATAGAATTCCTATTTCCACGGTGTGGAAATAGGTCATTTGGCCCAACAAGTCCACACCAGCCTTCCACAGAGTAACCCACCCAGAGCCATTCCTCGACATTTATCCCTGACTAATGCACCTAGCTTATACACCCCTGAATACTATGGGGCAATTTACCATGGCCAATTCACCTAACCTGCACATCTTTGGACTGTGGGAGGAAACCAGAGCAAACCCATGCAGACACGGGAAGAATGTGCAAACTTCACACAGGCAGTCACCCGAGGCTGGAATTGAACCCGGGTCCCTGGTGCTGTGCAGCAGCAGTGCTAACCACTGAGCCATTGTAAGTGTCAGGTTTAAGGAGGAAGAGAGATAGAGAGGAGGAATGATTTTGCAAAGATCTCCCAGATTGTGGTTAAGGTTTGATGTTGGTCGCTTTGAATGCTCCACGTTTAGCTTGAGTCATGTTGAGAAAAAGCAGCGGCTTTCTGCAGCAGCTCAGAGCCAGTAGGGTTTGTACCCGGAAGGTGTGGGAGTATGGGAACGGGAGGCGGTGGGCATGGAACAGGAAGCCTCCTCGGATCAGCTCAGCACACTTTGCAACACAAAGAGCTGTGTGTTTTCTGTATACACTGTGGCAATGAGAGGCCACATCTGACTATATTTTCATTGGGTCATTCTCAAACCATGCATAACGTTTTTTAAAAATACACCATCAGAAATTTGTTTTGCATAAGTTTGGCAGACCACATAATCATAGTCATCACTTGTGCTTCTGTGACGCATCCCCTTCAGTGGAATGTTGAATCCTTGCTTGTAGGTGTACTTATGCCACATCTGGAATCAATCCAGTCATACATGGTTAGGCAGGTTCAGGAAATGTGTACTCGCTTCGAGAAGTTCAATGATCAATCAGGTACAGTATCCTTCCAAAAAAGAGCCAGTGCCGGTAAAATATTGTATTCTATTTATTGAGGGAACGTTAAGAAGGTCATCATAAATTTAAAAATCACACAACACCAGGTTATACACTATAACCTGGTGTTGTGTGATTTTTAACTTTGTACACCCCAGTCCAACACCGGCATCTCCAAATCATAAATTTAGAGTTTTAGGTCTTGAAAACTTTTTGGAATTATATCATTTAATGACACAATGATCCTGGAAGCCATGATACACACATACTCACACACTCGCTCACTCAATCTCACAAAGACACACACAAACGTACTCAATCACTGGGTCACGCACTCACACACTCACATGCATGGCCTCACTCAAGGCCCCCCACATCAAAGCTGACGCATATAAACTCACGTGTTCTCACTCAGACATGGTCATATGGTTCATTTCAATCATGTAGGGAAGCAGTTATATTCCAATCTCAAGATCAACAAAGCATTCAACAGCTTCAGTGACTGGTTCCTGTGAATTCCAGGATGTTTGGTAGGCACTATCACAGGAATCCACTCAAGCTGTGTTGGTCTTAACTTACACAAATAATCCTCATGTCACCTGGGAAATGGATAATCTACCAGATTGGCATGGCAGCTCCTGAGCATTTGGAGCAGTAAGCTGCTGTTGGGTGGACCAGGACTGTGTAGCAGTATGTACTGTTAACTGTGCTGTCCCCTGGTAGCTCCAGTGTTCTGGAAGTGTTACTGATAGGCCAATGCAGTGATTCCAAGGTATTTTAGGTTGTGGATGAACTGTTGGCCATAGAACCGGACATGTTTTTATTCCTGGCCTTTGGACTGGGTGTAAAACTGAAATGACAGTCTTGGAAGTGTTTAGCTGAAGGCCTTGTTTCCTGAAGTAGACTCCTAGAGAACTTGGAACTTCATGGAGGGATATTTCAATGTTTTCATTTTGGCCTGGAAATCAGCCATGGTGAAAAGTTGTGACTTTGTAGGAGGCCAGTGTTACGTACATTGAAGAGAGCAAGGATTAATCCCTGTGGGAGCGATCAGTTGGTTACACATGGGTGGCTGATTGCTCTCCAAAGGAGCAGGAGATTGCTTGCATGCAGTTGGTTAGTTGTAGGGTTTTCAGACAAGTCTGAAAGAGTTCAGTGAGGTATGTTACCCTGTGCCCACCACGGGCAGGATCAGATGCATCAGGTCATTCCTGTCTTTGGGCCTCCATGGAATCTGGCCTGGATATGTGAGCTCGGAGTCAGGACCTGCTGGTGAGGCCTGAGTGAACGTCTGTCAGGGAGGGTTCCAGGCTGAGGAGTTCCAGGAGCTCGTATCGCTCGGTCAGATCGAAACAGTTATCTTCCCAACTCACCTCATTCTCCAAATCCAAATAGTTCCCATCTCGCCCACTGGATTGTATCACTTGTTGTATCCGAAAGAACATACCACTAACTAGATATCCCGGAGTGGACTGAATCCTTGGCACCATTGTATCACATGCAGACAAGCACTGGCAATTTGAAGCTGCCCTTCACCCATCCCAGTGGGAATGGAAAGCCAGGGAAAATCAGGGCTCTGCTTTGGAGTCAGAGCCCTCAGGATCCTCATGGTGGATGGGCTGGTTCAGAGCCAGCCTATTCTCTTCCCCCAGGACTTTTAGAGGAGAGCACAACACTCTGCCAACCTCATTCAAGGGCACTATCTGGGTTACCGATCTTCTCTGCTCTGCCAGGGTAAGTGCCATCATCCTCTCTCTACTCTCTCACACAAATCCTCTCTCTGCTACTTCACCCACCTACCACTAAGGCACCCTCCCTCACTCACTCTCACCACTCGGGACACCTTGCCACATTTCCCCACCTGCTCACAGCTGTGCCACCCACTGCCATCTCTCTCAGTCTTTGCTTCCTCTCGTTCCAGGCACCAACCTCCATCCCCCATCGCCTGATCAGGAGAGGATCCTGGCACTGGCTGGAGGGGACCAGGATGTTGCTGAGGAGATGTTGACACATTCTCGTCCCACCAAATGAGGAAGAAGCCATGTTCCTTACAAGGCAATTCCCACAGTAACCCCAATGCCAATGTAACTTTTGACCTCCACAACTTATAACCATGATGCCTCTGTCTTTTCGGTCTTACAGATACCAGCGGCATGCCTATGGTTCCAGTAGGGTGTCACATCACTGCATACCCTCCCCAGCACCACTGAGTAAGGAGTCACAAAGCCCTCAGGTGATGCCACTGACAAGATTGCCATCGGCTCAGATGCTGGCACCTTGGAGGATATTTCAACTATAATAGAGTCAGGGGACACCCGCTGGTGAGCACTTCGATGTCACATCTCCACAGCTGGGTGAGGGTGCTCACTGGCACTCGGAGGGTTATCAGATACCAGGCCCCTGCTTGGCCCCTGGCAGGAGAGGAGAACAATCAGGGACTTCATTCCAGACATTGAGGCTGACCCAGAGAGCAGCTCTGTGAGAGGCAAGGGGAACTAGAATAGCATGGCTGCAGGACTGCAGCAATGTCTCGGAGCCCCTGCTGCTGCTTCAGGCTTGCGATGGTCTGGCTGCCTTCACGGACAGGTTAGTGGCTGCCCTGGAGAGCTGGCTCCGGTCCTCTCAGAGTCTGTTGGACCCCAGATGGAGTTGCACACCACTGGTTGAAACATCACTATCCAAACACCACCGGAAGGGGGGACAGCTTAACCTCACTCCCGGTGCCCTTTCCTCACATGGAGACAAGGCAGTGCCAGTAGGCGGCCAGCTGGAGAAGGGTACACATATATACTCCCTTCCACCAGCACCAACCCCCCCCAGAGGTGGCTCGGCCTTCTGCCCCCACCCTGTCTGCCCCACCTCCGCTCCCCTCTCCCAGCCATCTAGGAGTTCCAGTTAAGGAGGTTCTGTTTGCCTTTGGGTCAGGACACATTCAGAAAGTCTGGGACTTCCAGACACAAATGCCCCCTCGGGGTGGCCCAACTAAAATGCTGAGGCCAACAGGCTCCACCAGAGGATAGGTTCCCCCCATGTCACCTGCGAATGGACTGAGACGCAATAAGACCGAAAGAACAAATACCATACAGTTGACCTGGGCCACATCAGTCTGTTGAACAATGATTACTTTTGTAAATATATTATCAAATCATACAATCCAGTAGAGACCCTTCAGCCCATCAACTCTGTACTGCCAAACATAGACTACTACCTACACAAGGCCCACTTTCCCATTAATGGGCCCGTCGCTTTGAATCTTGTGACACTTCAAGGGCTCACTCAAGTACGTCATGAGGTTTCCCATCTCAACCATCCTCCCAGGCCGTGCATTTCACAACCCCAACACTCTCTGAGTGAAAGAATGTTGCTCAAATCCCCTCAAAACCTGCTGAAAAAGTGCACCCCCGTGTTTTTGGCTTTTTAACTGAGAGAAGCAGCTGCCTTCTCTGCATCTTGTCCATGTAGACGTTTCATTTGTCATCTCATTGTTTGTGTGAGTCTCTGTGTATCTGGAACAGGAATCTTGAAGGTACGAAAGTCACCGATCCTCCACTCTGGACAATGTCCCATGGACCAAGGGGTGGAGTGAGCAATGGGTGAATCACAGACAGGTGTGGCTCCATCTCTCCAGGGGCACAGACATTGCTGTTGCTAGTGGAGTTCAGCTCTTAGCCAGCATGAACTGAAGGCCTCACATAGCTGTAGTTGCCACAGTGATGGCAGCACCTATCCTGCCCCAGTCCATTTGCATTTCATTGTTCACTCTGACATTGACAGGACAGTGGAAGGGAACAGCAGCTGCTCCTCAGACTGAGAGTTCCAGGCTCCACTTTGCAATGTGTGTGAAACTCCCAGACATCAATATCCCCTTCCCAGGAGTCATTGGCACGCACCTCCTCAAGTCCCCTCCCAACACAAGTCAGTGTTTGCCCACCATTCCCCACCCCATCCACCCCAATCTCAGTCCCAGGTAAATGAGGTGAAAACACACAGGTCGTCATTGCTCACCCCCTCCCAGAAAACATGGTGCTGGTTGCTCCACCCCTTCTCCTGCATGAGTCCTTACCTTCCATGACCTCTCAGCTTCCAGTCCGCTTCCCCCCCCCCCCACTTTATAAATTGAGAGGCCCCTTTCATTATTGGAATCCCCTCTGCATCCCAATATAGTGTCACCATTCCCCACCATTGTTTCCCACCATCCCTCCCTCAGCCACTTAATAGCACCCTTCCTTCCCTTCATGTTCAGTGGACAGATCTCTAGGACCCAACATCACCCACCCCCTCGTGCAGCTTCACCAGACAGCCCTTAACAATGAGTGGCCAGGCCCCTGACTGAAATCTGTACAGCTCCAACAATGGCCTGGCCTGATTGCACTGGATCCACAGCCCTGACTGTGATCCATTCCCTGGATAACTGAAGTACGGGCCTTCCCAACCCCTGACCCTTACTGTCCCAACCAGCCAAGCTGATATCAGACATCCTGATGAAGGGCTTTTGCCCGAAACATCGATTTCGAAGCTCCTTGGATGCTGCCTGAACTGCTGTGCTCTTCCAGCACCACTAATCCAGAATCTGGTTTCCAGCATCTGCAGTCATTGTTTTTACCTCCCTGATATCAGACATCCTTAACTGACTGTGCCAGGGGAGGACTACTCCCAGAGGAGATTGAGATATGACTGTTTAGTTGAAGCACATACAGAGTGTTTGCTGCACACACAGAGTAGGTGTGAGGCTGATGGAGCACAGTGACGTACTGTTACATATACTGAGTGCTATCAGCCCAGGACAAGCTGGCTACCATCACACTAAACTGCAAGGATTATGGAAATGCTCTGAGGCTTTCGGAATTGGCTGGGCCTGGGGAGAGATGGGGATATAAGTTGCAAAAAGGCGCGGCAGGGCTGGCGTGTGCACCTAGTCAGTGCAAAGTAAGTGAGAGTAGCCAGAGCAAAAGGACAGAATGGCCCAGACTGGAAGCTGGGTGTCTGTCCAAATGTGTCCTTTCCCAGCATCATTCTGATAGATGCACTCCATGTTGCAGCACGGTAAGATTACATACTGTCAGTGGATTGGACATCTACCATGATGGCACAGAGAGGCTGGCACATGTCAAGTGCCAGTGTCCATGGACAGAGAATTCACGATCGTGTAGTCCCTGAATGTTCCCTGAGACATTATCATAGAATCATCGAATCCCCTCAGTGTGGAAGCCAGCCATTCGGCCAATCAAGTCTTCACTGACCCTGCGAAGAGCATCCACCCAGAAATAGCCCCATCCTTGTAACCTTGCATTTCCCATGGCGAATCCACCTAGCCTACACACCCTGGACACTATAGGGAAATTTAGCATGGCCAATTCACCCAACCTGCACATCGCTGGACTTTGGGAGAAAACTGGAGCACCCGGAGGAAGTCCTTGCAGACACGGGGAGAATATGCAAACTCCACTCAGACAATCGCCTAATGGTGGAATCGAACCTGGGTCCCTGGTGCTGTGAGGCAGTGATGCTCGCCACTGAGCCACTGAGTGGTGTCAGGCGTCAGAGCTGATGGAGGCAGCAGTGGGCTGGAGTCTCCAAGTACCCATGCTGACTTACATCTCAGGAATTGTCAGAGCAATTTCTGTCAGTTCCTTGGCACAATCAGAATTTACACATTCATGTGGTGAGATTTGATGTTGTTCAAGTTGATGCGTAGCAATAATCCCTGTTGATTGGTCTCTCAGCACTCACTTGTGAGAATCTTGTCTTGACATCGGAGCTCTGTTGGAAAATGTGACTAGTTGCTCCTAAAATTGGGAAAGGCCTGATCTGACCTCAGGTGCTTCTCCCAGTTTTCTCACCATTGTTCCAGGCCTGGGAAGATGCTGCCGTTAATGAAACTACAATCAGTAGGGAGGATGTACAGAACAAACTGATGGAGCTATGGGCTGACAGGTCTTTGGATCCTCAGGTGCTCCTAGATTCTGGAATGGTTCCATTGAATAGGAAAGTAGCAAATATAACTCCTCTATCCAAGAAGGGAAAATGGCTGGAAACAGGAAACAGGGACTTTTCGACCAGAGAGATTGACATCTGTCACATGATAAGTATGAGAATGATCAAGAAAGTAGTTGCAGCTGCTCACTTAGAAAAACTCAGCATGGTTTTTGTGGAAAGGGAAATCATTTTTAACCAATGAATCATTCATCTTTGAGGGAATAGCCCGTGCTGTGGGTAAAGGGAAGCCTGGAGACGTACTGTCCTTAGGTTTCCAGAAGGCAATGGATAAGGTGCCACATCAAAGTTGATTGCAGAAGATAAGCACATGTTGGAAGCGATAATATACATACAGCGGCAGGAGATTAACTGGGTAGTTGGCTGGCAGAAAGCACATAGTCTGCATAAACAAGGCCTTGTCTGATTGGTCGGGTGCGACGAGAGGGGCCCCTCAGGAGTTTGTGCTAGAACCTCATCTTTTTACAATTGACATCAATGGTTTTAATGAGGGGAGTGAAGGCACAGATCACATCAAGATACAAAGGAAAGTATGTTATGAGAAAAACATGAATAAATTGCAGAGGGATATAGGTAGGTTCAATGGGTAAGAATCTGGCACATGGAGTATAATGTGGGAAAATTTCTTTATTAGGAAAAGTGAAGATCAGAATGTTACTTAAACTGGGAATGACTGTGGAATTTCAAGGTACCGAGGGATCTAGGTGATCTAGTCCCTGAATCACAGAACATTAGCGTGCAAGTACAACAAATGATCAAGAAATTTAATGGGATGCTATACTTTATTAGAAGAGAAATTGAAAGTAATAATAAGGACATGATGCTTCAGTTTTACAGGACATTGGTGAGACCATATCTCAACTACTGTGTGCAGTTTTAACCTTCATGTTTAAGGAGGAATGTAAATGCATTGGAGGTGGTACAGAGGAGATTTGCTGGATCAATACCTGGACAGAGTGAGTTGTCTCCAGAAGATAGGTAGGACTGGCTGGGTGCTTGCTCCCACTGGAGAACGAGGTGACTTGACCGAAGAGTAGAAGATCCTGAATGGTCTTGAGAAGGTGTTTGTGGAAAGGATCTTTATTCATTTGTGTGAATCCAGGACTCAGAGTGACCATTTTAAAATTGTGAGTTCTCTTTTAAGGTCAGAATTAGGAGAATTTTTTTTCTCTCTCAAAGAATTATCCAACTTTGAAGCTCTATGCCTCAGAAAGTAGTGAAAGCAAGGTGATTGAATCTTTTAAAGGCAGAGGTAGGTAAATCCTTGGTGAGTGGGGAATCAGTTTGTGAAAGTCGATCAGACTTTCAAAACACAAAAACAGATCAGCCATGATCTAATGGGATAGCAGAGGAGGTTGGAAGGGCCAAATGGTCTCCTTCTGCTCCTATTTCAAATGTTCATGCACATGGAAGAATCTGGGGTTAGTATTTGTTTATGCAAAAGGCTCTATTTAACTGTTGCTGGTGTTGGCATGGAAGGCATCTTTTCATCTGATGACTGAAGGCCTTGTTATATTTTTCTCTCTCTCACCTAGCATTCACTTTGACTTTATTCTGGTGACTTGTTTAATGAAGCAGTCAGACAAGCAGGTAGACCGAAAACTCACCAGCACAGCATTCTCCTGAATCTCCCCCCTGCCTCATATTTAAAACATGTGACCCAGACCCAGCACTGAGAACACACCATGAGGATATTCTCCTCTTTGATTTCAGCAGAGTTGTAGGATAAATCTCTTGGAGCAAATTACCTTATTTTCCTTGTCCCCATCTCTTTCGGGTGTTCTGAAACAAACCATGGTCTTCATCAGAACAGGCAAGCATTCAGAAAATGTTGGTTCAACTTGACTTTCCCAAATAGTTGTCTACTCAAACAGTGCAAGCTGTTTTAAATGTCAGGCTGGTGTGTACCGAAAACTTGAGAATGAGTCATTGCTTGAAGGAGGTAGCAAACTTCTAAACGCTCTTTTATTTGTGGGCAAACATCCAAGGATCACAGCTTATTGGAGAAGTCCCGTTTCCTTATTAATAATCCCACGCACCAAGTTATATTTTGCTCCTGACATGACCCATGAAAGGCAGTGTTGAAAAGAGATGTCTGCAGTGCTCCATTTGGTAGATTTTTAAAGGGATCTGTCTAAAATAGACAAACACAAGGAAAGGTCAAGATAATGTTAATTTAATAACTACATCATAATAATAAGGACCATGCTGTACAAGTACCAGGCAACAGCCATCTCAAAAAGAGATAATTATCAGAGAATAAATGCAGGGAGGGTGTTCCCAATGGTTGGGTGGTCACAGTCTGAGGATATGGGGTAAACCATTTAGGACTGAGATCAGGAGAAATGTCTTCACCCAGAGAGTGGTGGGCCTGTGGAATTCACGACCACAGAAAGCAGTTGAAGTCAAAACAAAGTTAAAGATCACACAACACGAGATTATAGTCCAACAGGTTTATTTGGAAGCATTAGCTTTCGGAGCGCTGCTCCTTCATCAGGTGGTTGTGTCAAAACCTTGTATGATCTCACTAAGGAGTTGAACATAACACTTGGGGTTAAAGGGTTGAGGCGCATCAGGAACAGGCTCTAGAGTTGAATGATCAGCCATGATGTACTAAATGGCAGAGCAGGCTTGAGGGGCCAAATGGTCTACACATATATTGTATGCTTCTATTTTAATCATCGCCCCATTGACATTACCGTTGAATCCCCCAGTATCAGCATCCTGGGAGATAGCATTGAGCAGAATGGGAAGGCAGTGACAAGGTGATAATGTAACTGGGTTAGTAATCCAGAATCCTCTGGGAATAAAGGTTTGAATTCCACCGTGGCAGATGCTGAAATTTGACTTGAATAAAAGTCTGGAATGAAAAGCTGGCCTAATGGCAGCCATGTAACCATTGCCATTTAAAAGCCCATCTGCACTACATATGATTCCAGACCCACAGCTATGTGGTTGACTCATAACTTGCCCTCTGAGATAGCCCGAGCAAACCACTCAGCTTAAGGACAACAAATGTTGGTCTCACCAGCAATGCTCACGTCAATGAATGAACTAAGAAGAAAGGTACTCAGTACACTTGGAGCATTGGGTTCCATTTTGGTCACCTTATTATAGGAAGGATGTTATTAAACTGGAAAGAGTGCAGAAGGCATTTGTGAAGATGTTGCCAAAGGACTCAGTAGTGTGAGTTATAGGGAGAGGTTGGACAAGCTAGGATGTTTTTTCTTTAGAGTGTAGGAGACTGAGGGGGAAAATCTTATAAAAGTGTATAAGATCATGAGAGGCATGGATAGGGTGAATGCACTCAGTCTTTTTCCCAGGATTAGAGAACTGAGGATTAGAAGGCATCAGTTCATGGTTGAGGGGAAAGGATAAAATGGAACCTGAGGGGAAACACTTTTACACAGAGGGTGGTACCGTTATGGACCAGGCCAGACACCTCAAAACATTTTAAGAAGGTAGTACAGATGCTAATTTGTTAGTTGTTTTAAGCAGGTGTATAGTGGATATCCCAGGAGTGCTGCAGCTGGCCCAACCACGCAGTTTTAAACAAAACAGCACTTATTTATGCACAAACAAAAGAAAACCCAACTTAGAATAACATAACCGACTCTATCGAAACTTAATGATGCTGTTCTAAATACTTGCAACATCCCCATAAACACCCCCTTGGCAAAAAAGGTAAAATCAAACACAGGTTCTTACAGGAGGGATGTCAGGGAGAGAGAGAGGATCAGCATGAAGCTGTTTCTTTGTCCAGTAGCCTCAGAAACTGACTGCTTGATAAAACCAATCCAAACCATGAACTGGGAGAACTGGGCACTCCCCTGTCATTGTACAAGTGCTTTAAAAGAAAGACTTGAAAGCATTCTCAAGGAGATAAACCCAGACATATCAGAACCTCTAACTTTATGACCCCTTTGGTAAAAAACAAGGACAACATATGCATATGGAATGAGCTGCCAGCGGAAGTGGTTCAGGTGGTACATTAACAACATTTAAAAGGCATTTGGACAAATACATGGATAGGAAAGGATTCGAAGGATGTGGGCCAAGTGCAGGGAAATGGGGTTAGAGTGGACGGACATTTTAGTTGGCATGAATCAGTTTGGGCAGAAGGGCCTGTCTCTGTGCTCTATGACTCTATGACACATTTTTTATAGTATTTATCTTTTTGAAAGTTTAAGCGAAATGAGGATAGCGAAGAATGTAGAGTTAAAATAGATAATCAGTTATTAAATGGAACAGTCTTGAAGGGTTACTTCAGCTCCTATTTCTTATGTTCTTATGCTCCTTTGAGGAAAATAATTTTGCTTGAATTCATTATTTGCCTGTCATTTTTAAGTCACGCCCCCTCATTGTTAACTGTTTCTCAGTTTGAGCAGTTTACTTCGAATCTGCTTAATTTCTTCGTCTTCAAATACAAAAAAGAAGACAAGTTTATTCAGAACTTAATTTTTTTGGAACATAGATTGTACATAAAGAGAAATCTTGCATTTCTATAGCACCTTTCACAATAGTGGGGTGCTTCGCAGACATGGAGGTTTCGTCGCAGTTACAATGCAGGGAAATGGCAAGCTGCCAATCAACACATAGCAAGCTCCCAAAGACATTAATTAAATGAATAAACAAATAATTTGCTGTGGAGATGTTGTTTGAGGCATGAATATTACCGTCGATACTGGGGAAATCTCTCCTGTGTTCCTTCAAATGAAGACATGGGGTCTGTTATGTGGTCTCAGTTTAATATTTCATCTGTAAGGTGATAGCTGTGCTAGTGCAGTGTTGTACTGAGAATCTCTGTGCACGATGTGCTCTGGTCTCTGCCCTTAATGGCAGCTGTATCTGCTTAAAAACTCAGAAAGTCAGGTTAGGTTCAGATTTAGGTTTTACTATCATGTGTTCTCAAGTACGGGGTTACAAGAGTGCAGTGAAAAATGTACAATGTCGCCACACACGGGCCACCTTAGGTACACAGTACATTAGCACAAAATCTTAGTTACAGAAGTAGAACATTAAAGAAATAAGTTAAAATTACCAGCACTACAGTCTTATTAGTATACATGAGTCTTCCAGCTGCTACTAAACTATCTTCCCTTTATCATGTTATGCCTTTTTGTTTGATCAGCTGCACTCAGATGTTTCCTCCACCTGACATTTATATTGATGGACCTGGAGATTTCAAATGAGTGACTTGAGTTTTTCTATAAAATAATTACACAGAGATTTGTCACAGAAACAGGCCATTCAGCCCAAATAGTCCATTGACGTGCTGGTTTTCCAGAGGAGCCATCTATCCAACCCTATCTTTTTTGCATTCTGTCAGCATATCATTCTAAACCTTTCCTCCCTCCTGTTTTATGCTCGATTAAGCTCTGAAAGTGTATCGTTTCAAATGCAGTAGTCTGTTTAAAACAGCAGTTGAAAATTTGCGATTTACTATCCCCATTTCTTTTTGGCTGTATGTTGTTCAAGCCTGTCACTGGTACTGACTGTACCAGTCTTTCTCCCTTCCAATCCCATGAGCTGAATCTTCGTATTTTGACTGTGTCCCTGTTGGGTTGGGTTTTCAGGAAAATTTGTGGTCACAAGGCCTGGTAAGTTCTTTGCTGTACTTTACCAAACTTACCATATTAATTACCGACTCTGCCCCTAGGGCATCTGAATTTTGTCCCACCTTACCACGTGGGGTTCCCAGAACAATTCACCACTCAGCCAGAATCCCAGAATTCATTGGCATTCATTGCATCTGCACCATCTTTAAAATCTCACAGTACATTCAGACCCTGGAGTCTGCCAGTCTAGTGCTGCCCTGTAAGGTTCCTGATATTTGCTCTCACATGGCAGAGACGGGCAAATCAGTGCCTCGCTGTGTGGGCGGGATCCTGGAGGTCCTGCTGGATTGGGTGGTGCCAACGAGAGACCTCCCAGTGGAGGTCACAATACCAGAGCATGGTCCGAAGTTATCACCCAGTTGAAAGTGGTCTCAGCCATCTGGAGGAATGCTGTCGAGAGAAGGTCAGTGATTTCCTCCATTCTGCCAGGGTAAGTACCGTCTTCATCTCTCTGATGCCTCACACTGCCTCTATCTCTGTTCCTGGACCAACCTCCCATCCAGTCTCCTGCTCTACAACTCTCACTATTACCTGCAACATCTTCCTTCCCTCACCCTCACCCACCCTCGCCATCACTAACCCTGCATGCCCTCTGTGCTGGCCAACCAGTTGCTCAGGACCCACCTGAACCAATAGTAACAGCCTGCTTTACTCACTTTCATCTTTCTTAATACCTGCCTCTCTCTCATTCTAGGTTCCCCACAGCCTGTAATAGGACAATAGAGGGTAAAGACAGGTAGTTGGCCACTTGACATGCAGCTCCTCACTCCTTCTCAGAGGATGGTGATTCCAATTGCCCCAAATGGCTGCCTGACCATGTCCAAACACCTTCAAAGGCTGCCCTTTACTGACTGTACTAGGGCCCCAAAGTGAAGGCTATCTCCATTGACCTGACTGAGGCCTGCTGCCAACCAGAACAAGTTTCTGTCTTTGGGTCTGTGCTAAACAGTTAGGCAAACTATACCAACCATGAGCTTTGTGTCTCTGGCTGGGGGCGGGGGCAGGAGAAGATCAGAAAGGCACAGTTAGGCAGTGATGCTGAGAGCCATCCAGGAAGGAACAAAGTGATTGAGCACTATGACAGCAAGAGAAGAGCCCAGGGACACTGCCTATGCTGGCTGTATGTCCATGAGCACACAGTGCCCTTGCTGGAACATTATAATGATGGTTATCAGTGTGGTTTGTGGTACAGTATTGAAGTGCAGAAGCGTCGAGCATGTGGATCAGAGACATGCCATGAGGGTTCCTAGGGGCTGGCACATGCTGGATCTGTAAACATGGCGTGCTTGTGGCAGGTACCTATGGAGCATGCCCCGAGACTTTGGTGCCCACTTACCAACAAGGAGGTCATTCAGAACAAGTGGTGAACTGAATGTAAATTAGAGCGGTGCTGGAAAAACACAGCAAGAGCAGGAGAATCAATGTTTCAGGCAAAAGCCCTTCATCGGGAATGAGAAGGGCTTCGCCCGAAACATCGATTTTCCTGCTCCTCGGATGCTGCCTGACCTGCTGTGCTTTTCCAGCACCACTCTAATCTAGAGTCTGATTTCCAACATCTGCAGTCCTCGCTTTCGCCTGGTGAACTAAATCTGCCGGGTACCTGCTCTGGTTTCCATCTCCAGTTTTCATGGCATTCTGTTCATTTGGTGATGAAAACTGAATATTAGTGCTATCATGACATTTACCAATCAATGCCCATTGATTAGCATCTCTAATGCCACTTTTGAGAAACATAAGAAATGGAGTGAAATGATCTCTGCGCTAGGGTAGTCATGATGTAGAGGAGCCAGTGTTGGACTGAGGTGGACAAAGTTAAAAATCACACAAATCACAATAGTCCAACAGGTTTATTTGGAGGATTATTATATTGAAAGCTAGTGCGTTCACGTAAACCTGTTGAACTATAACTTGCCACACTTGTTGCTGGATTCTGCTACCCATCGTACCATCAGCCATGTCGTTATAACCGTGCTATCCATTGTGATTAACTCATTATTCCCATTCACCACTGCATGGAGTGCTGGCCCCTAACACCCTTGGGGGAAGGTAGGCACGAAGCAACTGCTAGGCAGTTCCAGAGACTATTATCACTTCTCTGCTAGTGGTAACCAACCTGACAGCTTCAACTAAACTTGCACCAACTTTAAACTCCTGCCAGCTTTCGGCTGACACAATTCTGTTCTTGCATCAACACTATTCAATATGGTTAAACATAGGAAGAGAAACTCCTGCTTTTTTTTTACACTTAGACTCCAGTTTCCCACTCAGATATAACAAGAATACAATAAGTTGGAACAGAATGTTAATAGAATCAAATCAGTTGGAGAGATATCTTTTCTTTTGTGGAGTTTATTGAATTCCTCAGTCTTATCCCTCTCATTACACACTCAGTGTTTTGGGTGCTCTGTATGTCATTGCTCATATAATTAATAACCATCAACATTCATCAAAAATCAAATCCCCTCCTACACTAACCCTATGCTTGAAACTTACATTAAAACTTGAATAAAAATGTTTGTTGTCTCTTGAAATGATTTCTGAAACTTAGCCACTGTATTGGATATCACAGCGCAAGGAATGGTTGTTGAATGTTCCAGGGTTTAGATGTTTCAAAAGGAATGGTGGGGGTTGGGGGGGGGGGTGAGGTAAAAGAGGTGGAGGAGTGGTACTGCTAATCAGGGATTGCATCACCTCCGCAGAAAGGGAGGTCATTGAGGAGGGTTTGTCTACAGAGTCAGTCTGGGTGGAAGTCAGAAACAGGAAAGGAGCAGTCACTTTGTTGGGAATTTTCTATAGGCCCCCAATAGCAACAGAGACATGGAGGAGCAGATTGGGAGGCAGATTTTGGAAAGGTGCAGAAGTAACAGGGCTGTTGTCATTAATGACTTTAAATTCCCTAATATTGATTGGAACCTCCTTAATTCAAATAGTTTGGAGGGAGCAATTTTTGTCAGGTGTGTCCAGGAAGGATTCCTGACACAATATGTAGATAGGCCGACCAGAGGGGAGACCATCTTGGATTTGGTGCTTGGCAACGAACCATGCCAGGTGTCAGATCTCTCTGTGGGAGAGCATTTCGGTGATAGTGATCACAACTCCCTGACCTTTACGATACTCATGTGGAGGGATAGGTGCAGACGGTATGGAAAAGTATTTACTTAGGGGAGGAGGAATTATAATACCATTAGACAGGAACTGGGCCACCTAAATTGGGAACAGATGTCCTCAGGAAAATGTACAACAGAAATGCGGAGGTTGTTTAGGAAGTACCTGCTGCTAGTACTGGACAGATTTGTCCGACTGAGGCAAGAAAGGGATGGTAGGTTGACAGAATCTTGGGTGACAAGGGATGTGGAATATTGAGTCAAGAGGAAGAAGGAAGCTTACTTAAGGGTGAGGAGGTGCGGCTCTAGAGGGTTACAAGGGAGCCAGGAAGGAACTGAAGAATGGATTTAGGAGAGAAAGGGACATGAAAAAGCTTTAGTGGGTAGGATTAAGGAAAACCCTAAGGTGTTCTACATTAATGTGAGAAACAAGAGGATGGCCAGAGTGAGGGTAGGGCCGATCAGGGATAGTGGAGGGAACTTGCATCTGGAGTCGGAAGAAGTAGGGGAGGTCCTTAATGAATACTTTGCTTCAGTGTTCAGTACTGAGAGGGAACTTGATGTTTCTGAGGACAGCGTGAAACAGACTGATACACTAGAACAGGTTAATGTAAGGAAGGAGAATGTGCTGAAAATTTTGAAAAAACTTAAGAATAGACAAATCCCCTTGGCCAGACGGGATATATCCTAGGTTACTACAGGAAGAAAGGGATGAGATTGCTGTGCCTTTGGTGATGATCTTTGCATCCTCACTGTCCACTGGAGTAGTACCAGATGATTAGGGGGTGACCAATGTCTGTCCCTTGTTCAAGAAAGGGAATAGGTAAAATCTTAGAAATTACAAACCAGTCAGTGTCACGTCTGTGGTGGGTAAAGTATTGAAGAGGATTCTGAGAAACAGGATTTATGATTACTCGGAAAACCATAGTTTGATTAGAAATAGTTTTGTGAGGGGCAGGTCATGCCTCACAAACATTTTTGAGTTCTTTGAGGATGTGACGAAACACATTGATGGAGGGAGAGCAGTGGATGTGGTGTACATGGATGTTAGCAAGGTGCTTGATACATTTCCCCATGGTAGGTTCATTCAGACAGAAAGGAGGTATGGGATACAGGGAAATCTGGCTGTCTGGATACAGAATTGGCTGACCCATAGAAGACAGAGGGTGGTGGTACATGAAAAATATTCATCCTGGAGCGCGGTGACCAGTGGGGTTCTGCAGGAGTCAGTTCTGGGACCTTTTTGTGATTTTTATAAATGACTTGATGAGGAAGTGGAAGTAGTAAGTTCGCTGATGACACAAAAGTTGGTGGAGTGGTGGATAGTGTGGAAGGCTGTTGTAGGTTCCAACAGGACATTGACAGGATGCAGGCATGGGCTGAAAAGTGCAGATGGCGTTCAACCTGGAAAAGTGTGAAGTCACTCACTTTGGAAGGTCGAATTTGAATGCAGAATACAGAGTTAAAGGCAGGATTCTTGGCAGTCTGGAGGAGCAGAGGGATCTTGGGATCATGTCCATAGATCCCTTAAAGTTGCTACCCAGATTGATAGGTTTGTTAAGAAGGCGTATTGTGTGTTGGCTTTCATTAGCGGGGGATTGAGTTTAAGAGCAGCGAGGTTACGCTGCAGTTCTATAGTGCCCTGGTTAGACCAAACTTAGAATATTGTGTTCTGGTCACCTGATTATAGGAATGATGTGGAAGCTTTAGAGATGGTGCAGAGAAGATTTACCAGGGTGCTGCCTGGAATAGAGGGCATGTCTTATGAAGTAAGGATGAGGGAGCTAGGGCTTTTCTCATTAGAGTGAAGAAGGGTGACAGGTGACTTCTTAGAGATGTACAAGATGTTGAGAGGCACAGATAGAGTGAATAGACACAGACTTTTTCCCAAGTGGAAATGTCAATCGCGAGGGGACATAATTTTAGGGTGATTGGAAGAAGGTTTAGGGGAGACATCAGAGGTAGGTTCTTTACACAGAGTGTGGTGGGTGTGTGTGATACACTGCCAGTAGTGGTAGCAAAGTCAGGTACATTAGGGATATTTAAGCGGACTCTTGGATGGGCACATGGAAGATAGTACAAAGAAGGGTATGTAGGTTAGTCTGATCTTGGAGAAGGATAAAAGGCTGACACAACATCAAGGGCCAAAGGACCTGTACTGTGCTGTACTGTTCCATGTTCTATGCTCTATGTATTCTTACCCTTTTTGTTTCTAATGCTCCCTGGCTCGTCTCCTGCTCTTGGTTGTTTTATTTACATATTCCAGATTGCTACCTCCTTTATGATATTGGCCTGGATTTCTCCTTCAGCTGTTTCATATCCCGTTGCCTATTTAAATGACAGTGTCGTTGGTTGTTTTGTGTATGACTCACATTTTTCAGCTGGCGTTTTCCATATGTGTTCCAGTTAACTTCTTTTAGTTTTACATTCCCTCAAAGCTTGTGGTTTTAAAATATTTGATACTTCTTTGTACACAAGCCTTGCACACACCCTGATGCAAATATGAAAGCTAACAATGTGCTGATTGTGTTTTCCAGTGTCAATCTCAGTAATCTTGGACAGAGGATTAAGATTGGGTCCAAAATGGCCTCAAACCTTTCTTTTGTTGTGGAAAATGCTACATTGAGGGACGATTTCTTACGAATATGTATATAAATTATTTACATGTTGTTATTGCACTGAGTATAAGGGCAAGAAATAAAATGCATTTTTTTTTTAAGACTTCAAGATGTTTCAAGGCGCTTTTCGGACAAGAAAGTATTTTTGAAATGTTATAAATGTGGCCATCACAGTCCTCAGTTTAGAACTGTACACTACAGGAATGGGCCATTCAGCTCACAAGTTCCCACTAACTATACTGTCGCAAGAAGCAACAAATCTGTTTTGTTGAGGAATTAAAATGTAGGGAGAGCTCCCCTACCTTTCCTTATTATGGTGCTTTGCCATCCTTTTGAGCCCATCTGAGAGTGTGTTAAATATCCCAGCCATCATGATGGCATGAATGATCTTGAAGCATTCCCTCAGACTTGCTCTGGGTGTGTAGTTTGAATCCCCACTGTCACTGCTCAGATGCTTCAAATGATAAGGGGTTTTGATGGAATGAACAGGAACATCAGGGATAACGTCCCTGCTCTTCTTCAAAATAGTGCTGCGGCATCTTTTACATCCCCTGGAAAGAGCAAGTGGCACCTCACTTCAACAACTCATCCATAAACTGTGCAACACTCCCTCAAGTCAACCAACCAACCACACCGCCCCGTGGCTCAACATTTCAACTCCCCCTCCCACTCTGCCGAGGACATGCAGGTCCTGGGCCTCCTCCACCGCCGCTCCCTCACCACCCGACGCCTGGAGGAAGAACGCCTCATTTTCCACCACAGAACACTTCAGTCCCAAGGCATCAATGTGGACTTCACCAGTTTCCTCATTTCCCCTCCCCCCCCACCTCACCCCAGTTCCACCCTTAATTTTCCTGCTCCTCAGATGCTGCCTGACCTGCTGTGCTTTTCTAGCACCACTCTGATCTAAACACTCCCTCAATACCTCCTCCCTTCACCCGACGAAGGAGCAGCTCACCGAAAGCTTGTGATTTTAAATAAACCTGTCAGACTGTAACCCAGTGTCGTGTTACTTCTGACTTTGTCCATGCCAGTCCAACACTGGCACCTCCACATTATGACTCCCCTCAGTACAGTGATGAAGCAAAGATTTCCATCCTGGACTGGAATTTGAAGCTGCAATCTTGCAACTTGAAGGTGAAAGTATTACCAACTGAGGGGTGGCTGACCCAATCCGAAGAGAAATAAACACTCGATTTAACATACCATTAACAGGAGTGTTCCAGTACAGGTACACAATCCCATACATGACCCTGACAGAGGGTTCAATTCTGGAATGTGTTTAATCCCTGTCCCAGGGGGATCTCAAGTGGGGTGGAGAGATATCATTGAATGGGGGTGAGAAGGGGCTAAGTAGTTTGATGTTACCTTGGTCCATAGGGTTTGCTATCAAAGCAGTAGCTCACCTCCTTTCAGCTGCTGAGCTTTCTGAAGCTTCAAAAACCCAGCTCGCCATTATTAAACCCTGGGAAATGGTGACATCAGAGACTTCAGAATATCTAAATTGCAAAATCACGTGGGAGTGAGGCAGCTCCCTTGAGAGTAAAGGGAAAAATGGCCATATTGGTGATTCCTGATGAAGGGCTTATGCCCAAAATCTCGATTCTCCTGCTCCTCGGATGCTGCCTGACCTGCTGTGCTTTTCCAGCACTACACTCTCGGCTCTGAGCTTCGGCATCTGCAGTCCTCACTTTCCCCTATGTTGGAGAAAGGTCAGGGCCAGGTTTCAATGTTTTTCAAGGACAGCATTTGACGTGGTCACAACCCCATCCATTTTGTATGTTCAAATTCACCTCTTTATTTCTCTCTCTGTTGCCTCCTTTGTGCGAGATTTAACTAGATTCATTAGACAGGTTCCAAGGATGAGAGGGTTGGTCTACTGATTGACTGAATAAATTCTACAGTTTCTGGGGCTTGGAAGAATGAGATGTGACTGCCCTGATTCTGTAGGGGCATGATAGGCTAAATATCGGAAGGATGTTTCCACTGGCTGGAGAAGCCGCCTCACAGAGACACAGCTTCAGGATAAAGGAACAATCATTTAGGACCGAGATGACGAGAAACATCTTTATTTGCAGGATTGTGAATCTTTGGAATTCTCTATCCTAGAGAGTTGTGAATGCTCCGACACTGAATCTATTCAAAACTGAGATTGATAAAGTTTTGGCCTCTCAGAAATCAAGGGATAAGAGAAGGTGCCAGGAAAGAGAAATTCAGACAGAAACTCGGCCGGATTATCAAATGGTGGAACAGGCATGAGAGGCCTTCGTGTTTACTCCAGCTCCAATTTCCCGAATTAATTGGAATGTGCAACGAATTCTGTCAACAGTGACAATTTCTGCTTTCTAAAATTTCAGCCGTCTCCTTAGAAGCTGATTTTTAAAAATCCTCTGTGGAATTGTGACTGAAAACAGAACCTGTCAACATTTGGAAATGGGATCCCTTCTAGCCTATCACTCACTTGTCAGTCGCATCATAAACCAACTGGCTCTGGCAGCTTGGCCAGACTGTTGCCAACCCTGTGAGTGCAGGTGGAGGTGTGATGGGACAGTCCACATGACGTCACATGCACCCCTGCTCGTGGAGCTCAAGTTTCCGAATGGTATCTTCCTACAGTTCAACAAACATCTCTGCGTATTCACCATCTTTTCACTTCATCACCGCTTCTTGTCCATTTATATTCTCTCTCCCCCTTGTCTCTCCTTTCTATGTCTCTTTTCTTCTCACTCCCCTCTCTCTGTCCTTTCTTTCTCTTCACCCTCTATCTCTCAATTTCTCCTCTCCTGCTGAATCTCTCACTCTCCCATTTACTGGTCTTTAATAATATTCACTCACTTATTTGATTAACATTTTGCTACAAATGACATTAAGTCCCCAATAAGGTGGACACTTGCCACCTAGCCTGTGACTGAACCCTGTGTATGGATCCTGGTAACATAGGGAGGCTGTTGCACAGCAGCCATCACATATGTCTGACTGATCTGGAGATTCTCCTACTCTCACCACCTGGTCTAGGCACATTGGAAGGATTTACAGGTTAACAATCAACATTATGAATGTACTTCCTGTGGCCACTGAGTTCAGCTCCTGTTGTTTCTGCCTCAGAGACAGGACGCTTACCCACTGTTAGATCTCCCAGTAATGCAGAAGCAGCACATAACATACCGAGATACGACCAGAGGAATACAAATGCAGAATAGCTCAGATCCCATGTGACCTTCTGCTGTTTTGAAATGGAGCCATTGCCGAAGCTCTGTGTAAATCAGGAGCTATCCAAACTTGGCATAACCCTTGGATTTACTGGCAAGTTCCTTCAAGTAATAGGTATTCAGAATGTTAATTGAGACATAAATATTAGCCAGGACACTTAGAAGAACGATCCAGCTCTTTTTACAAAATTGAGCCTTTCCCTTGGTTTATCATCTTGTCTGAGAGACAGTTGTTCTGAGAGTGTGGCACTTTCTAAGTCCAGCACTGTGACGGTCAGCCAGAATCCACCCAGCCGAGGACTTGTAAGAATAACTATCACTGACAATGACAAACACTATTTAGTCTGCTAAAGGCAGCTGCCGTACAACTGTAAAGCATACTGCATAGCCAGCACCACTACAGCAGGAGTAATGAATGCTGGCAGTGTAGGAGTTCTCTTTCAGTACATTTCAATGCACCTCTGGTTAATATCTAATTCATCTCAACTTCATGCATCCCATTCAGCCTATATTTCCTCTTAGTTAACATCCTATCCAAATCTCAACATGTCCAGCACCCAGTCTATATATAACTACATGCACATATAAAATATTCACATGAAGGCACAAAGACTCGAGGATGGTTCAAGCAGTCGTTTTGATTTTTCTTTTGTAATGGAAATCATCAAAAGCCTATGGTGCCGAGCTCTCTCAAGTGACAATCACACAACAACAGCTGTCCTCAGCTCCAAGTGCTGCCGGAGACACCGTTCAGATCAGCACCTGATGTACTCTGCTCTGTGCTGGCTCCGATGAGTAAGCCTTCACAGTTCAAGGTGAACCTTCAGAAGCTTTGCCTGACTTTGAGGCCAAGTGCATTGTGAAAGCACATTTGCTGTGAAAATCTCAGAACGAGACCAGGATTTGAAACCCCTGCAGAAGTACTCTTCTTTCCATTGCTGTCATCACAGTCAGGTTAGACAGTCTTTGTGACCTTCTTCAGCCCCACAGCCCTCCTACAACTCGGATCTTTCTGCTCAGTTGCACAGCCTCGATCTCGATCCCTCCTCTTTCAGAGAGGTCATGCCTTCAATAGACTTAAATTCCAGACAGTCCCCTTTGGACAATCACCCCCCCCCCCCCACACTCAACCCCAAATAATTCTATTTACCTCACTCTCCTTCTATCAGATGTTCTACCTACCTCCTTGGCCAAGGTGATGGCCACCTCTTCAAATGTCCCTGATGTGGCTCAATGTCCAATGTTGTTTAATAATGATCCAGTGAAGCAGAGAGCATAGAGTCAGAAAGATGAACAGCATGAAACAGACCCTTCTGTCCATAATCTGGTCCATTCCAAGCAGATATCCTCAATTAAACTTGTCCCATTGCTAGCATTTGGCTCACATTCCTCTAAATCCTTCCCATTTAAATGTTGTAATTGTACCAGTCTCCACCACTTCCTCTGGCAGCTCATTCCATACATGCACCACCCTCTGTGTGAAAACGTTGCCCCTTGGGTCCCTTGCAAATCTTTCCCCTCTCACCTTAAACCTATGCCTCTCGTTTTGGATTCCCCTACCCTGGGAAAAAGACCTTGTCTATTTATCCTATCCATGCCCCTTATGATTTTTTAAACCTCCATAAGGTCACCCCTCCGCCTCTGATGCTCCAGCGAAAACAGCCACAGTCTATTCAGCCTCTCCCAATAGCTCAAACACTCCAATCCTGGCAATATCCTTGTAAATCTTTTCTGAACCCTTTCAAATTTAACAGCATCTTTCCTATAGCATGGGAGACCAGAACTGCATGCAGTATTCCAAAAGTGGCCTAACCAACGTCCTGTACAGCCGCAACATGACCTCCCAACTCCTGTACTCAATGCTCTGACCAATAAAGGAAAGCATGACTATGAACTATGAACCTGCACCCCAAGGTCTCTTTGTTCAGCAACACTCCCCATTAACTGTATAAGACCTGTCCAAATTTGCCTTTCCAAAATGCAACACCTCGCATTTATTTAAATTAAACTCCATCTGCCACTTCTCGGTCTGTCTTGAGATGTTCTACAATATAAATATTTGTTTTTGTTGTTAACTTTTCTTCTTGAGAAATTCTAAACAGTTTGATAACAATGTAACATCATCTGTCTTCCTTGCATGCTCTTACAAGGTGGGGAGGTGTATCAGGGACATCATACCTTAGGAAAGACATACTGACTTTGTGAGAGCGTGGTGTAGATTCACCAGAATTTTACCTAAACTCCAAAGATTAAGTCACAAGGAGAGATTACACAAGCTCGATTTGTACTCCCTTGAATTTGGAAGGTTAAGAGTGATTAGATTAAAGTTTCCAAGACAGTCAGGTGAACACATAGGTCAGACAGGGAGAAAAACCTTTGCTGATTGGGGAAGTCTTGGACAGTACTTCCTATGTTTTTCTCATTATATGACCAGCTTGTTGCTGGACATCATGCCATTAGCCCAGAGGTATGGGAGTGGAGGTCTAGTAGGAAACTTGTGGACTCGGACGGGGTGGGTGTGGGGAGGAATGGGGAGAGGTCTAAGAGAATATAGGAGTTGTTTCATTTGCAGAGTCACAGTGTTTAGCTTTAAATACTCCTACATTTCCACAGCAGTCAGGCCACTTTTTAAACTTTGTAATGACTTGAAGGAGCTGTGAAGTTTTTAACACTCAGTTAGGATTAGCGTTAGCAGCCTTGGACCCCAGTTGTGACCACAATTGGTAAGCTCTGGTGCAGCACTAGGGCATATAGCCAGATCTTTCAGGATTGATATTGGAAATTAAATTACACACAGAAAATAAAAGTTAATGTTATATTATGGCATTATACCTTTAAAAGAGCAAAGAGGTTCTTCTGCAGTTGTACGGGGCCCTGGTGAGACCACACCTGGAGTATTGTATGCAGTTTTGGTCTCTAAATTTGAGGAAGGACATCCTGGCTATTCAGGGAGTGCAGCGTAGATTCATGAGGTCAATTCCCTGAATGGTGGGACTATCATATGTTGAAAGATTGGAGCAACTAGGCTTGTATACACTTGAGTTTAGAAGGATGAGAGGGATCTGATTGAGACGTATAAGATTATTAAAGGATTGGACACTCTGGAGGCAGAAAGTATGTTTCTGCTGATGTGGAAGTGGCCATTGTAAATAGTCCAGAACCAGAGGGCACAGTTTAAAAATAAGGGATAGGCAATTTATAACAGAGTTGAGGAGAAACTTCTTCACCCAGAGAGTGGTGGGTGTATGGAATGCCCTACCCCAGAAGGCAGTGAAGGCTAAGTCTCTGGATACTTTCAAGAAAGAGATGAACAGAGCTCTTAAGGATAGTGGAATCAAGGGTTATGGGAATAAGGCAGGAGCAGGATACTGATTGTGGATGATCAGCCATGATCATAATGAATGATGGTGCTGGCTCGAAGGGTGGAATGGCCTACTCCAGCACCTATTGTCTATTGTCTATTGTCTATAAAACAGCTACACAAGGTGTGATGCTCACTCTCTGTCCAGTCCACAATCAATAGGCAGTCAGTCAACTATGTTTGTAATACGATGTCAGCATATAACCCAGCACATGTAATCAGATGTCATTTTAGTGCACGTAGTTGGCTGTTAACAAACTTCCAGATGTCTGACTTAATATGCCATTTGACCTAAGATATAAAAAACACTCGTGTGAAGCATATTATAATGGCAATAGTGGAAGCAAGTGGGTTCCAGAAGCTGGTGATGTAAATTGATGTGGAAGTGGCCATTGTGAATAGTTAACAAAGCACTCACCTGTCTGAACATAGAGCTGAAGGTCATTTCAATAACATGGGCTGAACGGTACAACTGGACTGAAGTGACTACAACAGGAGAAATACTTATGAGCATGCTCTCACTCTCTCTGAAAAAAAATGGTTATGTTTTTAAAGCACTGAAGCTTTGAAAGGAGAGCTCTAATCTACTACAATTTATAAACTGCCTATGATCATTGGTAACCTTAGCAATCCCAAGAAAGCATGGAAATATTTTCCTTCTTCGCTGCTGAAGCAAAGCATTTCTTTAGTGTGACGTCTTCACATCAGGTCTCACCCATATTGGAGAGAGAGAGAGAGAGAGAGAGAGAGGCACTCTATGGAAAGGATGGAGTCGTGGTAGATTATGCTTGTGGTTAGTAATTCAGAGTCCTGCACTGATAAACACACAGATTGTGAATCCAAATCCCACTATACTGAAAGGTAAATTCAGTTTGGAAATAAAGAATATGCAAACAGTGGAAGTGTCCACAAAACTTCCAAATTGTCATAAAAACACAATGGCCTCCATTTTAGGTTAACTTAGCTCAGTGTCAGTTTCATTGAGTTTCACAGAAGATTTCTCTCTGCGAGGCCCAGGGAGATCTTGAACCACATCCTAACTGACATATTAACCCTCACTCTAACCCTACCCTGAACCCTAATCCTACTCTGAATCCTAACCCTTACCCTAACCCTTATCCTAACCTAAACCTAACCCTAATCCTTAACCCCTACATTAACCCTTATCCTAACCCTTATCCTAACCCTAACCCTAACCCTTAACCCCTATCCTAACCCTTACCCTAACCCTTACCCTACCCTTAAGCCCAACTCTAACCCCAACCCTCATCCTCAAGCTAACCCCAACCCACCTCATTAAGCACCCACCCCACCCCTATGGTACTCAGTCACGCATGATTCGAACCCCATTCCACATATGTTCCTTGAAGAACTCACCACTCAGTGAATATTTACTGAAAGACTGGCATTCCCAGCCACCCTGCCATCTTTGAAAGGTCACTGTGCACCCAAGCAAGCATTGACAATCTGCTGTATCTACTTACCAGCAACATAATGGCCAGCAGCCACAGATCCAGATGCTGGCATCATGACAAATGACTGATCTAAAATGCATAATGGTATCTGACACCCAGCTCTCATCGACATGAACTTGGTGTCAATCAGGTTATCTCTGGTTTATAGTGCCTGAGCCAGTTGAGCGCTCAGCCATGCATATGGAGAGTTTCCTTCTCTCCTATATCCTGTCCTCCCCCTTGGAAGAATGCTCCCAAGGCACCAGGTCATTAGCATCTATCACATCATCTTGCTGCCCACTCCAAATGTGCAGGAAACAACAGACCAAGATGAGGCAGTGCTCTCTGTCCAGGCTATACAGGAGGCCTCCCCCTTCTACACTGCAACTCCAACATCAGCAACCCTGCTGTATCACAGCCCCAGAGGAAGGATGGGGAGTATTGTATCAGTCGGAGACATATACAATGGTCTCATTGGCCTTGGTCACTGTGGGTAGTCCTTATTCCTCAGTACCCCGCTTTGTCAGGGATCTGTACAGTCAAACACACTCACAACATGAGACTGCAACGGATGTCAGATTCCTGGTAGTTGCCAGGGTAGCAGGCACACACCTACAGGAAGTGACAATGAAAGGTGTCCTTTCTGCTGCCAGTGTGATCCCTGCCACACTGGTGAACATGGATGTTCTTCACAGCCAGTGGTGAGCTGAAGTTTGACAGGTAGCCAGTCTGACTTCCATGTCGAGATTTCCTGGTGTCCAGTTTGCTCGCCATGGATGGTAACATAGGAAGTTGCAAATTACTGAGGTGAGATCAACTGTTAATAAGGTTGTTAACAAGCAATAATCTCCTTTAATAGGTAAATCGCTGGTGCCTACTGAGAATCTCACCTCAATGTCTGGAAAAGATGCAGCAAGTTGTTCTCAACATTGAGATGGGTCTTGTGATTCTTCCATGTTTACCTAAGGCCATTGTCACTTAGGGGAGGCCCCACTAAGATTCTGCCCAACCAATTGGCTCATGTCCATTAGCTGACTTTTATCTACTTGGTCTAATAAGTAGCTCTAATCCCAGACTTTAGAGGACTCTGAACTGCCCTCTGAAGTGAGGTAGACTGTGTAACAATAAGGATGGACAATAAATGACAGCTTTATAAGCAATACCTCACATCTTTACCTTAGATAAATGCGAGGGGTTGCATTTTGGTAAGGCAAGCCAGGACAGGACTTACACAGTTAATAATCACGCAACACCATGTTATAGTCCAACAGATTTAATTGGAAGCACTAGCTTTCGGAGCGCTGCTCCTTCATCAGGTGGTTCTGAGCAGCGCTCCAAAAGCTGGTTCCTTGAAAGTGGCATTGTAGGCAGACAAGGTGGTGACGAAGGCATTTGGCACACTCGCCTTCATTGGTAATTAAGTATTGGAGTAGGGACATTATGTTGTGGCTATACAAGACATTAGTGACACCTTCTTTAGAATACTGTGTGCAATTCAGGCCACCCTGCTTTAGGAAGGATGTTGTTAAACTAGAAAGGGTTCAGAAAAAATATTACAAGGATGTTGCCGAGAGTGGTGTGCTTGAGTTAATAAGGAGAGATTGGATCGGGTTGGGACATCTTTCTCTGGAGCATTGGAAGTTGAGGGGTGACCTTATAGTGGTTTATAGAATCATGAGGGGCATGGATAAGATGAATAGCAAAGGTCTTTTTCCCAGGTAGGGGAGTCCAAAACTAGAAAGCATAAGTTTAAGTGAGCGGGAACATATTTAAAAGTGCCTTGAAGGGCACCATTTACAAGCAGAGGCTGGTGTGTATATGGAATGAGCTGCTAGAGGAAGTGGTGGAGGCTGGTACAATTGTAACATTTAAAAGACATTTGGACAGGTACATGGATAGTAAAGGTTTAGAGGGATGTAGGCTAAATGCAGGCAAATGGGACTAGTTCAGTTTAGGAAACCTGGTATAGATGAATTGGACCAAAAGGTCTCCTTCCATGCTGCATGACTCTATGACTCTATGAATTAATTAAGCAAGTTCTCTGGCAATGTGACCCATTGGTGCTTGAGGATATCAGCGGGTCATTCCCAAACAATGAACACGTAGATTTTTGTTCTGATTCGGAGATGCCGGTGTTGGACTGGGGTGTACAAAGTTAAAAATCACACAACACCAGGTTATAGTCCAACAGGTTTTTTTTATAGATATTTTTATTAGAAATTTAACATTTTTACGAGTTTACAAAAATAAACAAAACTCTCAAGTACAAACATTGATATACAAGTCCAACAGGTTTAATTGGAAGCACACCAGCTTTTGGAGCGACACTCTTTCATCAGGTGGTTACCTGAAAGCTAGTGCTTCCAATTAAACCTGTTGGACTATAACCTGGTGTTGTGTGATTTTTAGATTTTTGTTCTAAGCCTTGAGGAACGGAATTAGTTAATGAACAACATAAACTGTAAGAACTCCCAGCCTGATTGGTTATTGCCTGTGACCTACTGACCAGCCTCTGCAGTGCTTTGAGTACTCGACAAAATCATGTTTTTCCAGCTGGAGAGTCGATTCAAGGCAAGAGGAGAGAAAACATCATCAGCTCTGATTTGCGACTGATTAAGACAGTTTCATTGTGCGGTCAGAAAACCAGGCAGCAAGGGTTAATCTTGAAATTAAAAGAGTTACAAGCACAGAATTGAAGTTGGAACATCCTGGCATTGATGTAAGAATATAGGCTCCATTTCACTCACAAAATTATGCTCTTAGCTGTAAACTAATCTTTATAATCTGATTTATCTGGCACTGTGCCCTTATGGTTACTTAAGATTAGTTAGTTAGTAACTGTGGATAAACTGCTGTTGGAGTAAGTCCAGGATGAAATGAGCCTGTCAGTGAGGACTTTGTGTATCTTCACTGTTGCTATGACAACTGACAGTGATTTCCTTTATTATTTGCTCATTGCCTTCTCATTGTTTCTGGAGGAAGTGATTTATTCCAAACTGTACATTTCATTGGGAAGTTTTAACCTGAGACTTCAAAGCTCGCTGTCTGTGTTGTTAGTTTGAAGAAGACATCACATTGTATCTTAGTGATGGAAATTGGACAGGTGATATTGAACTATAATAGATGAGAACTTACAATTGAGCAGTAAAACTAAAGACAAAATATTTTGCATTTATATTATGGCTGTGTCATCCATTCCCATATATGAATTGCTAGTCTAAGATAAGAAAGCGAGTGAAGTATTTTTGAGTGTTTGCAAATATAAAGTTTATTCGATTGGTGTGCTTAGAACTGTCTGTTTAATTTAACAGAATAAAATGGGTCAAGTGGCCAAGATGTTTTGGATGCACTGAGAACTGTTGAGAGCCAGATTAATTTACTGGCAAAACTTTCATCTCTGTGAATGATGATAAGGGTGTTGAATAAGGGTTAACTTTGCCAGGTCTCACAGGGAACTGTTATGAATCCCAGGTTTTAAAAGTGGTCATACTTAAACCATCTATTTAATTCAAGATAGAACATTGGGTAGTGAGAGGATAGCTAGTAAGCATCTCAATGTGGATACAAGCCCCCTGAGATTTACATGGACATGGTGATGGGCTTTAAGAGGGAAAGAGTCCATCACAAACTATTGTAGTGTTGGGATATAGGGTTCTTAAAATATTACTGAACCCCTCCAGACAGGTCAGTCTGAGAGATTCTAGATTGGATTAGATACCCTACAGTGTGGAAAAACAGGCCCTTCAAGTCCACAAAGCCCCTCCGAAGAGTAACTCACCCAGACCCATTTCCCTCTGACTAATGCACCTAACACTACGGGCAATTTAGCAAGGCCAATTCACCTAAGTTGCTCATCTTTGGACTGTGAGAGGAAACCCACGCAGACACAGGGAGAACCTGCAAACTCCACACAGTCACCTGAGGCTGGAATCGAACCCGGGTCCCTGTTGCTGTGAGGCAGCAGTACTAACCACTGAGGCACCGTGAAAGAGAGAGGAGTAACAGAGTTTGTATTGTTCACTGGTGAGAAGAAACCAAGTTAATGAGGAACTTTTTTATTCCCTCAGGGGATGTGGGTGTCTCTGGCTGGGCCAGCATTTATTACCCATTTCTAATTGCCCTGGAGAAAGTGATAATGAGCTGACCTCTTGAAGCTGTGAAATATAGGGACACCCACATTGTTGTTGTGGAGTAAGTGTTAGGATTGGAACCCAACAACAATGAAAAAAAATGACATATTTCCAAATCACTATGGTGAGTGGCTTGGAAAGTAACCTGCAGGTAGTAATATCCTTACTTATCTGTTCCCCCTGTACTTCTAGATGGCAGTGGTCATGGATGTGAAAGATGCAGTCTAAGGAGCCTTGGTGGAAAATCTGCAGTGAGTATTGTGCATCAGTGTTGGCAGGAGTGAACATTTGTGGACATGGTGCCAGTCAGGCAGACTGGTATGTCCTGGATGGTGTTGTGCTCCTGGAGCTGCATCCATCCAGGCAAATGGGGAGTATTCCATTACACTCCTGGCATGAGTCTTGTACATGGCGGACAGGCTTTGGAGAGTCAGGAAAGTGAATGACATGCCATAGGAGCCCAAGACAGGAAGGCGTAGATTTTCAACACAATGGACACACCCCCGGCCTTGGCAAAAATGCCAGATGTGGTCAGTAATTGGAAGCCCAGTCCTAAACACACATTTCCCATTTTTGTCGGAGTGGGAATACGGCCTGGTAGGTTCTGTGTATATGCTGTTTAACAAGGTCATTTCAGCCATCAGCTGCCGTCACTGAAATGGGATGTTGGGAGCCTTGGAGTGCAAATCCAAAGTATGCAAAGGGAACCTGGTAACAGGAGGGTCTGAACTTTAGGCATTTCTTTAGATAGCCAAGGCACCTCTTTGGGGGGACACTTGGGGGAGGCAAGGGCCTTTTGTTTGGGGTATACTGTCCTTTGGTGAAAGCCAGGCACCTTTACCAGGAAGTTATTGGTTAAAGGTAAGCATAAAAAGTATACGTATAAAGTGCATAAATGCATTACTGCCAAACAGATCTGTCAAAATCAACTATCAAAACCCTGTCAAAGAGATCTGTCAAAACTCTCAAGAAGACCTGTGAAAGGGGATATATTAGGAGTGTTGAGAAAACCTGTCAAAAGACCATGTCAAAGGGAGCTGCCAAGATATTTACAAGTCCAACCATTAAAGCCTTTGAAAAAATGTCGAGTGTTAAAAAGTTGCTTAATATTTCACCCTGTCTGTTGGCATAACCTTAAGGGCTAACATTACTGCATTTCTGTTGCATGATTAATTTAACAATTATCCATTATCACAGCAGCATGCTCGCCATTTCACAGTTTGATTGACAGTTGCAAATCATGGACTCTATGATGTGGGACCATGAATTCTAGTGCTTGTTGCTTAAAGAGGTTGTATAGTTGAAGGAACTTATTGTTGTTCTAAGACTTTATTTAAATGAATGAATGTAAATAGAGTAAATTAGTTCTTAATGAATGAGTTTTTTTCAATATGGTAAAGTCAATAATAGACTCCTACCAGGTTATTTAGTCAAAATTTATTTTATGTCTGTATAAGTCCTGGGTTTTCCCAGGGGTCAATACTAAGTAAAGTGATCTAGTAGGTGTAAGAGCAAAATGTGGAGGATATGGAGGTGTGGATGGATAACATTTCTGTCTCTGGCCCGCTGTACTGCTCCAGTGAGGCTCAATACAAGCTGAACCTCATCTTCTGCTTGATTATGGTCATGCTTTCGAGGTGAGAGGTGGAAAGTTTAAGGGGGATACACGTGGCAAGTACTTCACACAGAAGGTGATGGGTGTCGGGAACATGTTGCCAGCAGAGGTGGTAGAGGCAGGCACGGTAAATTCATTTAAGATGCGCCTGGACAGATGCATGAGTAGGTGGGGAGCAGAGGGATATAGATGCTTAGGGATTGACTGACAGGCTTAGACAGTACATTTGGATCGGCTCAGGCTTGGAGGGCTGAAGGGCATGTTTCTGGGCTGTAAACTTTCTTTGTTCTCTATTGCCTTACAGCCTACAGGATGCAACATAGAATTGAAAGAGTGCAGAGCATGAACCTTGTCTATGGCAAACCACCACAAACTTTGGTCCTGTCATGAAATGAGTTACTTTCAACACAGCCAAACCCATTTTCACCTACTCATAGTCCCCACTATCACCCTAACTGGATTCTCTTCCTCCCTGGCTTTCTACCACTAGGCCCTTTGCCTGTCTATACATTCTTCTCTCTCATTCTGGGCTCCATCCCCAGTTTGCTGCTGACTCCTTGCCATCCGATCACCTTCACCAGCATAAATATCATTTATTTCCAGCTGCTTCTAGTTCTGAAAATGAATCACCAGACTCAAAACTCTGTTTCCATGGCATCATAGAATCCTTACAGTGCAGCTAGAGGCCATTCAGCCCACTGAGTCTGCACTGATCCTAAAATAACTCCACAGAGGCCGGTATCCTATCACCAAGTCACCATTTATTTATGCCTGAACTGTCCTTCACTTCAGTACTGCCCCTTTCAAAGTCAGGCACCTGGCACCCTTTTTGTTTCTGGAAGGAGGAGATTCTCCTCTTTATATTTGTCAGCCAGGGCTCCCTGCTTGTCCCAGGTTAACAAGCCCAATCAAGGATCTCATAGTCAATACGATCTACCTGGCCCCTGTTCCAATCACCTCCTTATTCCTGTAACCTACAGTTACTAGTTATCCCACCTAGCCTGTACACTACGGGGACATTTAGCATGGTCAATCCACCTAACCTGCACACCTATGGACTGTGAGACCACCCAGTGGAACTGGGGAGAATGTGCAAACTCCGTAGAGATATTCATCTGAGGCTGGAATCAATCCTGGCTCCTTGGTGCTGTGAGGCAGCACTGCTAATCACTGAGCCACCGTGCAGCTCATTTTCTTTCCACAGATGCTGTCGGACCTGCTGAGTTTCTCCAGCAATTGTTTGTTTCAGATCTCGAGCATCCACAGTTCCTTGATTTATTTTAAATGGAGCTGGTCGAGACCGTCAAGTTCCTGGGAGTGATGATCACCAACAATCTGTCCTGGTCCACCATCTTGATGCGACGGTCATGAAAGCACAACAACACCTCTACTTCCTCAGGAGGCTAAGGAAATGCAGCATGTCCATAAGGGGGCTTACAAATTTTTATCGATGCACCATTGGAAGCATCCCATCAGGAGGTATTATGGCTTGATGTGGCTATTGCTCTGCCCAGGACTGTAAGAATTTACAAACAGTTGTGAACACAGCCCAGTCCATCACACAAACCAGCCTTCCATCCATTGACTCCAACTGGACTTCCTGTTGCCTTAGGAATTAAATATCAAAAACTCCTCCCATCCTGATTATTATCTCTTCAAACCTCTTCCGTTGGGCAAAAGATACAAAAGCTTGTGCACATGTACCAACAGACCAGCTGTTATTATACATCTGAATGGGGCTCTCGAATTTTAAATTTAATGCTGATCTCGCTCTTTGTGCATCTTCTCTGCAACCATAACATTGTATTCCTCGCTGTGTTCTAATACCCTAATGAACTTTGTATGGTCTAGTCTGCCTGTACTGCACGCAAAACTAAACTTTTCACTGTGCCAAGATACATGCGACAGTAATAAATCAAATTAAAAAGATAGCGAGGAAAACTATTTCCTCTGGTGATAAGGAGGCAGTGGGCAGTCCACAACAAAGGAGATTGGGCCTTAGAATTATATATAGGGCTTGGGGTGGAGAAGATCTGGAGCTCTCCCCTTTAATAAATCCTGTTCTGTTATGGCAAGGAATTAGGGTCGAGCACAGTCAACTAAAAATTCCAACATTGAACTTGGTAGACTTTTGTTAAAGTTTGAAGCAGCACACCCAAACGAGGAATTAGGAAACAGATGGCCCGCGAGCTATTGAATGTGGAACAGGATCAAGAGGCTGAATGGCCTCACTCCGTTCCCTTGAAGCAAACGCATCCTGACACGAACTAGTAAGCAATGGTGAAAGATAATTCAGAGCTTTGTCAGATAGACTGTTGGTTGGGATGACATACTGAATCAGCTCAGACAATAGACTGTTCAAGCCCTCAGCTGCCAAGATAGCTTCTTTCATTAGCTGCTCAAGCCATGAGTTATAGGCATTCAGGAAAGAAAATAAGATGTCAGACAAGCTGGCTATTCAAGGTGTAATGGAAGAAGGTTCGGATTCACAGCCAACAATCTGTAAAAGGAACTATCTATCCCGAAAAAGAAATAAGTGCAGCACTACATTTAAATGTCAAAAGCAATTTGATTGTGTTTGACCTGCAGTATAATTAGATTCCCTCCCAGAGTTGGAGAGTGTTGGTGTTATCGCGCAGAGCGGGTTATGAAGCATAATGTAGAGC
>NC_057730.1:17905137-17905608 GCF_004010195.1 Chiloscyllium plagiosum
CTCTGGAGAGAGGCTGAACAGGCTGGAGCTGTTTTCCCTGGAGCATCGGACGCTGAAGAATGACCTTTAAAAAGTTCATAAAATTATGAATGGCACAGATAGGATAAATAGACAAGGTCTTTTCGCTGGGGTGGGGTGTCCAGATTTGAGGGCATAGGTTTAAGGTGAGAGGGGAAAAATTTAAAAGGGATCTGAGGGGCAACCTTTTCACCCAGAGGGTGGTACGTGTATGGAATGAGCTGGACATTTGGATGGGTAAATGAATAGGAAGGGTTTAGAACATAGAACATAGAACATAGAAGAATACAGCGCAGTACAGGCCCTTCGGCCCTCGATGTTGCGCCGATCCAAGCCCACCTAACCTACACTAACCCACTATCCTCCATATGCCTATCCAATGCCCGCTTAAATGCCCATAATGAGGGAGAGTCCACCACTGCTACTGGCAGGGCATTCCACGAACTCACGACT
>NC_057730.1:17906216-17909315 GCF_004010195.1 Chiloscyllium plagiosum
ATCCAAACCTCCAACTCACTCTCAATGCCATACCTCCGTATTTTTTGCAGTAGTCTACCATGGGGGACCTTATCAAATGCCTTACTAAAATCCATATATACCACATCTACTGCTTTCCCCTCGTCCACCTCCTTAGTCACTTTCTCAAAGAATTCAATAAGGTTTGTGAGGCACGACCTGCCCTTCACAAAACCATGCTGACTATCCTTGATCACATTATTCCTATCCAGATGTTCATAAATCCTATCCCTTACAATTCTCTCTAAGATTTTGCCCACAACAGAAGTGAGACTCATCGGCCTATAGTTACTAGGGTTATCCCTACTCCCCTTCTTGAACAAGGGAACCACATTTGCTAGCCTCCAATCTTCTGGCACTACTCCTGTAGACAACGAGGACATAAAAATCAAGGCCAATGGCTCTGCAATCTCCTCCCTTGCTTCCCAGAGAATCCTAGGATAAATGCCTAGGAGGGATATGGGCTGGGTGCTGGCAGGTGGGACTAGATTGGGTTGGGATATCTGACCAGTGTGGACGAGTTGGACCACAGGGTCTGTTTCCGTGCTGTACGTCTCTATGATCCCACGACTACACTTCAACACGCACTTCACTGGCTGTAACAGTAAACTGGGATGCGCTGAGGTTTGGAAAGGCGTTATGCAAATACAAAAATCCACCTTTACATCTTCCTGCTCACTCAAGGCAAAATCTTGGGGAAATGGGTGTGTCCTGTGTCAGTATTGCTGATTTTCCCAATCCGTTTTTGCTGCTTTTGAGTTTGTGTTGCTTTGTGAGGGGACATTGTGACCTTTGCTGCACATGGAGCGTGTTCTGTAACTGCTTCAGCTTTTTGATCCGTGACTGGAATCCGGATCCTTCCTGAAGCAGCATGTTCCTTTGCTTCCGGATCTTTAGTACAGTTTAGTTCGAAGGAGACATGGAAATCACCTCATGGCTGCGTTTTGCAGGCGATAAGTTTTCCATCTGCCTTGCTCAATGTATAAGCAATTTCACTCGTCATTACCTTCCCTGTGTGTTCAAGCGTCTTATAAGAGTCAATCTAACCCCAGCTCCGAGTATCCACAGATGGCGTTGGGAGAGGAGGCAGATGATGGGGATTTGAAGGGGAGAGGTGAGTTTGATGTGTAAGATTCCAGTTGCCACAATACAAAGTGTCTTTTGGCAATATGGTCCTTGCAGGAGCTCTCCTTTGATTGTAGTTCATTAAAAAAAACATGAGAATGAGAAAAGGCGAAGTATTGTTTCCTGGATATTTAACTGTCGCTCTCAATGAGGCTGTCATGAACTTGATTAGGGACCTGAAACATTCATTTAAAAAAAAATGCAAAAAATTAAATGCAGAGAACTTACTGAAATAATAGAACCACAAGATTCCACAGTTTGTGCAAGCAACAATACTTCATGATACAAATTAGAACACTAAAAAAGAATCTGCAATCCATGTACAACTTGTATAAATACGAGAACATGTACAATTTGTACCTAAGATTTATACCGAAGTACATTGTAGCTAAGATGGCGCGGTGAGGGGCGACATTGTAAACTTTTCCTGTACTTGAGTACACATGACAATAAACCCAGCTCGAATTCTAATATATTTTTCATATCCAGGATTAACATGGTAAACATTGGTAACACACAATGATCAGACATCCTACAGTACACATCAAATTGCCAAGTGATCAATATAAGAACACTAGGCTCCACAGGTACTGGGGATCTGAAACAGAAGCAGAAATTTCAGGTCAAACTCAGCAGGTCTGGCAGCATCTGTGAGAAGAAAGCAGAGTTAAGGTTTCAAATCCATTGAGTTCTGATGAAGAGTCACAGGACTCGAAATGTTAACTCTGCTTCCTTCCCCCAGATGCTATCAGACCTGCTGAGTTTCACCAGCAGCTTCTGTCTTTGTGTCGAGTGATCAAAGCTGATTCAACATTCTCAGCGATTCCTTTTAGACGTGGTGGCACATCAAATCTCATTAAACTTCACATGGGATCACAATGCAACACTTTTGCTGATCTGGCCTTGTAATTCCCTCTGGACTCACTTCGCCAATGGGCTACATCAATGACAGCTCCTGTTCTGGTTCACTGTTCTCCTGCACTGTATTCACACTTCCCAGGACTCTGAAACTGCACACCAGTACTATTCAACAGCACAACTCTCGTTCTACATTGACAGCTAACTTTTCCAAGCTGCAAGCCACCCTTGGGTTATCCCTGCGCTTTCACCTTGTTCTGCTCCATCAAACACATATTGCTCGTGGCTTTTCAATCCCCATTCTCTCATATGCACTGAAGAATTAATACTAGGAGGATTTTTTCCCAATCTTTCATACTTTTGCCATATCAGACCTTTTCACTATTTCAATTCCTTGGCTCTTTTTCCCAGTTCCGACTCCAACTCTTAACTACTTACTAAAACTTTTCCTTGAATTCATTCCAGCAGCACAGATGCATCCAACTGCTCCTGACATCTCTCACTGCAGGGCAGGTGAAACTCAGGACTCTGAACATGAAATCTGCCCTGTCTCTGCCTCTTTCTCCAAATATCTGTCTCCTGAGAATTGTTTTTTAGTGACCCCCAACTGTCTTCAGCTACTGAAATGCTTGCAATAAGACCTGCCCTTATGGGGCTGGGAAGAATTTAATGTCTAATTGCTACTGGCATTCTCTGTAGCCCTGAACGTTACAAGGTTGCTGTATTCACAAAACGTTGGCTTCTAGCTCAAAGAATGCTGACAAACAGAAGATTTCATCACACCTTCCATCCAGGCCTGCAGTGAATGAAACAATCATTACATAAACATAACTTGTTGTAATTGCCTGGAATACATTCCCTAAAAGGGTGGTGGAGGTGGGATTAATTAGACCACACTTACAAAGGCCCAGCACAATCACAATGGCCTGATAGCCTCCTTCTGGACTGCCTTATTCTATGATTTACGAAAAACCGACCGAGTCCCACAGCTACCTAGACTACACCTCCTCCCACCCTGCCCCCTGTAAAAACGCCATCCCATATTCCCAATTCCTTCGTCTCCACCGCATCTGCTCCCAGGAGGACCAGTTCCAAAAC
>NC_057730.1:17909907-17941137 GCF_004010195.1 Chiloscyllium plagiosum
GCCTTCCTAACCTGCAATCTTCTTCCTGACCTCTCCGTCCCCACCCCACTCTGGCCTATCACCCTCACCTTGACCTCCTTCCACCTATCGCATTTCCAACGCCCCTCCCCCAAGTGCCTCCTCCCTACCTTTTATCTTAGCCTGCTGGACACACTTTCCTCATTCCTGAAGAAGGGCTTGTGCCCGAAACGTCGATTCTCCTGTTCCTTGGATGCTGCCTGACCTGCTGCGCTTTTCCAGCAACACATTTTCAGCCCTTATTCTATGATTGTCAACATAGTTTGTGATTGTTTTAATGATGATTGCAGAGCAAGAACAATGAGTGAATGCGAAGTATCAGATTTACATCAATGCTGCATGTAACATCATGAGCTTTGAAAGTGAACCCGTTAAAGGTAAAGTTGAAGATAAGTGATGAAACAAGGCTCCTCCCTGTAGAAGCTGAGAGCTCAGTACAATCTCAAGTGAGAAAAGATACACTTAACAATAAATGGCATAACCAATAAAATCCAATAATCTCAGCTGAAGCAGGTCTGAAATGTGGACTGGTAACCCGACATGTCCTGAAGGAGATTTACAGTATCTCACAGATCTTTGACTGTTGAGCACATCCTAAAGGATTCTGAAATGCTTTCACACATCTTGGAAGTCGTAGGATAGTATCCTGAAGTAGGTGAGAGTGTGAGACCAATACAGCATCTGCTAAGAAGAGCTCTGTTGCATGATTTGCATTTACAAACACCACCAGCTCAAGTAGTTCAAGTAGTTTTCTGCCCCCATCCTCTTCTCTTGACTGAGTCTAGGAGCTTACTTAATTTACAGTGGCAGAGGGAAAACTCTCATGAGTCTTAATGAGAAGACCGTAAGACCATAAGACATAGGAGTGGAAGCAAGGCCATTCGACCCATCGAGTCCACTCCGCCATTTAATCATGGCTGATGGGTGTTTCAATTCCACTTATCCGCACACTCCCCGTATCCCTTAATTCCTTGCAAGATCAAGAATTTATCAATCTCTGCCTTGAAGATCCCCAATGTCCCGGTCTCCACTGCGCTCCGTGGCAATGAATTCCATAGGCCCACCACTCTCTGGCTGAAGGAATGTCTCCTCATTTCCATTCTAAATTGATCCCCTCTAATTCTTAGGCAATGCCCACGTTCTTAGTCTCCTCGTCTAATGGAAACAACTTCCCAGCGTCCAACCTTTCTAAGCCATGCATTGTCTTGTAAGTTTCTATTAGATCTCCCCTCAACCTTCTAAACTCTAATCAATATAATCCCAGGATCCTCAGCTGATCATCATATATTAGGCCTACCATTCCAGGGATCATCCGTGTGAATCTCCGCTGGACACGCTCAATGCCACTATGTCCTTCCTGAGGTGTGGGGCCCAAAATTGGGCACAGTATTCTAAATGGGGCTTAGCCAGAGCTTTATAAAGTCTCAGAAGCACATCGCTGCTTTTATATTCCACCCCTCTTGGGCTAAATGATAACATTACATTCGCTTTCTTAATCATGGACTCAACCTGCAAGTCAACCTTTAGAGAATCCTGTACTAGCACTCCCAGATCCCTTTGTACTTTGGCTTTATGAATTTTCTCACCGTTTAAAAAATAGTCCATGCCTGTATTCTTTTTTCTAAAGTGCAAGACTTCGCACTTGCTCACGTTGAATTTCATCAGCCATTTCCTGGACTATTCTCCTAAACTGTTCAAATCTTTCTGCAGCTTCCCCACCTCCTCAGTACTACCTGCCTGTTGCTTTAAGGAAGAAGTGGATAATTGCATGATAGCAATCAGGGACCAGGACCATGAGTAAGGTAGACATTGTTACTAAGAATGAAGCAATTGAACCTGTTCTGCCTTTTCCCCACCCAAGTCTGCATAACATCTTCACATCTGGGAAGCTGAGAATGAGGCATAGGTCCAAAGTATTTCATGGTGTGGCGGTGCGGGTGTTGGACTGGAGTGGACAAATTCAGAATTTTTCCATTGGTTAGCGAGATCTCTCCAAAACACTATTGAAATATTTTGTCAGAAGTCACATGACACCAGGTTATAGTCCAACAGGTTTATTTGGAATCACAAGCTGGTGTTGTGTGACTTCTGACAAAGTATTTCAATAATAGTTTGAAGCGATCTCGCTAACCATCGAAGAAATTCTGCTAAAACTTGCCACGGGAAAGATCTTTACAATACTAGATATGAAGGATGGATACAGGTAAATGAAGTTAGATGAAAGCAGCAGTTTTATAATTACATTCTGGTTACAATTTGGGAGATACAGATGGTTGCATCTGTATCATTTCAATTGACCCAGAAGAATATTAACATAGACAGCATGAGTTAGTCAGTGATCATGCTATCAGGGTTATTGTGGGTGATTTACTTGTCTATGGGTGTAGAGACATAATAGATGAAGAAACCTTTGCAAATCACAATATGAATCTAGTAGGAGAGCTCACCAGATGAGCAATGGAAGACGTCTGAAGTCATGGAGATGGATTGTGTAATGATGGTGGAAGGGTCTTCTCCCTGATCCTGATTAAGTGAGAGCTATAACAGACATGAATAAACAAACATAAATGGAAACAATACAAAGACTTATTCGATTTGTGAATGTACAAGCAAAGTTCTTGCTCATGCGTCATCAGGGTGTGAAAATCTACACAGATTCATAGCGAAGGATGTGCGGTGGCATTGGGGCACAGAACAAAAAAACATTTTCTCTTGAATCAAACAACTCCCAAAGACAATGCCAGTGCTGAAGTCTTCGAGGAGAAAGTGAGGTCTGCAGATGCTGGAGATCAAAGTTGAAACTTTATTGCTGGAACAGCACAGCAGGTCAGGCAGCATCCAGGGAACAGGAGATTCGACGTTTCGGGCACAGGCCCTTCTTCCTGAAGAAGGGCCTGTGCCCGAAACGTCGAATCTCCTGTTCCCTGGATGCTGCCTGACCTGCTGTGCTGTTCCAGCAATAAAGTTTCAACAGTGCTGAAGTCTTACCCTCTCAACAACGATGTCACTTTACAGTGTCACACTGACGAGACAGACGTTAGACAACTCTCACGCAGCAAGCACAATTAATCATGGTTACATCCAGGACATTAATGCATACTGAACATCATTCTCTGGAATCAGGGAATAACATCAGCCCAAACCAACAACAACTTTCGTGTATTCTATTAGAAGACGAGAATACTTAAAAGGGTATGCATGCAATGTATGTGCAGAGACTGATACATTGGGTGGCACAGTGGCTCAGTGGTTAGCACTCCTGCCTCACAGTGCCAGGGACCCAGGTTCAATTCCCACCTTGGGTGACTATCTGTGTGGAGTTCCAAAGATGTGCAGGTCAGGTGAATTGGCCATGTTAAATTGCCTATAGTGTTAGGTGCATTAGTCAGGAGTGAATATGGGTCTGGGTGGGTTACTCTTTGGAGGGGTGGTGTGGACTTGTTTAGCTGAAGGGTCTGTTTCCATACTGTAGGGAATCTAATCTAATCAGAAGAAAGTGGGATAGACTAGAATGAACAACCAGTGATAATTGTCTTTATTCCCCATGCATGTATATTTGGTCATTTGTAGTTGCTTATATGCAAACTCCCTATGGCTCAAAAATACTTCCATATTTTGTATCATCTGCAAATTTTGTAACAGGGTCATTAATATTTTTGGGGGACCTAACACTGCTCCCTGAATAACACCATAATAAATCAAGCTCCAATCCAAAATAAAGAAAGGTTCACCACTTGACAAAAAAAAAGTGAAAGAGCTGTGGATGCAGTCGTTCACCACTACTGGACTCTGCTTCCTTTCAGTCAGCTCATTCTGTATTGATGTTGCCACTGTATCTTTCACTGAGTCAACTATAATCCAGGTGAACCATATCAACAACACTCCCCTCATCAAACCTTTCTACTGCCTCACTGAAAGACACTAGTTAAAGACAATTTGTCAGTCACAAATCTATGCTCATTTAATTGTTACATTTGTCTTGAGTTATTGTGTCTAGAAGCTTGCCCACCACCAAGTTTAAACAGATTAGCCTGTCAGCTTAGCTTTACATCTATTTTGGAACAAAGGTGCATAATTTGCAATTCTCCAGCACTCTGGCACCACCCCTAATGAATATGCCTAAAAAAACATTGAAAAATTATGATCAGTGCCTCTGCAATTTCCACTTCCACTTTCTTCAGTATCCTCAAATGCATTTAAACAAGTTCTGTTCAATCAACTTTAAGAACAGACAGCATATCCAATACCCTCCTCCTTATCGTTTTGAAACCCTTTAAGAGGTTGAACTACCTTTCATTTCACCATGCCCTGGGCAGCATCATCTACCAGACAACGATGATTTCATTGATATCCCTAACAACTCACGCCTAACTCAGGCCTTGGAGCTGGGGTAAGGGACTAAGGAGCAATCAGTCTCCACAGGACCGATCACAAGTTAACTGGAGCATTGGAGCCATTACGAAAAGATTGAAAAACAAGTCTAGCAGCTTTGATCTTGAGTTGCTCATGTAAAGAGAATTCAGCTACATTAAATTCAAAACCTGATGCCTACCTGTGCAATTTAAGCCAGTTTATCTATCTCTCTCATTCTTCCAATGTCTGGCTCGCTCTCTATTTCTGGCAGCCGTTACTAGTCTGACAATCCATTGTATCTGTCTGTCTGTCTGTCTATCTATCTATCTATCTATCTATCTATCTATCTATCTATCTATCTATCTGTCTCTCTCTCTCTCTTTACGTCTCTACCTTTTTCTCCATCTCTCCCTCTATTTCTATCTCTACTGTTTCCATTTGTCTGTCTGCCTATCTATTCTTTATATCCATTTCTTTTGTCTGCATTTCTCACTCTCACTTGTCAATCTGTTGCTTGTTTTAGACTTTTACCTGTGCAGTTTCCTGTGCAGTCTCTTAAACTCTTTTAGCATCAGCAAAAAACATATTCCAGAATATCAATGGCTCGCCCCATGTAAGAAATAGATTATTGCAGCATTAATCGTGCCATGTTGATGTTCTGCTTCTTGGATGAAAGACTATCCCAGCTCACTAGCTCTCAGATATGGATTTTTCTCACTTGCTGCTGGTTTTATTGATTCACAGCCTGAAGCTGCAGAAAATTGTTCTCAGCAAGTGACAAATTCTGGATTGTGATGTGGCACGTGCCCAGTCCAAACCCTCATCTATCTCGTCCCAAGTGTCCCTGATGCAGGTATCCATGACAACATGAAAACTGTTCAGAAGGTGGTAGCGTGTGTAAATCCTGAGGAAACAATGATCTACCAACTGCTATGACATCAGTCACAACTCGGTGATAGTGAAAATCTGGCTGTGTCTCAGACAGCTCCTCTTCAATTCCACAACAGCTTATGTATGTGTTCAAAATTGGGCAAGTCTGTGATGCCGCCTGCAGTCGAACAGCTTGCCAGCATCCACTGCCAAGGCTTATGGTGAGCAACAACCACTTTAATGAGGCAAGGGATATAACCCCATCTCTCTATGAGCAGTATTATAACCAGGTGGGGGGGGGGCTGAATTGCCCCCATCCCTCTCTGTTTAATCTCCTCAGCTGGCCACAATAGACACTCAAAATCCTTTTTAGCACACAGCCACATCGCTCTCCAATAAACATTAGTTGACCAGAACAAAATAGGAAGCCAATTTCAAATGCCAAGACAAATACTAAAACATCAAACAAACATGCAAATACTAGGATTTTATTTAAAATGATAGAGTGGCTTCATTATTCAAATAGGAAATATGGATCTGAGTGGCTGGTTTCAGCCATCTTCTTGACATGTCACTTGCAGGTCAATCTGAACCTTATTCACGAGGTCAGCTCAACCTGGTCAGGTTGAGCACAATCACCCTCATAACCGAAATAATGAAAGGACCCAGGTATTACAAAATCAAATGATGGAGGTTAACAAATGATCCTCTGTTTTCACTGGTATCATAACAATGAAGGAAAGTCATGGTCGTCATATAACCTGAGTAGGGTTAGAAACATATTTGTCCAAGTGCAACAAGCCCACAGGAAGACCTGTAACAGTTTAAATTTGTTACAGTACATTAGTGATAACTACTACAGTCCAACTTGATTGCCGTTAAAAATCAGAGGGAATTGTACACACTAGAGTCTTCCTCCTATCACAAAAAAAAGAGGCGACCTGGTTAAAAATAAACAATGAATTTGTGGCTCACTGAAATGGCTTGGCTCTAAAATAAAGTGGTATTGTGCTGATAGCTGTCAGTACTTTGCAATGACTGGACTGTACGGGGATCAGGGAACCTCCTGCTCCAACTTCAGTAAATTCATTTATTAAGGTATTCTTTCCTCATTTACATTCTCCCATTTTCCAATGCTGTTTATAACACTTGTATTTGATAATTTACGGTGACAGGAACGGGAAATTGCTATTTAGTGCAACAATTATCTGATCAAAGGAATCACACACAAAGTAAACTGGCCAATATAGAGTCATAGAGTCATTCAGGATGGAAACAGAGCCTTCGATCTAACTAGTCCATGCTGACCATAATCCCTGCTGGCATTTGGCCCATATCCCTCCAAACATCTTTTATTCATATACTTATCCAAATGTCTTTTAAATGTTGTAACTGTACCCTCATCCACCACTTCCTCTGGAAGTTCAGTCCAGACAGCAACCATTCTCCAAGTAAAAACATTGCTCCTCCATGCCTTTTAAAAATCTTTCTCCTCTCACCTTAAAAATATGTCCCCTAGTTTTGAAATCCCCCACCCTAGGGAAAGGATGCCTGCCATTCACCTTATCTATGCCCCTTGTGACTTTATAAGCCTCTAAATGCTCACCATTCAACTTCCTACGCTCCAGTGAAAAATGACCCCTCTCTTTATAACTCAAACCCTCCATTCACGGTAACATCCTGGTAAATCTTTCCTGCGGTGTATCCAGCTTAAAAATATCCTTCCTATAGCAGGGTGACCATAACTGCACACAGTGCTCCAGAACAGGCCTCACCAACATCCTGTACATCCTCAACATGACGTCCCAATGCCTGTACTCAAAGGGCTGAGCAATGAAGGCAAGTGTGCTAAACATCTTCTTTACCACCCTGTCCACTTGTGATGCAACCTGACTGTCCTCATTCAATCCCAAGTCCTCTGTGACATCCTAGAAAAGAAAAAAAAAGCTATTGCCTTTTTATTTAAACATTTGAAGCTTTACTAGAACCATATCAGGAATGAAGGACTTCAATTATGCAGAGATGCCAAAGAAGCCTGGGCTGTTCTTCTGACAGCAGAGAAGGTTAAAAGGTGGTTTAATAGATGTGTTCAAAATCATGAAGGGTTCTTCTTTCTGGAGTAAATAGGGAGAAAATATTGCGAGTGACCAGGGTCACAAATATAAGGTCATTAGTAAAAGAATCAACTGAGAGCTGAGGAAAATTGACTTTACACTGTCTAAGTTGTTGTGATCTGGAATGTATTATCAACAAGGGCAGTGGGAAGAAATTCAGTACTAATTTTCAGGAGAAAGATTTTAAAAAGGCATGGTGGGGGAGGGCAATATTTTTACATGGAGAATTTATGGTGAATACTTACCATAAAATGTAGAAACATGCCCTTTGGTTCATGAAGTCTGCTCTACCTTCAATGAGATTATGGCTAATCTGATAATCCTCAACTCCACTTCCCTATTTTATCCCCATAACTCTTGATTCACTGACTGATTAGAAATCTGTCTGTCTAATACATAATGAGGCAGCCTCCACAGCCTTCTGTATTAAAGAGTTCCACAGACCCAGCAACCCCTGCGTGAAAATATCCTCCTCGTTCCTGGCTTAAATGGGTGATTCCTTACTCTGAGGTTATGTCCTCTGGTCTTAGACTCTCCCAAAGGGGCAAAAACCTGTCCATGTCCACTCTATCAAGTGCACTAAGAATCATATATGTCTGAATTAAAGTGTCCTCTCATTGTCTTGGCTGTAATGAGTACAAGCCAGCCTAATCAACCACTCCTCATAAGGAAAATCCTCCCTACCCAGGATCAACCAAATGAACCTTTTCTGGACTGCCTGCAGTGCTAGCATATCCTCCTTCGATAAGGGAACCAAAACTGATCACCGTATTGCAGGTGTACTCTGAATAGTGCCTTGTATTATGTTAGTAAAACCTCTCTATTTTTGTGCTGCATTCACTTTGAAATAAAGTCTGCATTCCATTTGCCTTCCCTGCTGAACTTAGACACTAATATTTTGTGATCCATGCACCTGCAAATTACTCTGTGCAGTAGCTTTCCCATTTAAAGAATACCCCAGCTTTCTCTCATCCTGCCAACATCACATTACCTCACATTATATTCCATCAGCCAAGTCTTTGCCCACTTGCTTAACCTGTCTATATATCCGTCTGTAGTTTCTTTGTGTCATCCTCACTGCTTGCCTTCCCACCTATTTTTGTGTCATCCACTAACTTGGCGATAGAACACTCACTGCTTTCATCCAAGTCATTAAAATTGTTAATATACAATGTAAATAATGAAGAGGAAAGTTTTGCTGAGCGGATATTTGGATAACTCTTCATTTCCTTTCCCACAAAAAGAAATCTTCATGACCTCAGGATGTTCCAAAGTGCTGTGCAGCCATGGAACATACCTTGCGAAATGTCATCATTGTTGTCATGTAGGAAATATTGACTTCACTTATAAAGGAGACTGGACCAGACAGCTGTCTCACTATCGAGGTAAAAACAATGACTGCAGATGCTGGAAACCAGATTCTGGATTAGTGGTGCTGGAAGAGCACAGCATTTCAGGCAGCATCCGAGGAAACGTCGATTTTGCCTGTCCTCGGATGCTGCCTGAATTGCTGTGCTCTTCCAGCACCACTAATCCAGAAGCTGTCTCACTATCACCCATTCTCCACTGCAAACAAGGATCAATTTCACACTCCCCTAGGCTTCTCTGATGTCTTAGCAGGTAATACGTAACCCATCATGGCAACAGGGAGGTTTACACGGATGTGGCCAAGAATGGATATTTTCAGTCGGGCAGAAAGATGAGTTGGGCTGGAGAACTTCTCTGTGAAACATAGATTTGTTTTCCAGATTCCTTGCTGGGATGTGAGCATCCCTGACAAATCAGCATTGGAGGTGCTTCCCAAATTATCTTTGGACTGAGTATTCTGCATGATCATTCAGAGAGCAGTCAAGAGTCAAGCACTTTACTGTGGGCCTGGAGCCACAAAAAGGCTTGACCTGTTGAGGATCGTAGATTTCCTTCCCTAAAGGACATTGGTGAACTAGATCAGTTTTTAACAACAATGGATGATAGTTTCATGGCCACTATTACTGTGACTAGACTTACTTTCCAAATGTATGAATGAATTAAGTTTAAATTGCACCACCGACCTCAGAGCATTGGGCTAGGCTATGGGATTGTTAGCCCAGGGAGATTAACACTACACCTTTGCCCAACATAAATGACATACATTGTCGAATACATTGAAGTGTACCAAATCATGAGGGGCCGGTAAAACCTGGTTCTGTTAGCAGAAAGGTGCAGAACCAATGGTAATGATTTAAAGAAAATGGCAGAAGGATTAAAGTCATAGAGAGCTGTAGAGATTGGAGCAGAGTGGATCTGGAATGCATTGCCTGAAAGTATTAGTTGAGATATGAGCCCTCATAGCATTTAAACAACGTTTGGACTTGTAAAGGAAGTTTGTAACCTACAGAGCTACAAACCAAGAGCTAGAAATTTGGAATAGACTGGATAGCTGTTTATTGGACAGCACAGAGTGGAGGAAGCAAGCAAAATCATTCTCTGCTTTTATTTTCAATACGTCTTTGTTTGTGCCGTAAGGTCCCAAGATTGATGCCTGTGCAAAGCTATAATTTTATCAGGGTATTTCAAGGGACCAGACTCAAAGGATGTTGACATATAAATCAACCTTGGAAGCCTCAAAAGTCCCTTGTAAAAAAAAAGTCAACTTAAATGGGAAGTAGAGAAATGAACCACTGGGTTGGTGATGGTGTAGTGGTAATGTCATTGGGTGGCACAGTGGCTCAGTGGTTAGCACTGCTACCTCACAGCGACAGGGACCCAGGTTCAATTCCAGCCTCAGGTGACTATCTGTGCGGAGTTTGCATGTTTTCCCCCTGTCTGCGTGGTTTTCCTCCCGGTGCTCTGGTTTCTTCCCACAGGCCAAAGATATGCAGGTTAGGTGAATTGGCCATGCTAAATTGCCCATAGTGTTCAGGGATGTGTAGGTTAGGTCCATTAGTTGGGGTATATATAGAGCAATAGATTAGGGGAATGGATCTGGGTGGGATACTCTTTAGAGGGTCGGTGTAGACTTGTTGGGACAAATGGCCTGTTTCCACATGGTAGGGATTGGTCAGAGCCCCAGGCCACTGCTGCAGGTTACCTGGCTTCAAATCCCACTACAGTGGATGGTGAAATTGAATAAAATCTAGAAATCAACCACCAGTAGTTGATAATATTTCAAAATGGTGATTATACAGAATATACAAGGAGTTACCACAGAGTGGTGGCCATTTTGAAATATCATCAGCATCCAATGCAAAGAATGGGCCTGTCATAAGCTGTTGTGGATCTTTGCATGACAGCTGATATCACAAGCTGGATTCCTTCCATTTATAAGGCATTCGTCAAAAAAGAAAATCTGGTTGTGGGGTGAACATCGAGGCTGACTACTAATGTAAATGGAATGTGAAAAGTGGGACTGACTTATCTGCCAAGTATAACAAAAGAATGATAAAATGGGATCACCTCATATTGTGAGGTCCATTTTTACACAAATTTCTGAGAAATGATTTGAGTTTTCTTGGAACAGTATACCTGTAAACTACATTGTTTTTAAATTTCCAAACTGATTGATTTCAGGTTTTTCTTTTACTTAACAGCCACATGTATTCTGTTATTACAGACTAAAGGAGGGAAGAGGAGCTTGAGACTTAATGCTGTTTGCAATTGTGTTGATAGTATCCTGCTCAGTCTGTGAGTATGCATACAAGGAAACTCTTATATCTTGAATCATAGCCAGTTATAGTTTCCTTTATTCAGTGTTAAAGTCATAAAAATAATAATCAACATGTCAGGGTCACACAATTAAACACTTGAAGTCCATTCTCATTCGTGCTGATGCAAGTTATCACACTATTTAAAGAGGGAAGCCGTTCAGAGAAGGTTCCTAAGTCTCATTCCTGGGATGAAGGTTTGTCTAGTGAGGAAAGGATGATCAGCCTCGCTCATTGGAGTTTAGAAGGGATTCTGATATGGGTTTCTGAGGGTGTCTTGGCAGAGTTGGCAGGATGCTTCCCCTCATGAGCAAATCTGGAATTAGGATGCACAGTGTTGATATAAGGAGTCTCCTATTTCAGTTGAAGTGGATAAGAAATCCCTTCTCCCAGAGGCTTGTTAATCCAGGGAATTCTTTTCCCCCGCAAGACGAGGAAGCTGCTTCATTGAAAATATATTCTAGGCTGAGTTGGGCAGATTTTTGATAAGTGAGTTGAGACTCACTGTGGAGGCAGGAAACCTGAGTTAAGTCCAAAATGCAATCAGCCATTGTGTTATTTCTCACAGTCAGTATGGCGCTAAGTCTTTAAGAGACATGGTCATGATATCATCACTATATTACAGCATGTTACTTAAGAATATTAAAATCTCATACTTCATCTTACATTGGATCACTTAAAGCCTGACACTCTACTGGACACATGTTTTTCTGTTATAGTCTAACAGGTTAATATTAACCCGTACACTATGTTTCTGAGAAAGTTGATATTAGTACATAATAGTTAGCTGCAATAAATCTCTGTTCAATTCTTCATTACCAATATCCATGGCTTGTTCTTATGCTACAGGCAATAACAGAAACATTGCCATATCAGATAAAGCACACTATTGGAAACACACTATAGTGGCAATGGTGGCCATCTGTAAGAATCCAATATATTGGTGGTAAATATTGGAAAACTAATTGAAGACCAATTGCAGAGAATTTGGAAAAAACAGGGAATTCCATGCCCTTGAACAGCATCAATGTCTGTGAGTACAGACAGCTGTACTGATTTGTAGACAACCAACAAAATAAAACTAATTTTCTCTTGATTAGAATGTAAGTTGTTTCAAGGAAACTTATAAGATTCCTAAAATTAAATTCAAATTAAATGGCTTAAGTGCATTTTTATCCTGGAACACAAAACCAGTGGAGTGCTGTACAAAAACTTTGAAAGCTATAGTGCCTCTGTTCCTGATAATTGATGCATAATGAACAACAACAGCTACATAATTGTTATGGAAGAAGCAGTTTTAATTTTCACTGACATGAAGTCAGAGATGCATACACCTTAAGATAGTTCAGTGGAATATTTTAAGTAGAACTATGAATGGTGGAAACCCAATTATGTTATGTTACAAACTGTGAGATTTATATATTTTTTCGTATCACTTATTTCAACTTTGATTTAATGATGTGTGGGTTTTCTGTGTGTCTAAAGTCAATAATTAAATTGTAAGTATTTCTGTAGAGGAGTGATTTACTTTAAAATAGTTTGTGAGAGCTAATCTGCAGCACTAATGGGTTTTTGTTTACCTTGGATGGCTTATGACTTTGCAAGGAAAACTATTATCCTTTAGGATCTATTGGAAATTTTGAGATTTAGAGTTTACTTAAGTTTGGGGCAAGGACAGAGCTTGGAATGGGGGTGGGGGGGGAGACTTTTCTTTCAGTTTAACTTTGTTTTAGGCATTTCTCTGAAGTTCTGCGGTGGAGCCAGTTACTTATAGCATGTTTCTAACAAGGGACGAATATAGCAAAACAAAATTATCTTAGAGCAAGGCGATAGTGATTGTCCCAAACCACATGTGCTGGGATAAAACCCTGCAGAGGTTACCTGAACCTGACAATGTTTAAGCTCAGGTGTATAATAGCTGCAGTAAGAAGCTCTCAGCATTTCTAGTCTATGAGTTAAAATCACAATTTCCTGAAGCCTATCAAGATGTTGGGAAAAGTTTATTTTTCTCTTCTGAGTACTGTACAAAGGGAGCTTTTAGGTAGTGTACAACAAATTTTTTTTGGAAGTATGGTTATGGAGTATTTTGGGGTGAATAAGATTATGTTTTTACTGTGTGTTTAAAAATACTTGAATTGTTTTCTAAGTAAATAGCCTGGTTTATTCTATTTTATTTTTATTTCTTTTTCCATAGTAAGCTTTCTGTTTATTGTGAGCACAAGTTCTGTAACATTGCACACTTATACTTCATGGGAAACAATCTTATTAAAACCAAAACAAAACAAAACAAAATGTCATCTCTCAAGCCAGGTTTCAGTCTGGGATCTGACCTAACCAGTAATAACATCATCTGGGATCTCCATAACAACATCCAGTCACACTCTTACTGAATTACAACTGTTTAAACAATGTATTCAGTTCTATTTTACAGTTCAAGCAATAGATGATTCTGGGAAAAGAGTTCTAAAAGCCTTGTCTGCTCTTAGCAATGAGGGGCTTTGCACACAAATGGACCTTGCTTTTGTCCATGGATGATCAGAAAAGTCCTGAAAAGATCTGGAAGGTTCTTGAAGACCAGCTCGGTTTAAAAAATTAACTCATTTCATAGACAAAGCAAGCTCAAGAATCTATTGTTTAGTTTTTTGGGGGAAGAAACTGCAACAAAGGGTTTGAGTGTGACCTTTCCAAAGAGAAAATATCAGCAAAGTCCGTTGTGTTAGTCATCAACTTTGCACTAATGTATGAGTTTAGAAAGGATCTTTTTGGCATGAGAAAGAGATGTTCCACTGGCATATTTCTTGAAGGTGGTGCAAGTATGAAGCCACAGTGAAGGCCAACATGACTGACATGTTTTAGGTAAAAACAATGACTGCAGCTGCTGGAAACCAGATTCTGGATTAGTGGTGCTGGAAGAGCACAGCAGTTCAGGCAGCATCCGACGAGCAATAAAATCGACATTCGGGCAAAAGCCCTTCATCAGGAATAAAGGCGTTTTAGGTGCAGCCAGAACTATTGCTACCATCATCAAAAGCATCAAACATTTATGTACAAACATAAGTATAACATTTAGTTATATAAAATGTCCAGGGGATTCCTCAACACCCCAATATCCACATCCAGTTTGTCATGTTTGTCATAGAAAATGCAAGCATTTACTGAATCAAGTGCAACAATTTGTTGGAGGTGTAATCCTACTGAATGGAGCAGCAGACCTCAAGGGGCTGAATAGACTACTGTCTCCTCCTTTTTACGTTATTACGTAAGCCACAGAGGTAGCAATTTGATGGTCTTTCCTTTAATATTCCAATGAATTGAATTCAGTGGGGCGGCACGGTGGCTCAGTGGTTTGCACTGTTGTCTCACAGTGCCAGGGTCCCGGGTTCGATTCCAGCTACGGGTGACTGTCCGTGTGGAGTTTGCACATTCTCCCCGTGTCTGCATGGGTTTCCTCCGGGTGCTCCGATTTCCTCCCACAATCTAAAGATGTGCAGGTTAGGTGAATTGGTCATAGACTTGGATGCATTAGTTAGGGAGAATGGATCTGGGTGGGTTACTCTTCAGAGGCTCGGTGTGGACTAGTTGGGCCGAAGGGCCTGTTTTCACACTGTAGGGAATCTAATCATATCCTAGGTATGGTAAATTGTGAGCCTGTAAATGAAGTAAACCTGTGGATGCTGATGTTCAGCACTCTGTGTAAGACCCTCTATACAGAAGACAAAAATTGTTGCTGTACCTACTCATCAAAATACTACAATAATGCAGCCACCAATTCCTTCTTCACAGCAATGCAACCTAAGCATACTACTGGTATAAACAATTTTAAAATTCACATTCACAGGAGAATAACTGTAAAATGCTTTTTTTTTGCACTCAATCTTCCTTGAACTCAATCCTGGCTACAATGATACGTGTTCCACAGTTTACTCGTACTGTGTGGGAGTTTTGATAACCTGATGTGGGATGGTAGTTTTCATCATTCCCAGGGAGTTCTGCTTCGCTCCTATCTTGTTATTTGTGAATAAATTGTCTCCTGTAGTGGTCTGCTTGATACAGTTGAACAATCCACCACACTGCAGAATGATTTACATCAGTACTTTGAGCATCAAGTAAGCTACAGTTAAATTATTGCCAAGTGATGCGAAGGACAAATGTGCGTTTATCCAATACTTTCTTGCAATTTCGGGCACATCAAAACCAATGGGTTAACAGGAAGGCCAGCATTTATGTTGTACCTTTCCCACCTTGGGACATCCCCATGCAGTTCATAGCCAAGAATGTTTTAAAGTGCTGTTATCATATTGTAAAACACTAGAGTCAATCAGTGCACAGTAAGCTCCCAAAGAAACTATTGTGTTTATGGCCAAATCACCTGTTGGTTGACAATGTTGAGTGAGGGATTAATATCGTGTGGCTTACAGGGCAGAATGTACCCTGCACTTTTTCATATTGTTCCACCTGGGAGGGAGGATGGTGCCTCTAACCAAAGTTAATGACTCTTCTAAAAAGACATCACTTTAGGTGGTAAGCAATCCTTCAGTACTGCAAGGTCAGATGAGACAATAGACATAATTAGTGCCACCTACTGAGCCACAGCTTACTGTGTAATATTGAGGTGTTGGAGGAGGGGGTGAATAGTGAGCCAAAGAGAATCACTTTCCTGGTAGTGGAGTATTAGATGGCAAGACAGACTCATAGAATCCCTACAGTGTGGAAGCAGGCCATTCAGCCCATCGAGTCCACACTAATCCTCCGAACAGTATCTCACCCAAACCCACGCTTCTACTCTATCCCAATAATCATGCATTTCCCATGGCCAACCCTCCAAACCTGCACATCTCTGGACTGTGGAGGAAACCTACGCAGGCACAGGAAGAATGTGCAAACTCCACACAGACAGTTGAATTGAAGAGAAACAGAAGACGGTGTTACCTACTGAACTGACACGTTCATTCTGAAGTGGAAACATTGCTGTAATTTGGAAGTTTCAATAGAAGCATAGTAATTATGTCACACAACTCGTAATGCTGAGAACAGGAACACACACTTCGGAGACATCAGTTCAAATCCCATTACAACAGCTGAGGAATTTAAAATCAGTTATTCAATTAAATAAATCTGAAGTTTAAAAAAAAACTACTTTCCTAGTGGTAACCTTGAAACTATAGATTATCACAGACACCCACCTATTTAATGAGAAGGAAGTTTGCCATCCTTATCTGGCCCTGTTGTAATTCCAAACCCACAACAATGAATTCGCTAATAACTAACCCAGAAATAATTTATTGCAGCCATCCAGTAATGCAGTGGTGCCCAAACATTTCGGTAACATAGTACTCTTTACTGTGGGCACACCCACTTTTTCAGCTGAAGTGATTGCTCATAAACATCACATTTGCATTTATTTACCATCATTACAGCCTTGCTCGAGACTTTGGCAAGGTAGTGCAGCCAACAAACTAAAGAAAGATCAAGTGCATCACCATTTCACATGGCATGAGGTCACATTTTCAAAATCTGCTCAACTCAACCATTTCTAAATCTTCATGGCCCTCAATCTGTTCCACAAGCTGCATTGAAGTTTTACACAACTGAAATTCAATGGATCAGAACAAAACACTAACTGAGTTGATTGCAGTTTATGGGGTTATTGGGAAACCCCAGGTTGCTGGTGTGTGCAGAGCTTTTCATCCAGGAGGAGTGGATGAGCAGGCCTCCTGAAAATCTTGCTCCCACTAGGCCTTAGCTTGTATGCCGCATTTCAACAAAATAAGATTACTGACAGTGTGGAAACAGGCCCTTCGGCCCAACAAGTCCACACCGACCCTCCGAAGAGCAACCCACCGAGACTCATTCCCCTAAATTTCCTCCTTCACCTAACACTAGGAGCAATTTAGCATGGCCAATTCACCTAACCTGCACATTTTTTGGACTGTGGGAGACACGGGGAGAATGTGCAAACTCCACACAGACAGTTGCCTGAGGCAGCAATTGAACCCAGGTCTCTGGCGCTGTGAGGCAACAGTGCTGACCACTGTGCCACCATGCTGCAGATGCCATTGATGGTTTACTAACTTACACTGAGAGATCTCACTTTGCCCGTGGACCCCTGCATTTAGAATGTCCCTGCATTTAAGAATTGACGAACTGAAATATTTCTTTGAATTTGATGAATAACGTTCACAAGGATTAGCTTAATTTTGAGTTAATCTGTTTCGGGGTAAACATAGAATTTCTTTACCTTTGTACAAAGTTTCACAGCACACTTGGAGAGTTTCCGAGAAACATCAGTGTGCTCTGGCACGTCAGCTAAAACCCACTGCAGTAATGCTCCAGAAGCTGCCTTCCTAAGATTTTCTCCATGGTGCCCACATCCTGTATATTAGTTAAAACATGAGCAGCCAATTTTTGCGCAGTAAGGTACCATGAACTGCAAAGGAATGAACAGCTGGACGACCATTTTTGGTAACTTGGATAAAGGAAGAATGGTGGCCAGCTATTCGGAAAACTCCAAGCTCTTCGGTAGGCTGCAGTAGGGTCCTTTAATATCTGATCACTCTGACTGAGGTTCAAGTCAACATAGCAGCTATTCTGACTATGTTGCAGTCCCACAGTATTGCATCAGTTTTCAAATGTTCAAATCCATAGTGTAATGATTGTAATGAAGTCAGCCAGGAAGACCTCATAGAATATGAGTTCCCTGTTTGACGCTGTTAACCTGGTCCAATCAGGGAGCCCTAGCTGATAGATATAAACAGGTGTGTCAGAGATTCTGTTCACTCTGTGAGGGAGCTGAGATTAGAGTGGTGCTGGAAAAGCACAGCAGGTCAGGCAGCATCTGAGGAGCAGGAAGGCAAAAGCCCTTCATCAGGAATGAATGTGAGGGAGCTGGATCAATGTCAAGGACTCTCCAATAAAGGGTGACTTGATGATGGGATACCAGCCTCTATGGAGATATTTCACATAACCTCATGGCCTTCCATTGCATGAAGCTTGACTGTGACTGTTAGACTTGTAGTAAACTGGACTATCAACATTAACTTCCATCTTCGGATTGTTACGTCTGAGACTCTGTGAACCAAAAATGGTTTTTATAAAAGGACAAATACTGACCTAAAATGGCTGCTATATATATTTTTTTAGAAAGGACAAATACTGACCTAAAATGGCTGCCATGATCAACTGACCAGCTTAAAGCAAGTTCATGAATCTGTATGGAATAAATGAAACATTTTGTTTACCTTGTTATCTGAAGACTGAAACTAGCAACCAAGATAGCATCAAGAATTTTTCATCAGTTACTCAATTCACATTTGTACAATAAATTCACACATTGGGAGATGAACATTTGTGTAGAGAATATTCAATTTGGAAGATAAATGGAGCAAATTTAGAAACATATAAAATAATGTTTAACAACAGCTTCTTGAGCAACAACGCAGAGAGAGAAAGATGTGAATTGTTAACAAAGGTACTACAACCCTCTGTCTGCATGTCTTTCTCAACCTCAAAAACCAGTGCCTAATGAAGAAGTACATTGAGAAAAAGAAGCATTCACCGCAAACTTGAGCAAACCTCACCATTGTAGAAGAATACGTGTCAGCAATTAAACTATTGGCTTCAGATTTAATCATAAAATAACAAAGTCAGATCAGTCAAGATCCTTGAGTATAGGAGTTGGGGTGTTATGTTGAGGTTGTACAGGACATTGGTGAGGCCTGTTTGGAGTATTGTGTCTAGTCTGGTTGTCCTGCTATAGGAAGGATATTATTAAGCTGGAGAGGATTCAGAAAAGATTTACCAGGATGTTGCTGGGAATGGAGGGCTTGAGTTATAAGGGGAGGCTGGGAACTTTTTCGTGAGAGTGTAGGAGGTTGGGAGGTGACCTCATAGAGGTTTATAAAATCATGAGGGACATAGATAAGGGGAATGGCAGATGCCTTTTCCCTGAGGTGGAGGATTGTAAGACTAAGGGGGCAGTTCTTAGTGAGTAGAGAAACATTTTAAAAAGACAAGGGGAGCAATTATTTTACACAGAGTAGTTTGTGTGTGGAATGAACTTCCAGAGGAAGTGGTGGATGCAGGTACAGTTACAACATTTAAAATATATTTGGATAAGTACATAAATAAGAAATGTTTGGAGGGATATGGGCCAAGTGTAGATAACTGGGGCTAGTTTAGTTTGGGATTATGAACAGCATAGATTCGTTGGTCCGAAAAATCTGTTTCTGTGCTGTATGATTCTATGACTCTATGAAATAAGAAGTGTTTAGAGTGATATGGGCCAAATCCTGGCAAATGGGACTAGATCAGATTGGGATATCTGGTCAGTGCAGATGAGCTGGACCAAAAGATCTGTTTCCGTCCTGTAGGACTCGATGACTCTAAGGGAATGATGGAACAGTTTGGAAGGGCTCACTTATCTCCTTTACCATCTCTTTGTTCTACCACATACCTGTGTCCTTCTGAGCAATGTGTGTGCAAGAAACCTGCATTAACTCTTTTGTGGAACCCGTTATCATTCAGCGTTCTTGCTTTACCACAGGAAGTAGTACATAGCTCAGCGCTTACATTTTCTTAATTTTGTTACGCAGACCTCTATAGACATCAACATATTGCAGGGAAACGTTTTTAGATTAGATTGCTTACAGTGTGGAAACAGGCCCTTCGGCCCAACAAGTCCACACCGCCCTGCCGAAGCGCAACCCACCCATACCCCTACATTTACCCTTTACCTAACACTACGGGCAATTTAGTATGGCCAATTCACCTGACCTGCACATCTTTGGACTGTGGGAGGAAACCGGAGCACCCGGAGGAAACCCACGCAGACACGGGGAGAACGTGCAAACTCCACACAGTCAGTCGCCTGAGGCGGGAATTGAACCCGGGTTTCTGGCGCTGTGAGGCAGCAGTGCTAACCACTGTGCCACCGTGCAGCCCAAACTTGATGATCAGATTTGTATCATGTTCACTGTGACTTAGGGCTCTCCTTCATTCCTTTAACCTGTGAGTATATGTGACTCAGATAGTGCAGTAACTCATGTTTGGGTTTCACCAGTATGTGTATGATGTTGAACTCCAAGGGCAGTTTACTGTAAAATGCTAATCCTGCTCATTGGGGGCTTTGTAACAGGTCTGTTCCAAGTGGCTCATGATTTGCAACTGGTTGCTTAAGACTTGGTTTTTGTTAGTGAGCAATTAGAAGCAAGTGGAGTGTATAGAGGCTCTTCCGTCCATGCAGAACTCAGCAGAGCATTTTCTTGTATAATTCACTTCCTGCTGAGTCTCAGGAGGAGGGAGCAATGTGGCTAATTAAGCAGAAGGAAAATGCCTGTATGTGTATTTTTGCATGTGTTCATGCTAAACATGTTCGATTGTGCCTGTGTCCCTTGATGTACATGTCTAAGTACGTGGGTCTATGTACGTGTGCCTGTCTGCTTATGTATCTTTTTGTGTGTGTGTGTTGGGGTGGTGGGGGGGGGGTGGGGGGGGGGGGGGGGGGGGGGGGTGCTGGGAGTTTATGTGAGGGGTTTGGGATCTGTGTCTGTGTCAGTCTGAGTAGGGGGAGACATGTCTTCCTCTGAGTACTCAGCCAGTAAGTCAGAGTTGATGATTCACTGCATGCATAATTTTTTTGAGAACAACTTTACAATGACTCGTAACTTTATTTTTAAACTAGGTCAGTCGCTATGGAAATTTGACATTATACTTCTGCGATTGTTTTATTAACCCCTCCATTTAAAATCAATGTATTTTAAAAAAATGAATAGAACCTATTCAGCCCATTGTATCTATACTAACTCAAATAGCTCACCAATTAGTTCTATTCTGCACCTTCCTCCTTCAAATTGCCCGCCACTTGTTGTCCACTTCCCTCTTAAATACTTTGTGCCTCTATTGTATGTTACAAGTGCTATGTTTCCACTCCTAATCCCCTTTTAACCTCTCCCTGTGTTATTTTTCTGACAAGTTTCAAGTGATTCACCAGTAAGGCGGGGACCCAGCCAGCAAGAACTGCCAACCAATCAGAGAGCTGGCAGCTCTTTAGCTTGAGCAGCGCCACTGGGAGCAGTGGCCACTGATGGGACTGCACAAAGAAGAGGAAACATCATGGAAACACTACTACCACCGACTCCCCTCTCCACACACACGCACGCACGTGCGCGCACACTCACAGACTCACAAACACGCGTGCACACACACAGATACACAAACACACATGCAAACACGCACACACATACACATAGTCACACTCGTACACGTGCACACACACACACGCGCACAAACAAACACACACACATACACACACACACACACACACACACACAAATACACCAGTTTCAATTGTACCTGGAAACCAGGGCCAGCTCAGCAGGTTCAGGTGAGCTGTGAGCTGATGTGACAATGGGTGGGTGGCAGGTTGATGAGGGTGGGTGGTGGCCAACAGGCAGCTTCTGCTACTGGGTATGCCTCTGTGGGTTACAAAGTTCCCAGATAGGAGCCCACCAGGAAGGGACCAGGAATACAGAACTGAAGAAGTCCTAAATTGACCCCATTTCATGGTGGGAGTGCAATCCTGCACCTTCCCTGCTATTACAGCATGAGGTAGCGGGCACTCATGTCCCTACCTTCCACTGCCATTGAATCAGACTCCCAACTCCCTGCTCCTAATCCAACTAGCAGGAGCAAGTCATTAGCCAGTGCCCCCTCTCATTAAAACAGCCCCTTGCGGTCTGTGTATTGCACTGTATTGTTTCTTTAAAAATGTTTAATGGCTTCGCACATGAGTGTCTCAAAGATCTTGTTGGCAGTGGGTGCACAGTGTATAGTACATTCTGCAATGCTGAGCGACCAGGCACATGCACAGATCAGAGCACATTATTGGTAAATATCACCTACTGTCTGCTGGGAACTCTCTCTGTACAGCAATATCCATGAAATGCAATGGGGCTAAGCTTCAATATGACCTCTGAGTGCACACGGTTCCTTGAATTGTGCCAATTTTGAGAATCTTCCCTCCTCTTGATTTCAGCTCAAACTCATTTGATTGGGTAATGTTTAAGACTTGATGTGGAAAAAAAGGCTCTGTTTGGAAAAATATTCTTTATGTGGTAATTTGGTGCAGCTTGATACAATTGAAAATAACTTTATTGTAAAAAAGGAAGGTCTGTAATCACACTGTCAACCATTGTCCATGAGCAAACTGAATTTCAATGATTGAAAATAACTTTAAAATATGAACAAGGCCATTGGCAGAAGAAGCATTGGAGTCAGTTCCCCAATTATGAAAGTAAAGCATATTCTACATTTAAAATTCATGCAGAGAATTGCATTTAAAAGCCTTTAAACCAGGCTATTTGTGGACCAGAACCTAAACAATCTAGTTCAGGCTTTTGAAAACAGAGTGCTGGAGAAACTCAGCAGATTTGGCAGCATTTGTGGAGAGAGAAACAGAATTAATATTTCAAGTCCAGTGACCTTTTTAGGAAGCATAGCAGCATAGAGATGCATAGCATGGAAACAGACCCTTCAGTCCAACTCGTCCATGCCAACCAAATATCCCAATCCAATCTAGTCCCATTTGCCAGCACTTGGCCTGTATCCCTCCAAACCCTTCCTAGTCATGTATCTGTCCAGATGCCTTTTAAATGTTGCAATTGTACCAGCCTCCACCACCTTTCTCTGGCAGCTCATTCCATACACACACCTCCTTCTGCATGGAAAAGTTGCCCTTTAGTTCCCTTTTATACTTTTCCCTTCTCACCTTAAACCAATGCCCTTTAGTTTGGACTCTGCTACACTGGGAAAAAGACCTTGGCTATTAACCCTATCCATGCACCTCATGATTTTATGAACCTCTATTAGGTCACCCCTCAACCTCCAATCCTCCAAGGAAAATAGCCCCAGCATATTCAGCCTCTGCCTTTAGTTCAAACTCTCCAAACCTGGCAACATCCTTGTAAATCTTTTCTGCACCCTTTCAAGTTTAACAACATCCTTCCTTTAGAAGGGAGACCAAAACTGAATGCAGTATTCCAAAAGTAGCCTAACCAATGTCCTGTACTATGGCAACATGATCTTCCCACTCCGATACTCAATGCACTGATCAATAAAGGCAAGTGTACCAAACTCCTTCTTCATTATCCCATCTTCCTGTGATTCTGCCTTCAAGGAACTATTTATTTGAACCCCGAAGTCTCTCTGTTCGACAGCCCTCCCCAGACCCTCAGCACCCATCTCCAAATCATTCATATAAATCAGAAAAAGCAAGAGTCCCAACACAGATCTCTGAGAAGCAATACTTTCAATTCATCTCCAGTCTGAGAAATGCCCATCTATAGATACCCTCTGTTTCCTATCTTTTAGCCAATTTCTAATCCATGCTGCCAAGGACCCATCACTCTCAAACATTTCTACTTAGCTCACCATCCTGCCATGTGGCACTGTATCAAATGCTTTCTGAAAATCCAAATATACACTGACATCAGCACTACCCTCATCCACAGCCAGTGTCACCTCACCAAAGAAATCAATCCAATGTGTCATGACCTGCCCTTGACAAAGCCACGTTGACTGTCTAACTTATATTCCTCTAAGTGCATATTTACTTTCTTCTGTTTTAAGACCTCCCTCAGTTTTCCCACTATTGACATTAAACTGACATGTCTATAGTTTCCAGGATTATCCTTTGCCCCTTCCTTAAACAACAGCGTGATGTTTGCAATCCTTCAGTACTCCAGGACTAATCCTGTGTTTAGAGAGTTCTGGAAAATTTCTGTCAACAGCTGCCTTCCCTCTCTCAGGAATCTAGGATACATCCCATCCAGACCTGGCGTCTTCTCTACCTGGGGGTTGTCAGCCTTCTATAGCACCTCCTTCTTTGTCTATCACTATTCTGCTCAGTTGCTCAACACCCACATTTTCACTTGGGCCTTTGTCACCATTTTCTAATTTGGTAAAGACAGCAGCAAAGTATTCATTTAGTATCTCTGCCATAGCCTTTGCCTCAGCGAGCAATCTACCCTGCTTGTTGCCTATGGCCCCCACTCTATCTTTCACTAATCTTTTATTATTCATGTGTCTGAAGAACATTTTACCCATTGCTACCCATTCCACACATTTTCTCTTAACTGTGTTATTCCAGCCTTAGTCTCTCTTGCTATTGAAGTACACTTCCTGATTTCTATTTCTATTATTATTTCGGTATTCATTCTCATGTCTGCTTTTTTCCCTTAATTTGTCATCAATATTCTTGGTCATCCAGGTGTTGTAGTTTTTGTTACCTCATATTTATTTCTGTTGGTTATTAACCCCCAGAACTAATACCGCAGGTTAAAGCTTGGAGAAAGGTTACGGTGCATTGAAAGTCATTTTTCTTTCATTTTCTCTTCTATATTGAGTTATAAAAATGTGAAGAAGATAAAAATCTTTTATGTTTGGGGAAGGCAGAGAGCTGGAGGAGGGGTGGAACAGTTGGAGGCAGGACTTTATGACATCAAACCTTGAGGAATGATTTCAGACACAATTGGCCAGCCTAATGCACCACACCTCCTTCCACATCATCCAGGATTGATTGTACACACGCAATAAACTCCACTTCCAGGCAATCAATCCAAGAAAGCAGAGACCACACACCAGCTTGCTCAAATAATTGAGAACAGGGTTTCCAAAGCTGGACGGCACATTTCTAGAGATTTTATGACATGACCTTGAATCACCATGCTCACGAACACGCCTCCCCGTTCCACTTAGATGTCCATTGGGGGTTTCCAATCACCAGTGTATTCAAAACACTCCTGCCTCCTCCTTCAGTTATTCTTACAGATTTTGCTAGTAGCTGTGTCCTGGAATTATGTTTTCATTCAGAAAGTCCACTTAGGTACATCCCTGCCTTGCCTTTTAACACATTATCCCTCAGCTGTTGTTTGAAGGCTCTGAGTTTTGCTCTGTTGCCTTGCTGTTTATTTACTGATCCAAAGCCAGGACACTGGTCAGCAGAGATCACTCAAGGGATGGACATCTTGTTGCTGCTTACAGATTGTGAGTGTGTGTGTGTATGTGTATGTGTGTGTATGTATGTGTGGCAGGGAGTCAAGATGGTTAAGAGTGAGTAGAACGCATTGCATACATTAGTGAGAATGGCAGTGCAGGAACCTTGTTGGGAGGAAGATGCAGTAGCAGGGAGTGAGTGTGAAGTTGAGAGAGTGGTGGCACTGTCAGAGTGGTGGCGGTGTTGACCTTCCTGCTGGTCATTCCTTTGATGTCTCAGCCATGCACTAGCCCGAGTGGAAGCTCAGACTGGGCAGGGTGGATCTGGAGTTATAGTCCCCTCTGATGGAGGTCCATCCTGCAGGACCTCCAGGAGCCTGGCTACAAAGCAGGGCAACCATTTCCCTTGTGTGTCATGAGGGGAGTAAAGGTCATAAATGGTGCAGGGCAGCTCCAGACAGACAATGCTTGATGGGGAGCACAATGACCTTTGAATGATGGCATCGGTGCCAGGGATACTTACCCGTGCCAATATCCTGACACGGATAAGTATTTCTGGCTGTGGTGAGTAGGAGTATTGGGTTGGTAGTGGATGAAATGGGCACCATGGAGTGTGGTAGATAGTTATGAGGTGAGTTTGTGATGATATCGTGAGAAAACCCACAGGACCTCGCTGAGTCTAACTGTACAACAGAAAAAACACCTTGCCAAAAATATCGTAACCTTCAGCCCAAATACATTAGACAGTGCAAAGAATAGATTTACTGGAATGATTCCAAGCTTGTGGAATTACATGGAATGGCTGGAGAAGATGAGATTGTTGTTCTTCAGGCAGAAAGGGACAAGAGAGATTTGAAAAAAGATGTTCAAAATCAAGAGGGCTTGATGTGGAGTGAATAAAGAGCTATTACTTTCAATGCCTGAGGGGTCAATGATCAGAGACGGATGAAAAAAATTAGAGGAAGAAAATCAGAGGCAGCAAATGGAAAAGCATTTTTTGTGCAACAAAGTGGTTAGATGATTGGGTGGTAGATAGAGATTCAACACTGGTCTTCAAAAAAGCATTGACAACCAAATCCTTGATGGTATTGAGGAATGCAGGAGGAGGTTACTTTAGAGTAGGACTAATGGCAGATAGTCTTTAATAGCATTGGCACAGGTTCAGTGGGCTGAACAACCTCGTTTCTGCTGTACTATTCTCGAACTAAGCTGTTGGGATGAAGCAATTTCTATGTTTGTTGTGGTGAAGGCACAGGTAGTAAAGTCTAAACTGAAAGGGAAGAGAAAGAGAAATGTGCATGGAAGTGCATTGTGGGTATTTTGCTCAGTACTGTTGAATTTTCCTAATTTTAGAGGAGAGTCCTTTACTCCTGTGACATATTTTTAATTATTAGTTGTTAATCCTTTTGCATTATTGTCTGTGTGCTGGTCATTGCTATCTTGCTAGCTTCAGTTGTATAATCAGCTTACAGATAGTGTGGATAATTCTGGAGATGCCTTTTGTATTTTAAATCCCCAGTCCCTATGTAAAACAACAACTGGAGATTATAATAGTATTAACGTGCTAAAGTTAATAAGAATATTTTGCACTCTCTGTTCACAAGTTAAACATCTTCTTTGTTTTGATGTTCTGTTTTATTAAATATATAAAAATTCGGCATTAAATGGGCTCATGGAGGTGAAAGGGCCTGTTCAAAGGAGTGTAGGATTCAGAATGAAAAATAAGTATTCTGCAATGACAAACGAATTGTCATTTGTCTGTGCATCAGACTTGGTGAGATGAGTAAAAATACTCAGACCATCACCTGTATCCATAGGCATTGGAAAGATTCAAACTCTGAACAAAAGCCCACCTTTACTTCCCATGGATTTCTAAATAGAGCCCTTTAAATGACTAAATTGGCATTGAATCAATCACTTTCAGGGTTTTGCTGATTGATGCAAAGTTTCTTTGCTAATTACTGTGATTTGGCAACTGTTTAAAGCAAACCTACAGTGATCAATTTGGATGGATTTTATTCCTGATTAAGCTGTCAATTTTTGGAGTATTGTGCTTACCAAGGAAGTCCATTGACAAGAATATATTGGAATTCTGCTAATCTCCTGGATTTACTTTCGTCATTGAGGCATCAGAACCTCGCAGAGTCCTCTTTGGAAAGGGTATAATCCCATCAGACCCTCATTAGCTTACTAAATCAGAAATGAACTAGTAATAACAATGGCACAAGAAATAGAAGAAAATGGAAACTAGGAGAAGGAATTGGTTATATACACCTGTCATATAGACTGATCTTCTACCTCCAAGCACTGACCATATCCCCATTCCCTTCAAATCCCAAACTATCTCTCTCTCTTCCTGTCTTGAAATGGCTCAATGACCAAACAGCCATAGCTCTCTGTAGTGGAAGACCCAAGAATTCTCAAACACTTCTCGATGACTAAACCCTTATTCTGAGACAATGATCTCCAGTTCTAAATTAAGTGGCCAGAGGAAGCAGTATTGACTACGTCAAACCCTGTAAAAATATTATGCATTTCAAGATGATTTCTCATCCTTGTAGATCCCAGAGAGTACAAGTACACCGATAAATGGGCTAACTGAGCATTTGTCCTATCAAACTGAGTTCTGAGCAGTGGCCTATACTGGAGTTCAGCAGCTGTTTTCTCACTTTATCTTTCTCAATGCTATTTGTTTAGTTCAGTGCATAGAATGGCCACCTATTCATTAACACTACCCTTGGAGTGTAGAGGCCACAGAAGCAGGTCATTCAGCCTGAATGGTCTCTACTAGGGCTTGTGTTCCTCATTCCAACCCTGACTTCATCCCACCCTCATTGTGGATTCTCACCCTCAAAGTGGAAACAGTTCTCTAACCCCATTCTATTGGACCACTTTGTAATCTTAAAGTTCTCGTCAGGTCAAGATTGAGTCGAGTCTTCTCTGGAAGGAAGAACCCTGCTTGCTTTGGTCATTCGTGATAATTGGTAGATATTCTGTAATCCATAATAGTTGGCAGATATATTATAATTTGCAAATCAAGGAGGCATATCATCCAAAATGAAAGTCTGACTGTGACTCAGTGTTGCATACATTTACAGATTTGTTGAAAATTATGTTGTAATTTTCTTTATTGTATGCTGTACCGGAAACAAGAGCTTAATTTATTTTAGTCACTCATGGGATGTGAACATCGCTGTATGGCCAACATTTATTGCCCGTCACTAGTTGCCCTTGAGAAAGTGGGGGTGAGCTGTCTTCTTGAACCACTGCAGTCCATATGTTGTGGGGATGACCCACAATGCCATTAGTGAGGAAATTCCAGGATTTTGTCCCTGTGACAGTGAAGGAACAGTGATACGTTTCCAAGTCAGGAACACGAGTGGCTTGTTAGGAAACACGCAGGTGGTGGTGTTCCCGTGCATCTGCTGCTAAATTCAGCCAAACCCGAGGATAGACACTTGCAGCTAGCTAAAAGCTAAGAGCTCCTCTGAGATTATCGATGATTTAATTTATTTCTTGAAAGCTGTACTCTTCTGTTTTCCAATGTCCTCCTTTTTCTGCCCAACCATTCCAGCTGAGCAGCTCCGTAGCAATTGGGATTGTGTGGCAGGGGAATGCTAAGCTTGAAGCAGGAGAGTGACCCTACACAGTGCCCATCCTTCAATGGGTTGGAACAATGTGACTGAGCTTTGAACCTAAATTCCGACATGTTCTTTACAGCTGTGGCGCTATCTGCTTTGGGCTTAATTTGATCACAAAATCAAAACAGAAAAGACTGGAGTTACAGAGCGGGCCGGTTGAGAGAGACATAAAGTGCTGGATGAGCTTAGTTCCTTCATTGACAGCAGAAACATCGTCTGGTCTTTCGTCCTGATAGATGTCACCCATTTCCATCATCTCTTCTTCCGATTTGATAAATTCAAGACGTCGACTATTTCGGTAAATTTGAGGAGGAGGTAGACACTTTGTAACGGTAATGGAGAGCAGGCAGGACAGTAGAGTTGAGGCCAAGATGAGATCAGTCATGATCATAGCAAATGGCAGAGCAAGCTGGAGAGGCTGAGTGATCGGAGGGGGCCAAGGGGGCTGAGAGATAAATGGGAAGGGGTGTAAGGCAGCTGAGAGTGTGCTAGGTAGATGAATGTGTGGGGGGAGAGGAGGGGGGGGGGGGGGGGGAGATGATAGGTCAGAGATGAAGGTGGACCAGATAGATGGGAAGAGGCTGAGCGGCCTACTCCTGCTTATAGTTCTTATTTCTTGGGCTGTTTGACATGGTAATGTTTACTGCTCAGCTCTGTAACACCTCGAATAACTCCAAGAGACAAAGATGAGTTGCAGGGACTGGAGTCCTGTGGAGGCCAGACTGGAGAAGTTCCCAGGTTCCCTTCCGTGTGTATGAGCTGGATGGGCTTTCATGATAATCTGACAAGTTCCCATGGTCTTTTCTCTCTGGCGCACCTCCAGAAATGACCAGATTTATTACATCGGCATTAATGCCTGGAGTTTGAAGTCAATGTTGTTAGCCTATAATCACCACACTCCGCTCCCCCTCTGGCCCACTAATCGGGCAGAAGTGGCACACAGCAAAACCTATTCCACTGTGCTATTATGACTCAACATCAGCCTCAGAAAGACATGTGCTTCCCTGTCCCTGTGTTTCCTCTCTGCACCAGATGTTCTTGTCACCTCTCAGGCTGTGGGAGCTAATTTACTGCCAACTCGTGGCAGAGCTTTCCCCGGGGGTTATCAGATCATGAGTGCCCCCATGTATCACAGAGACCCTTACACTGGTGCTTCAAATCAGCTGGAAAACTGACTCTCATTAAAGTATCCTCACATGCAAAGATTTCTTGACAAATAGCTCTGACGGATCCCTAGATATTAATTAGTGGAAGGACATGCAGTAGTTTATTTAAAACTTACAAACAAGCTACAAATGGTAACTGTTTCTCATCCTTCAGCATTGGAATGGTAGCCGAGAGATCCATGGTCCACTCGGCCTTTCAATATGTTGAGAATGAATAAGCTGATGCAATTTTGAACGACCCGTGAGGAAGCTGCAAAGTCAGAAGAAATAAAGAGTCTCCTCAGTCACCACTTCTGCCGTTTAGGTGACTTCATCGAGAGACAATTGCACTGCGACCCTCAAGAAAACCCCAAGGTATGGGGATAGTGTGGGAAAACAGAATGGCGAAGGATGAGGGGTGACTTGATAGAGGTTTATAAGATGATCAGAGGAATAGATAGAGTAGACAGTCAGAAACTTTTTCCCCGGGTGCAACAGAGTGTTACAAGGGGACATAAATTTAAGGTGAAGGGTGGAAGGTATAGGGGAGATATCATGGGTGGGTTCTTTACCCAGAGAGTGGTGGGGGCAAGGAATGCGCTGCCTGTGGGAGTGGTAGAGTCAGAACCTTTGGTGACCTTTAAGCGGCAATTGGATAGGTACATGGATGGGTGCTTAAGCTAGGACAAATGTTCGGCACAACATCGTGGGCCGAAGGGCCTGTTCTGTGCTGTATTGTTCTATGTTCTATGTTCTAACATACGTAGAAGATCAGATACGTTGTGGCTCAAGTCAGTGGGGCATGCTTGAGGGACCAAATGGAATACTCACGCATCTATATCCTACATTCCGATGCTTAGGAATGTCATTTAAAGAAGGAGACCTATACCTGGTCAGAGCTGAAACGTGACTCCAATTTGAGTTATAAGGAGAGGCTAGATAGTCTGGAGCACAGGAGGTTGAGGGATGACCTTAGAGACGATTATAAAATCATGAAGAGTACAGATAAAGTTAATGGCTTGTGTCTTTTACCTAGGGTGGTACAAAACTAGGGGACACACTTTAGGGCGAGAGGAGAAAGATTTAAAAAAGACATGAAAGGCAACTTTTCTATGTCGAGGTTTGCGGGTGGAATGAACTGCCAGAAAAAGTGGTGGATGCGAGTACAGTTACAATGTTTAAAATACAATTGATAAGTATATGAATGGGGAATATTTGGAGGGAAATGGGCCAAGCACAAGCAAGTGGGACTAATGTAGTTTGGGATTATGGTCAGCATGGACCAGTTGGACTGAGGGGTCTGTTTCTGTGCTGCATTACTCGATGACTCGATGACTCCAGTCACATGTCTATGTGGTTGCTGTTGTGGGATGGGGCTCAATGAGCACCGCTCTTACCTCTGAGCCTCAGGATTGAA